>NC_143398.1:61807857-62114353 GCF_052110815.1 Crocodylus siamensis | reverse complement strand
ACAGTCCCCCCACAATCTATCCACAAACCCCACAACCGCAAGGCACCCCCACAAACCCCTCACTTACATACATCGCCTTGTGGGTCAGGAGTGAGGGGACTGGATGCGGGGTGGGCTGTGGGTTGAGAGTGAGAGGCAAGAGCAGGGGCAGGGTGTTGGCATATCAGTGCTACTCAATGCCACACATCCTGGTGAGCAAAGGGGGTAGGGGAAGCTCTGATTTTTCTATGACAAAAAACCCAAAAGCAAATGCCAAAGTGTATAGATATTTAGAAATTATTTTATTATGATGATAGAGGCACTGGTAGGCTTCCAAATTGCTTTAAACTTGTAAATATAGCAATAAAACATTGCCCAACTGATCTCTTTCTATATATAATGGTGTTTCATTTTAATAGTGTTAGAACACTATTTTGGATATTTTAAAATAAAGAATTTGAGGTTCTTATCAGAGAATTTACAATTTTTAAACATCAGGATCTTTGCTGGTAAGACAGTTGGTGAGACCCAGGCAGAAGAGCCTGTCCAGGGCCAGTACTGGGGACCCAGGTGGAGGGCAGACAATGTGTCTGACCTTTTGGCCATTTGGGTCCAAGAGGACATGCTTTGACAATTCAAAGTGGGCCCCCACAAGGAGCACATCTTCTGGATGATAACTGCCTGGATGGCAGAGTGAGGGCACCCTATCTTGGTCTGGCAGGTATGCAGCCATAAAGCCTCAGATGCAAGGGGGCAGGTGCTGTCACTGGTGGCAGCAGGTCACAGCCAGGCAGCAGCCCCCCACTGCCAAACTGCTGCAGTGGGTAGAAGGTACAGGGGCCACTCCACTTTTGGGCTGCTTCAGCAGGCCAGCTGGCACAAGGGGTAGTGTCCCCAGATACCAACTGGCTGGGCCTCAGAAGCACCTGAAGGCAAGTAGCTCTGAGCTGCTCACCAAGGCAGGTTTTTATATTGCTGGGGCCAGCACAAGGCAGGTTTTTATACAGCTGGGGCCAGCACATGTGCTAGACCCAGGCTCTAGCTCCCCTTGGCCGCAGACCCAGGAGGAGCCAGGCAGGGTCATTTTGCCCCAAGTGGTACAACTTGCCCCACATTGAAGTGCATGTCCAGGCACGTGCACTGAGGCAAATTTGTGCCACTCCTATTTGAGCTGCTGCAAGGGCACATGACTGCATGTGTGGTCATGTCCTTCAGGCACAAACCAGAGACAGAAAAGGCAATCAAACACAAAGGACAAGCCAAGTCAGAAAACCAGGAGATCAAAAAGAGAGTGAAGTCCACAAACTAAGTCAAGAAACCAGGATGTCAGAAAGCAGGCAAAGTTACCAGAAGTGCAATCTTAGGTCAAGAAGAAAACCCTGTTGCCCAGACACCTCTTGTAACTCTCCCTTACCTTATACAGGGGAAGTACCCTATATATGTCAGCCACTTAGGTATCAGGGGTGCATCTACATGTGCACATTTTCTGTGCAGTAATTTAGGATACTGAGCAGTAACTGAAAATTATTGTGCAGTAAGGGCACATGTCTACACGTGCACACTCTTCCTGCATAGTAAACAGGGTGACTTAAGTCAACTTGGACATCATGCAGGTATCAAATTTACACCCAATTAGTTACTGTGCAGTAGCGCATTTGTAGATGCCTTACTGTGCAGTAACATTGTATGTGTGGACTGACTTGGGACTCAAGTTAGTGAGTCCCAAGTCAGTCCTCACACAGTGCTACTGCACTTTATTGGCTGCATGTGTAGACACCAGCCTAAAAACCACTTACTGTGTAATTACCATGCAGTAAATGCACATGTAGACATGCCCAGGGAGAGGGTAAAGACTTAGTTACTAATGACAGCTTTGGGCAGGCCTCATCCAACTTTGGAAAAAATCAGTAGAATGGTAAGTTGAAAAAGTCAGCTGTACTCATAAGGCCAAAACCCTGAGTTCAAAGTTGCAGGCCTCATGGTAGTGGGAGGATGGTTTGATTCTGACTTACTGTTTTTTCATTTCTCAAGGTGGGGCAGAGAGGTGGAACCACCATAGGGTCACATTCTCTGGTAACTTATAGATTAATAGATTCATAGCTATAGGGTTGGAAAGGACCTTGCAGATCTTCTAGTCTGACCTCCTGCCCTGGGCAGGGGAGAAAACTGGGTTCAAATGACCCCAGCTATCCTCCTCTTAAAGATCCCATGTAGAAGCCAGCACCACTTCCCTTGGAAGTTGGTTCCAGATCCTAGCCACCCTGACTGTGAAGTAGTGCCTTCTAATGTCTAGTCTGAACCTACTCTCTAACAACTTATGGCCATTATTCCTTGTTACTCTGGGAGGCGCTTGGGGGAACAAGGTCTCTCCCATTCCCTTCTGGTCCCCCCTAGTAAGTTTACAGATGGCCACCAGGTCCCCTCTCAGCCTTCTCTTGTGAAGGCTAAACAGGTTATATGCAATTCACTGGTTAATCACATAATAAATTTTAGACCAGCCAGACATGCAAAGTAATTATCATGACATTAAAGTATCTATCCAGCTACAAAAAAGTCAACCAGTTGCAAAGGTAGTGCTTGAAAAAGAGTAACAACTCTATAGTGGTTTCTATCTAGCTTTAATTGAATGTGGCAGGGCACTTAGTGTTAATACATCAAAATCCACATGGGGTTTTAGTTATTGTGGTCCTCTCAGTATGTCTTTTTCCTTGGAAAGGAAGTAACAAGCACTTCTGTGTAATGTTGAAGCCTTGTGCTATGTTTGGTAGGTATCTGGCAAAGAGCAAGGACCAAAATTAATCCTTCCTTGCCTCTGCAAATGTGAACAACTGTAAATTGGTATGTGAACAACTGAGAATGGGCATGTACCCATTGAACTTGAGCTAAATTTGATAATTTTCTCATGTCAACATATTCTGGTATGCCAACAACAATTGTATTTGATGAAACCCAGCTAGTATTAGAGTTCTTCAAGAAAGTTATCATTGTAGTAGAAGAGGTTTCTAGCCTATGTCACATATAAACGCTTCCCACATACTACTACAGCATAAACTAATCAGAGCCCAAGGTGTGAACTGTAATTATGTTCAGATAGTAGCTTACACTGCAGGTAGTCCCTGTGGCAGGAAGCTGTGGCAGGAAGCCACCTTTGTTTCTCCCAAAAATCTCTGCCCTGTGACAATTTGATTAGGATGGGCCTAGCAGAGGAGACACAACTTTAACCTATGTCTTTAGGTAACCTGAGCTGGATACATTCCTGAGGGAGGGGGGAAACCTGCTCCCTCTGCCTACATGACTGGTATCACCTACCTGGGTGAGGGGCAACTACCTGGTGGGCTAGAGTCTGCCTGGCAACTAGTGATGTATTTCAAATTGGTTGGCTGACAGCCAACAGGTGCTGGCCTCCACTGAACCACGTGAATTAGGTCACAGGGGCTATATAAGTTAGGACTGCCCAGGAGGAGGAGGCAGCAGCCATGCGGGGGACTTGGATTTAGAGAGGAGCTTTATCATCTGAAACTGGCTCTCTCCCCCATAACTCATGAGCTAGGAATGGCCTGCCTCCAGAGGGAATCTCCAACAGCCTCTGGATGATGCTTGTGAGTAAGCTACTTGAGATCTGATTAGATATATAGCTGGCAGTAACTCAGATATGTGATCAAAAGGCTACCTCAGCCAGTCTGTTTTGCTCTATGGGATTCCTATGATATTACTCTATCTTGTACCCTATTTTCACCCTGCCCCCTGTAATCAATAAAGTTCTCCTTTGTGACTGGTGTAGGAGACTTATTGAGGGGTGGGTCTATTATGCCTAAGAGGCTCCTTAGGTCTGCAGACTAAGGGAGGCTTTCCTTTTTGGCCCCTGATTTAGGGAAGTGCCCCAAGTGCCTGCACTGGGTTGAGTACCTGTAGGACTATTAGGCCTGTGTTTCCCCGAGGACACAGGGCCGAGACAGTCCTTTCTCCTGGTGGTGGCAGCTTATGTTACCCCATGCTAGCGAGTGTGCTCCAGGAAGGGGGTCAGCTGGACATGAGGCAGCCCTAGGGAGGCACTCAGAGCCTGGAAGGTGGGTGGCTCAGTGCAGGAGTGCCCCCTGCTGGCCCACCACAGTCCTACTGAAATCAAGGTAGTAAAGACAAGTATATTTTATTGAACTAACTGTAGAAAATGCACCATTTTCCATATTATGATCTTCTAGGAAAGCACTAGTAAGTGAATGGCTTTAAATACTTTTAAGCCCTAATCATGCAGTACTATAAAATCAGTAGAAATCTGCTGGTCAACTCCAATATATCAGTTTATGGCTTATACTTGAGAATTTGGAACACAGGAAAATATTAGATCTTTTATAGTGAGCAAATCTTTTATGTCCATTTTGGAAATGATTTAATAATTTCATAGATTTCATAGATATTAGGGATGGAAGGGACCTTGGAAGATCATCGAGTCCAGCCCCCTGCCCGAGGGGCAGGAAGTTAGTTGGGGTCATAGGATCCCAGCAAGTTAAGCATCCACATTTCTTTTGAAGGTGTTCAATGTAGGTGCTTGAACCACCGCTGATGGCAGGCTGTTCCAGACCTTGCGGGCTTGGACAGTAAAGAAATTCTTCTTTCTGTCCATCCTGAAATGGTCTTGCAGGAGTTTATAACCATTCGACCTTGTCATTCCTTGGAGCGCTCTGGTGAACAAATGTTCCCCCAGATACTGGTGGTCTCCCTGACAAACTTATAGGTGGCCACCAGATCACCCCTGAGCCTGTGCTTTTCCAGGCTAAAGAGCCCCATGGCTCTCAGCCTGTTGTCATAAGGTCTGTTTTCCTGACCTCTGATCATGAGCGTGGCTCTTCTCTGGAGTCTCTCAAGCTTCTCCACATCCTTTTTGAATTGCGGAGCCCAAAACTGGATGGCGTACTCCAGCTGTGCCCTCACCAGGGCCGAGTACAAGGAGAGAATGACATTCTGGGATTTGCTTGCACCATCTATGGATGCAAGCCAGCATTTTGCTCAGCTTACTAGCCGCAGCATTGGATTGAAGGCTCATCTTGTGGTCAGTGTTGACCCCCAAGTCTCTTTCTTCCATAGTGCTAGCCAGCTTAGCACTGCCAAGCCTATAAGGATACTGCAGGTTTTTCCTCCCAAGGTGGAGAAACTTTCATGATTATCCCTTGAAAATACTCATGATCTAAGTTTTCTGATATCCTTATAAATTAGGAAATATATAATTAGAAAAACACAGCTGTTTATTAAAAGTACTCTTTAATTTAATCACTGCATTCTTTTCACTATTATGCACATGTACCTGCTTATGCACCCATTTCTCCTGCAACTGAAAAGTCCCTTTGAACATTAAGGAATATATGGTGCCTATACACGAGCAGCAAGGCTGCTCCAATGCACTGTAATTACAGTGCATCAGAGCAGGTTAATCAAGTCTCCTGGAGTGCGGTGATTACCACACACCAGCAAAATTGATTAATTAATCCTGCTCTTATGTGCTATAATTATGTGTTGGTGCAGCCTCATTGCTCATGTATAGGTACCCTATGAGCCTGGGGTTACTTTCTTCATTCTACGAGCTTTACTTAAAGCACCCCAGCTGCCATTTTTAAGTGTGGGGACCCTGATATATGAGATGCTCCTGCAACTTTAATTAGAATGGCTCTCTCAGAGCCACAAGTATAAATAGATGAATAGGCATAGAAATGTGCTATACCTTATCCTCACCTTTCTTTACAAAGGGACATTAGATTCATAGACTGAAGAGAGAGAAATTAGGGAGAAAGACGAATTTATTACAAGCAAACTCCCCTGCATGACAGTTACTTGGGTTACAGGAAATTGGCATTGGAGGCCAGCTTGTGAACCATGACATAATAGGTGACAGGGCTGGAAAACCCCTCCTAGGTTACCTACTTTAGAGACCTCCATAAAGCAAGCTTTTCCCCTATTCTTAGAATATTTTCTCTAATATCCTTTTAATTTCCCCTAATGATGATACCTCTGTTAACTCACATTCCTTAGGCAGATCATTTCACCATCTAATTATCCCTTCTGATCAAATGTTTTTCTGATAACTAGTTAAAGTGTTTCCAATTTTCATCTTTCAACTTTTAAGCTACTTGCTGCTTTTTTCTATGCTGCTCTCCTAGTTATTCTACAGTAAATAATCTCCCTGCTTTAGATTGTTTCTCGCTGTTTACAGAGCATTAGCATACTCCCTTTCACTTTCTTTGGACTCAGGTACAATTTAAGTTTCTTAAAACTCGCACCATTAATCTTTAATTTATTTTTTGCCCTTTGTATGAATTCTTTACATTTTTCAATGTCCTATTTCCACCAAAAATCCGAAACTACATTTCCCAGTCAATGTAAGTCATCATTATTATCTCCTTTGACAGACAAGTAATATGCTTTTATATATTTTATATTCTGCAATATATTGTCTTTTCTTCCTTAATGTTCAAAGGGTCACAAAAAGGTCTACATTTTCCTGTAGTTCCCAACCAGCACGCTCTCAGGTTTGAGGAGCATTGTGACATCCTTAAGACCCTGGTGTGACTTCTGTGAATAAATGCATATCTTTCATACTGTTAATCCCTTACTCCCCTGTGTTGAGGAGCTGTGATTAGAGTTTTGTGGTCTGGTCCAACAAGAATTTAGCTAGTTCATGTAGCATTACAAAACTGTCTACTTGTTTTTTTATTATAATTTCTGAACTGTTTATCAGCATTGCGGCATACTGAGCTAACTTATTCAGGCATGGCATTAGTGGGGGAGCTGAAGGCTAGATCCTATAAAGGATTTAAGTGCCTGAGTCCAAAACTGCAATCCTGAAAATCCCTGTTCAGCAGCTGCCTAAGCATGGAAGCACCTCAGTGCTTAATTTCTCACTTTAATGTACCCCAGGTTCCTAGACTTGCATCATTGCATGTGCCTAAAACTGCCCTAGGCTTGTCAGACCTGAACAGCTCAGCATCTGAGTCTAGTTGGCATCAAGACCTACATGTTACTCTGCCTAACACGCACTGACAAGATCAAGTCTCTCAGAAAATACAGTACCACTTTCGTTTTAGACACAATGTCTTCTTGCTGGGAGCACGCTCCACGTTTCTTGTTGAAGCTGTAACACTGTGTAGAAACATCTGCATGATTCATTAGGCCAAAGAGAGAGCAAATGAAAGAGGATGGCTGTTGGCTAGCAGTTAAAGCACTTACATGAACTGCGGGGATGCTGTGGCCAGTGTGCAGGAAGCATGTGTAACAGCTGCAGCAGCAGCCATTGCCAGTGTGGGGAGCCCAGGTCGTGGCTGATAAGACTCTATTCCTCCTTCTCCCCCTAGCCCCTTTCCCCAGCTCTGCCCAGGGTGTCCAAAGAGTTTGCTCTGTCCAGGGTATCACAAGGCAGTTTGCATTAAGAATGGCAATAGTGTAATTTTTCAAGTCTAAATTTGTAAATGATGAATCTAAGCAATGTTTTAACCATTAGCCTCAGAACAGGTGCTTTGTCATGTTTTTTGTGTTCTAAGCAGTTCCTGTATCTCTTGGTAGGTTATTGCTTTGTAAATAATATGAACATTACTTTATATTTATTACTTAGATCTGTGTTTTCCCCCTTGTCTTTCTCTGTAAAAGAGCATAATTCAGATTTTCTTCAGCTGTAACTTTGTCAAACCTATTACAGCAACATTACATGAATCTCATGGTGCAACTCTGCCATAAATTGGTTTGAATTAACAGCATCCCTCCTTGTGCAGAGGCTAAACTGGTAGTGTCAATATGACTAGAATAACTGCAGAGGGAAAATAGCCTTAAAGTCATTTTTGTAGCATATCTCTCCATCATCCCAGCTCTGTGTTGGGTATAACTTACTTGGATAGGCTAGTGTGTATCATAAACGTTATAAATTCCAGGCTGCCAACATGATTTGTGAACAATTACCTTATTTCACAATGTATAAGTTGAGTTTTGAAGCCCAATTTTTAAATCTTAAAATTCAACCTTGACTTATACACCATATCAATACTTTTGACCCTGACCCCAGCCCCAACTCTGACCTCAGCTGAATCCCAGCCTGGCTGTGACTCAACCTTCACCTACCAACAGCATCCCTGTCACTTGAGGTCACTGGAGGCCATCCTCTCCAAGCAGCACTGCCTGGGCTGCACCAGCCAAGTGGCTCCATCCTGTGTGAGTAGTGGCAGGCTCAGCGCTTGGCTGGTGCAGCCCAGGCAGCGCTGCTCATGGACCAGGGCCAGACTCAGTGCCCAGCCAAGTAGTGTCTCTATAGTGGGCTTGAAGGGGATGGGGCCATGCCAGCCAAGCACCAAGCTTGGCACCACTTGCAGTGGACAGGGCCAGGCTCGGTACTCCACTGGTATGGCCCAGGCAACGCCACTCACAGGGGATGGGGCTCAGCTTGGCATTTGGCTGGCACAGCCCCATGCCCTGCATGTGGCACTGCCTGGACCACACCAGCCAAGTGCCGAGCCTGGCCCTGTCCCCTGTGAGCAGTACTACGGCACATAGTGAGGATGTACAGGGGCCGGTATAAGTTTACCCCATATTTCTGATCCAAAAAGTTAAGTTAGGTCAAATACTTATACACCGTATTTATGAAATACCTAACTTTTTGGATCAGAACAGTCTTATACACTATGTCAGCCTGTACACTGTGAAATATGTTATTTATAATGGTTACCCACAGTTTCTTTTTCTATAAATGAGGATGCATATGTTTCAGAAGTTTAATACCGTTTTGCCAAACTGCAAATCTGCAGTGGCCCAGGTCAAATGATGCTGTCATAGGAAGTCAATGGAGTTGCAGGCATGTAAACTAAAACAGAATGTGACTTTCTAAAGCCAAGATTTTGAAAAAGAAATAAAATCCTCAAATTAGTCTCTGTGAATTCATTTTTCTGCATCTGAATAAATGTTTTGATTTTCAGAAGTGCTAAACACCTAAGACGAGGCCACAAACTTCTGCAGAAGCTGAGACCGTTTAGATTTTCTGCAAATCAAGGCCCTTCTCCAGAGGTATCCAAGGCCCTAAGTTTGCATTTCTTCTTTCTTTTTTCTTAGTTTCACATCAAACCTCTTGCCTTTTTTCTGGGGAAAGAGAAAAAGTTCTCTCAGAATTTCTCTCTCTCTCTTTTGTCCTTACATTGGAAAGTGTGGAGTAAGTCAAGGCTGGTCTTACGCTTTTTTACTCAAGTAAGGTATGCCACTGAGTTAAACTCCCACTAAACTCTCACAGTTATTGATATTGTGCTTTTGCTGGTCTGTTCTTGCCTGCTTTACCTATGTAAGATTGTAGTAAAAGATTTAAAGCTTTCTTCAGCCTTCCTCCCTCCCTGTCCTACAACAGGAAGAAATGCATTCTGGCAACAAGGCCACGGGCTTGGCAGAAGGCCAATGACTGTGGAAGCAAATCCCTTCTGAGGATCAGCCTGGTGAAGCATGAATAAAGGAAGTGCACTGTTCTGCCTGCTTACCTGGCAGCCATTTCTTCAACCCTCCTTATCTTTTTATAAATAGGACAATGATTCCAAATAGGCTCAAGCACTTAATAGAAGCTCTTACTTAACCCTGGAGAATTAGCTTCTTCCTTTGATCAGGGCTAGTGGTCAGGTCACCACCTAAGTAACCCTCCTTCCTAGGCAGGGCTTGCTGCCAGGTCATCACTTAAGCACTTTAAAGATCCCTCAAGTGATATCTACCATCATTTTCTTAGTTGATTCTTACACCCTTTATTCTTCTAAATTGACACTTCTCAATCCCTGTTCAACAAACCTGTCTACCCTACAGTACATCCCTGATTCTCTCTTTGCTTGTATTATTTAAGTCAGCAAAAAATTTGAGATACAGCTTGTGTGACAGATGTTATATAAAAATAAAGCCATATCTTATTTCTAGCACTGGGCCTTATCATTGAATATTGAAAAGGAAATGTGTGCCCTCAGTTACAACCCCTCCCCACCAGAAACCCCAGCACCTCACACGCAGCAGTGATTTATTTGATTCCTTTATATAAGACCCTACAACACCTATATATGTATATAGTTAAATGAAAGGAAATAGGTAGGTTCATAGCCCTAGTTACTTCTGGAATATCTATTTATCCAATACATCTATTCATCCTTAAGGAAGACAATTTATGAGTAGTAAACTATGCAACTCCTTCCTGATTTGGAAAGACCATATTTAAGGCTGAGCAGTGGCTCACTCTCCTGGTCCACTCAGCTCCTGGACTTGAGGCTGCTGCTTTGTGCTAATTTTTGGTAATGCTTCATGCGTGAGAATGGAAGATCACTTTGTTATCATAATTCTAGCTATTACAGTGTTCAAGGTATTTTTCCAGGAAAAGAAAAATGAGGCATTTAAGCAATACACTATGACAACAGATTGTGTCTTGCTGAGCCATTACAGGTGATGGGGTACATTTTTAATTTTAATAGATAATTCTTGAAAGGTTCAGAAGTTTGTTGTAAGGCCTGGATTTTGTATGCTTATGCAAAGGTACTTCAACTCCCTGAAACTCTTGAGCCTAAAGGCCAAGAGAACACAGCTGGAAATGTCTGTTTTCATATTAAGAAACCACCAGCTTTGTCTAGAAGAGGAGAAGGAATGGTGAATTAATTATCAGCTCAATGTTTAACTTGAATCAATGGAAATGCCACAATGATTGAAGAATATGCATTGAAGATCGAGTAGCTCCAATGACATAGGGAAACCAGATATATGTATTAGGAACCTAGGGCACTTTTCTCAATTTCTTATTCCATTATTCTTGAATGAATTCTTCTGTAAGAAATAGAACCACGTCTGAGATTCTTGCTGAGTGACTGATCATCAGATGGTGGATGTAATAAGGTGAATTTGGAGTACAGTAGCATCTGGGGTGGGGGTAGGGGGCAGCCAGAACAAGAGTGTTTCAGAGCATTAGTTTGGAATTATGGGTACAAGGCTGCAGGGATGCAGCCTTGAAGTGTGGAGAGTGAGTGAGTCAGGGAGGGGGCTCAGCAGTATAGCTGGGCAGTACTGTGGCCTGGGCAACACTGTATTCTCCTTGCACCCTGCTCCTTCCTTGCTGTGGCTCTGGGCCCAGGAAAGGCAGAGAAACAATGGTGGCACATGGTGGATGATTGGCCAGATGTTCGCAGCTACATATTACCCTCTTCTTTGTCACAGATTTATGTCAAGTAGCCAAGAAACCACTACTTTTTTGGCGGCAAAAGGCTGATGTCTCGCCTCTGCAGGAAGCAAACCTCCAGCCACTCATCCACCATGCAATACAACCACTTCTGCCATTCCCTGCTGCCATTGGAACTGGAGCAGGGGATGGCAAGATGAGATGCCCCTAGCTCCATTTTAGCACCCCCTCAGGCAGTGATCATGGATCATGCCTTGCCTCATTTTTACTCCATTGAGAGAGCTAGATGGAATAAGAAAAAGTAAAGGCAGCAGAGGCAAGGGGAGATTAATATTAGTCCTTTGGGGTCTTATGAGGTAGTGTCTGAAAAAGGCTTCTGCAGTGTGAATTACTGCTTAAGAAACCAAGGTTTTGGTCAAGGTGTGAATTAATTGCAAACACAGGCCTGTTCTGAAAATGACTGTTTGTACATTAACTTGATGGGACTGGGTGGAAAGCATTTTTCTGCCCCATGATAATTTTACAAATTTAAAAATGTTCTTTCTCCATCAGATTGGAGACCAGGTATAGCCTGGTGGTACTTAAACATTTCTGAGATATCAGAGACCCAAGGCCCTGCCTGCCATTCTCTCCAGTCTGCTGTTGTTACTGGATTATTGATGACTTATGTGGGTATCCAGCACAGAAGTGATGGCTATTGCTTTGGCAACACCCAGTTCCTCACACAGTGTTCCCTGCATAGCAGTTTTAACAGTGGTAAGTCTAGGACTCAGGATTGACAAAATCCTGTGATGAAATGTTACATAAATTGTTTCTTTTCTAATGCAGTCCTAGGCTGAACAGTCCATTCTTGCACTAAAATATTGTTGCATTGCTAAACCATAAAGATATTGCAAGTTAAGTATAGATGATAAGGAAATGGTAAGACAAATTCTCAAGCATTTTTTTGTATTAAAATGACTGAAAATCAGTTTTTCTTCCATCTCTAGTTCCAAAGGGTGTTTAAGATCACTGTTGTGTTATAACAGACCTGTATTTGCTGCTCTTGTTCATCATCTTTGGACCTTCTCTATTTACTTACATATTTAAGGGTGGTTCTACTTGTAGAGAATAGAACCAAATTATCCTTTCCATGATATCCCCTGAACTTATCTCTTACCTTTCATAAAGAAGGAAGCAAATTTAGGATGAACATCACAAAGAACAAGTTAGGCCAGACTGTCTTGATTTAAATACTGTATTTACTTGCATAACACATGCACCCTTGCAAAAGTCAGTCCCTCAAAATTTGAATGCTTGTCTTAAGTGGGGAAGCTGATTTTTTGGGGGGGTGGGTTTTGTTGCTAGAATAGAAGCATAGCAATGTTGTGCTGCAAGGCTTCCAACAAGTTGGGAGGGCAGAGTCCAGTGTGACCGTTTCCCAGATGCTTTCAAATTGGCAACAGTTTTTGGCTGAGCAGACAGATGAGCAGTCAAAAAATGTTGACTGCTCATTTCTCTGCTCAGCCGAAAACTATTGCCAATTTGAGAGGAGCCAGGAAAGGATTAACATTGGACTTTGCCCTTTCTGCTGTCCCAGAAACAAGCTTGCTTCTTCTTCTTCCTTCTGCTTCTCCATGAAAAAGTCAATTCTAGGGCAGGACTGGATTTTTTTTCTATATTCTGCCTTCCAAGAACAAGGTGTGTCTCTTACTTGGGGGCAAGTGGTATATGAGAAAATATGGTATGTTCAAGACTCGATGCCCCCTGGTTAGTAAATCCAATGGCTGTGCTGTCAGGTACAGACTCCTCTTACTTTCTTGATGTATATGCACTTTGGGATTTGGACTTTTTAAATCCTCCTTTTAAATCCTCTGCATTGCAACCTAGAGCAATTTAGTTTTTTGATCTGTTAGGACTAAACTATTGAACAAGCTCTTGGGAGGTTATAAATGTTTTCCACAGGGAGCCAGGTTTCCACAATAATTTATTTTTCCTATAACAGAAAGTTATCAACTCCCCAAATTCACTTTTCCATATCGCTCAACATAACAGTTTACAGTAATATTTCTGTATCAGTTGGTGTGCCATGTTATAACAACTTTACCAAATATATGGCAAATGTGTATGGTACTACATTTTAGGTAAACGAATTTCAAAACTGAGGATATCACATACAGCACGTCCAAGTAAAACATATATGCATTTGTATCACTTTCTGCTTGTGTAGATTTCTTATACAAATTCTCCATTGAGCAGGTGATTTGCAACATTATTCATTAACATAACTGGGGGCCTTATATAGGCCTCATTTTCATAGTACTGACTTCTGATAGGGCATGTTGTTATGGCTCATTTGATTTCAGTATAAAAACAAGAAAATACCATGGCAAACTGATATCTGAGCTATTTAGAGAAGTTTTGAATGTCTGGTCTGTTTAGAAGTCAAAAATCTACCTCACTCTTAGCAGCACTTTGAGGATTTATTAACTCATGGCTATGAAGCAGTTCAAAGCTTAAACATGCAAAGTATTATTATTAGTGTTTACCACCGAGATACTGTGGCATTTTGTATCATTCGCATATAAGCTTCTGAAACCCAAGTTTGTTTTTTCCCTTTGCATGTACATCAGTGTTATGATGAAACCTTAAAAGGGAATTCTTTTTTTTTTTTTCATTTGAAAGGATTGACTCCTCCCTGCTAGAGATAGAAGTGCTTCAAGGGAGAACTTTCCCTTTTGCCAACAGAAATACCTCACCAGCAACTCTGCTTTATTTAACATGTCAGCAGTACAAACAATACACTGTGGACTCGAAAGAACTCTGTTACCACTGCTGATTTTGTTTTAATGAACTGACATAAAGAAGGAATGGGCTGTATCATAGTGCTTTACTTCGCACAAGTCCAAATCGGCATGGCCCTTGAGCCTACTTCAAAGGCTGAGATCTCTATCTACAAGAAGGATTTCTATAAAACAAAAGCAGCCAAACTTTTAGTTTTCACTTAATTGCTTCTACTAGGATTTTGTACTTAACAAATTCTTCATGTAATGAATAAAAAAGGAAGAATTTGAAATAAATGGAATTAGCTGGAATGCATTATATTTAAAAAAAAAATTCCTTTCTTATAACAAACCTATTATAATATATCTATTTGGTTTTATTTTTTTTTTCATAATACAACTTTGGTAGGTATGACCTCTGCACATTGCTATTGCCATTTACACTAGTTCAAATTGGATTAAATGAATCCTAGGTTACTGAAGGAGGTATTGGCTGAGGTAATTTCTGAGCAGTTGGCTATCTTCCTTGAAGTCATGGAGGCTGGATAAGATCCCAGATGATTGGGAAAGGGCAAATATACTGTCCATCTTTAAGAAAGGGAAGAAGAATCATCTGGGGAGTTACAAACCAGTCAGTCTTGACCTCAGTACCTGAAAGATCATGGAGCAAATCCTCAAGAAATCAATTGTGAAGCACCTAGAGGAACACAGTGAACAGGAACAGCCAGCATCGATTCCTTTGATAAGGTGACAGGCTCCATGAATGGAGGGAGAGCAGTGGACATGATATAGCTTGATATTCACAAGGCTTTTGATACTGTCTCCTACAACATAAGCTAAGGAAATACAGATTAGATGAAGGTACTCTAAGAAAGATGCATAGCTGGCCAGATCATCTTGCAAAATGAGTAGTCCTTAATGACTCAATGTCTAGACGGGAGAAGGTTCCCTGGGGGGTCTGTCCTGGGTCTACTATTGTTCAACATATTCATTAATGGTTTGGATATTGTGATTGAGTGCATTTTTAACAAATTTGAGGATGATACTAAGTTGGGAAGAATTCCATGCATCCAAAATGATCTGGACAGGCTGGAAAAGTAGTCTGCAAACAACCAAATGAGATTCGGAAAGGACACGTGCAATGTCCTGCATCTGAGATGGAATACTTGCATGTGCAAATACATATTGGGAGATGACTGTCGTGTCTAGCCTGTAGTTCTGCAGAAAAGGACTGGGGGTGGGTGCTAAAGTGGACCATAACCTAAATATGACTAATAATGTGCACTTATTGGAAAAAAATGCCAGCAGTTTGCCAACTTGTATCAACAGGAGTGTTACTTGCAAATCAAGGGAAATGATTCTTCTACTCTGATCAGCACTGGTGAGGCCTCATTTGGAGTATTGTGTCCAGTTTGGGGTCCCATACTTCAAGAAAGATGTGGACAGATTGGAAAGAATCCAGTACAGGGAAACAAAAATTATTAGAGGCTTGGGAAACATGCCTTATGAGGGAAGGCTAAAAGAGCTAGGGTTATTTAATTTGGAGAAGAGAAAGATTGGGGGGGAGAGGGCCATGAAAACTGTTCTCAAATACCTGAAGGGAAATTATTAAGAAGCTGGAGATTAGAGTTTTTCTGTGCCCATAAGGGACAGGACTAGGAGGAATGGTTTTAAGGTGCAGTCGAGGAAATTTAGGTTCGAGGTTAGGAGGAACTTTCTGACTATGAAGGTGGTCAAGCTTTGGAACAGGCTACCTAGAGAAGCTATGGAATTTCCAGTTCTAGAAATTTTCAGGAGCAGGTGAGAGAAAAACCTTTCCAGGATGGTTTCAGGGAGGATACTGCCTTGAATGGGGAGCAGGATCACTTTGTAGGGTCCCTTGCAGCCCCACTTTTCTATGATCCTACCCCTCCTTGTCCACAGTGAGCTTTGCATAGTATCTCTGTATATTCCCTTTGTACATCACTTATTTTGAACTATAGTGAATAAGGGGATGAGAAATCTGGTGCAGATGTATGTAACTAACTAAAGATGTTTTTGATATTTTACAGATGGTAAAGGTGTAAGAAAAATCTCTGATGACCACTGGAACTGATCTGGTGTATTCCTGCATGAAAGCCTTAATGAAAACAGCAAGCTATGCAAATGGTAAAGTAAGGCTGAGTAAACTGAATGAGGTTGCCTTCCTTCTGTATGCCAAGAGAATGCTTTTCATGAACTAAATCTTCAAAGAATATATCACAATTATTCAGGCACATTGCTTAGGTGATGTGCAAAAGAAGAGATAACTATCAAAAGCAATATGGTAATTAACAGTGCTAATATTTATGGAAGAATATGAAAGGGCCAAATTTTACACTGGGACAAAGTACTTTAAGGCATATCTTGAGCAACCTAGTTGTATCATCTTATTTACTGAGATAAAGTAGCTTGTGCCAGCAGCTATCTAATGATAAAATGAATGTTGTCATCACTCTATTTCTGTTTCTATGTGGTAATACATGTGGCTTTTAAAATCATATTCATGAACAATCAAATACTATTTTCAAACTAAGAGACGACAGACTCTTACGGGTGTCTAGTAGATAACAGGTGTGGTTTTTATTTACATAAATGCATGTGAGGACTAATGTATATACAAGTTAAGTTACTATAAAACAAATCTCCGTGAGTTCTCTTTGAGGCTACTAAGAATCTTACTAAAAATTCTAGCTCTTTCCATTCTATTTCAAAGTCCTGGAGAATGGTTCCTTCCATATTTTCACAGTTTCATAGTTGTTAGGGACCAGAATGGACCTTACAGATCATTGGGTCCAGCCCCCCTGCACTTGGCCAGGGAAGACCACTGGGATCAGATGACCCCGGCAAGATGCTTTTTGAATATCAACAGAGTGGATGACTACCATCTTTGATGGGAGCCTGTTCCAAATCCTCGGTACTTGACTTGTAAAGAAGTTTTTCCTTATGTCTAGCCTGAAGTGATACTCAATTAGCTTATGCCCATTATTTCTTGTCCTCCCCTTGGCTGGGGTGAGGGCGGGCAACATTCTTGGTGAACAGATGTTCCCCCAGGCCTTGATGTACACTCCTGATATACTTATAGGTTGCCACCAAGTCCCCTGTGAGTCTTCTCCAGGCTGAACAGTCCCAAGTTTTTCAGGCTCTCCTTGTATGACCTGGTCTCTGGGACTCTAATCATGTACATGGCCCTCCTTTGAACTCTCTCGAGCTTGTTCACATCCTTCCTGAAGTGCAGCCAGAACTGGACACAGTACTCCAGCTGCAGTCTCATCAAGGCAGAGTAGAGAGGGAAGATGACATCCTTAGCCTTGCTTGAGAAGCCTTGGTAGATGCATGCCAGAGTTTAATTGGCTCTGCCAGCTACAGCATTGCATTGGCAGCTCATGTTCATTTTGTTGTCTATCACAACACCCAGGTCTTGTTCAGATGGTGCTAGCAAGTGTAGCATAGCACTGCCGAACCTGTAAGTGTGTTGTGGATTATTTCTCCCTAGATGGAGCCCTTTACATTTCTCCATGTTAAACAACGTCAGGTTGAAGTCCGCCCACCTTTTGAGCTGTATTACCAGCCAAGCGTGACCATGCTCCCCCATAGCTTGGTGTCATCAGTGAACTTTGCTAGTTTGATTTTTTTTTTATTTTATTTATTTATTTTTTTTGGAAGGTCAGTGCCACATCTTTTATTTTAAAAGTTGGTCTGCCATCCCAGAGCACCCCATAGGATGACAAGGTCAAATGGTCACAAATTTCTCCAAGACCGTTTCAGGCTGGACATAAGAAAGTGCTTCTTTACTGTCTAAGCCCCCAAGGCCTGGAACAGACTCCCTACAGAGGTGGTGCAAGCACCTACTCTGGATTTCTTTAAGAGTAAATTGGATGTTTATCTTGATGGGATCCTGTGACCCCACCTGACTTCCTGCCCTTTGGGCAGGGGGCTGGACTCAATGATCTTCTGAGGTCCCTTCCAGCCCTAATGTCTATGAAATTTTCTTCCTGCTGAAAACTAGCTAATTATGTTACATACCAAATTTGGTGAAAAGTTCTTTGAATCCTACAAAGGCTTTAGATTAATTTTAAAATAGAAGGATTTAATGAACTAGATAAGAAAATAATGTAATAAATACAATGCTTGTGTTTGGATAATGATAGTTTATCTTTGGTATTGCATTCTGAATTTTACTGCTGTTTCTAGCTTTCCAGTATGCTGCTGGGTTTTGTTTTGACTATGCATAACTGTACTGTAAAATCTTCAGGAGAGCAGTGAATATTTAGGGAGCAGTAATGCTGAACCATGAGGTGCAGTACCCCTGGACTGGGTGGTGAACGTTTGAACCTGGGGCCCAGTTTTGTTCTGTAGGCATGCTCAGTTGGAGCAATAATTTTGGCAGGAAGTCTCTGAGGTGTTTTAAGACGCTCCAAATTGATACCTTTAGGCTGCTATACACATGTGCAGAGCCTGCTCTGACAAACTGGAAATCCAGTGTGTTGACACAGACTTGATTAATTGAGCTTGCTGGAGCACAGAAATTGATATGCTCTGGCAGTGTCCCACATCATGTGTATCAGTGTTCCAGCACAACTCTGCACTGAGAAAATGGTGGTAAGGTACTTTGAAATAAAACATGTTTCATAGCTGGTAGGGTCAGAAGGGACCTGAGCAGTTCATCAAGTCTGCCCCCCTGCCATGGCAGGAAAAGTACTGGGGTCAAATGACCCCAGCAAGGTGTTTGTCTAACTTCCTCTTAAAGACCCCCAGGGTAGGAGCCAGCACCACTTCTCTTGGAAGTTGGTTCCAGATCCTAGCCGGCCTGACAGTGAAGTAACGCCTCCTGATGTCTAGTCTGAATCTACCGTCTGCCAGCTTGTGACTGTTATTTCTAGTCACTCTTGGTAGTGCTCGAGGGAACAGGGACTCCCCCAGTGCCTGCTGGTCCCCTCTGACTAGTTTGTAACAGGCCACGAGATCCCCTCTCATCCTTCTCTTGTGGAGGCTGAACAGGTTCAGGTCCTTTAGCCTCTCCTTGTAGGGCCTACGTTGCTGCCCCCTGATCGTGCAGGTGGTCCTCCTCTGGACCCTCTCCATCTTGTCCACATCCCTCCTGAAGTGCAGCACCTGGAATTGGACCTGACCAGTGTCGCATAGAGGGGGAGGATCATCTCCTTGGACCTGCTTGAGCTGCATCTGTGGATGCATGACAAGGTGCGGTTGGCCTTCCTGACCCCATCCCCACACTGCCGGCCCATGTTCAACTTGACATCAATAATGATTCCAAGATCCTTTTCTGCCTCTGCACTGATGAGAAGGGAGTTCCCCAGCCTGTAGGTATGCTGCTTGTTCTTGTTCCCCAGGTGCAGCACCTTGCACTTGTCAGTGTTGAATCCCATCCTATTCTCATCCGCCCACCCCTGTAATCTGTCTAGGTCTGCTTGCAGCCTATTCCTCCCTTCTAGCATGCCCACATCCCCCCACATCTTAGTGTCATCTGCAAATTTGAACAGGGTGCTTTTTACCCCCTTGTCCAAGTTGCTGATGAAGATGTTGAACAGTGCAGGCCTGAGGACTGAGACCTGGGGGACCTCACTGCCCACATCCCTCCAGTCAGTTAGCGACCATTTGACTGTGAAGGTGTCAATGCCACAGTCCCCTAGTTTTTTTAAGGAGAATGGGGTGAGAGACCATGTCGAAGGCCTTCCTAAAGTCCAGAAAGACTACATCCACTGCTACACCTGCGTCTAAGGATTTTGTGACCTGGTCATAGAAGGCTACCAGGTTGGTCTGACAAAACCTGCCTCTAATGAACCTGTGTTGGTTATCTCTAAGCATAACCTCCCCTGCTGGACCCTTGTGGACATGTGCCAGGATAATTCTCTCAGAAAGCTTACCCAGGATTGAGGTTAGACTAACTGGCCTATAGCTTCCTGGATCCTCCTTTTTCCCTTTTTTGAAAATGGGAACCACATTGGCCCTTTTCCAGTCCTCTGGCACCACACCAGAGCACCACGAATGCACGTAAAGCCATGCCAGGGGTCCTGCAATGACCTCAGCTAATTCCCTCAGCACTCTAGGGTGGAGATCATCCAGGCAAGCTGATATAAATGCATCCAGTCCCTCCAGAAGTTCCCTGACTAGATCCTCACTGACCCTTGGCCTTGGTGCGCTTCCCCTGAGGCCTGAGGGGGGCCCAGTATGGGGGCTGATCATGTCCCTGCTCAAGAAAATAGAGGCAAAGAAATTGTTAAATAGGTTACCTTTGTTGTCTGGTGTGATGACCAGATTTCCTAGCGTGTCTTGCAGAGGCCCCATATTACCCGGTACTTTCTTTTTGCCCCTTATGTATTTAAAAAGGGACTTCCTGTTGTCCTTGTTTGATAAGCTTTAGTTTAAAGTGCCCCACCACCTTTTTTTCAGGATGGGGGATGTGTGGGGACATTGATACATGTGATGCATGGACACTTTTAATTAGCATGGCTTGGTAATTAAAGTACCGGGTACCATGTCCCACAGCACACGTTAAAAATGCCCCTAGAGAGACAGGTAAAGGGCTGTGTGCAGCAGAGAAGGCTGAGTGCCCAGGCAAGTGTCATGTGCATCTGTAGGTTTGATTGGTGCCTGTCCATGAGTGATATAAAAGGGACACGTCTGGAGAGATCTGGGTCTCTGTCTCTGCTTGTATCTCTTGTGTGAGTGAGTAAGTTGCAGTGTATGGTTGTGTGACCGAAGGGCCTGGAAGGCCGAAGGTCATAGTAACTCAGTGTGGGTCTGTGTTTAGCAGGAGGGCATGAGAGGGCAAGGGCAATCACAGCTTAGTGTGTTTACAGAAGAACAGGAGATCAGGTGAGCAAGCCTGCTCTCCCGTCTCTTGGAGAAGCTGGAGGAGCATGTGGCTTTGACTGGAGTAACAGTCAAAGTGTGGGAGAGTGGGTGAGTTTAAGAGAGGGTGGATGAGGACGGGGGCAGTCAATCCCCTCTGCATGTGTTGTGCTTTGGGTGAGGTCCTGGGAGGACAATATCCCTTGTGTGCCGAGAGAGCCTTTGTGTGGAGAGAGTGTGTCCCCGTGAGTGATGCACACCTATCACCACAGGTGCTGATAGCCTGAGACAGCCTGCTGCTCCATCTGTGGTTACTCCTCATTGTTGTATTGAGGTTTATCATTATTATTGTTATTAATATTGTTGTTTCTATAGCACCTTGTTTGCTAATTGATTGTCATTCTTGTTGTGGTACAATATGGTTGTTGTTTACCCCTTATTTGTATATCTGTCTATTTACTAATTAATTAGCAGACATCTAGGTGGGGTCAGGCAGTAGACCAATACCTAGTGGTAAAGCCCCCAAGTCCACATTTTGCTGTGAACTTGGGCTCAGAGGATTAACAACTCTTATTATTGCCACTTACAAATTTTAATTGATTGAGGAATTCCTGCTTTTCAGTAACAGGTGCTTCAGGATTACAGGATGAGTCCACCAGGTGGACATTTTGTTTAAAATTATGGGTATTGAGAGAGTGAAATTGTTATCATTAGATTTCAAAGGTAAGAGTTCATTAAGATAAATTAGGCAATTTACACCTATTGGAGCTAGTGCTTTACCATGTCTGGAAAGTTAAGCAGATGTCATTGCAGCAGCTTCCATTTCAGTTGTACTTTGAAGGTTTTTCCTGTTAATTATAAATGATAGAAACATATTTTTTAAAAATCAAAATTTAGATTTTGGTGCAGAATTGTACAGCAAGGTTGCATGACAAGTTACACAGTTGCAGAATCATGAACCTTGAAGGAGCCTGGGTTTACTAATGTATATTTATGTTATATTTAGATTATAACCAGTGAAGAAAAGACCTTTCAGAGATGAAAAATAAATGGAAACAAACAGTCTTTCAGCATGTGCTGTATTTCTTGAAGGGACAGTATTATGCCTTTTTGAACATAGTTATTCAACAAAGCACATTATAACTCAATTAATGTAGGTGGTCCTAGGAATAGGAAAAGCCTCTCTTTCTATAGTCACCTTAGATATCTTGGAACTAGAATATATACTCAATATAATAATTGGGAAATAATCATTTCCCCTCTCACATAAAAATGATTACTTTTTTCAAGAGGCTTGGAGTTAATTAGGACTACCTGAATGTCAAAAGTTGTCATTCACTATAAGAATCTCCACTGCAAGAAAATCTAGAATGTAAAATTCTTCTAAAAAGTTTAACATCATTGTTTTTGTGTAACAATGACTTTATAAAAGTTTTTTGGAACTGTACAAGGATTTATATGGGAGGGTCAGGTTGTAGACAGTAACAAATATCCAGTAATCAAGTAAGAATATACATGACCCAAATAATCCTTTGTTTAATTCTTCTGAAATTAATAGGTTAATGTTTTATCATTTTGCATATTTATATATTCCATGCTTTACAAATATGATTTGCCAGTAGGAAACTAAACTTTTATGAATGAACTCTCATTTCTGTGTTCAAAGTTTAGCTCCTGTTTCAATTAATAACTTGAATGTGAGTAGGATATGGCTCTTTAAAGAAGATGTAATGAATTAGAATCTTTTTCACATATTTGGTGGAGATAGCCATATATCCAGTGCTTCTTGCAAGTGGCATAGGACACGTTGTCAATATTACTAAAGTAAATGTTGAAGTGGAATGACAGATTTTCCCCTTGAGCCTCCTAAAAGAATCTGAGATGTGTAATCATTATTGAGTCTTAATTTCTTTCCTGCTATTAACTGGGAGTATGGAGGCTAGAAGACTTATAGAGACTGCTGTCCATCTGAGAGTAGTCAAGATGTATGAAAATTTTATAATGAAGCTTAATGTTACATATAACTTAAAATATGCTGTTCAGCCTCTTCGTGCCAGTCTCTCAAAATCCTGAGTGCTGCTTTATACACCATAAAAATAGAAACATGTAATGAAACATGGAGTCTAGCAGCAGGTAGAATGTCACCAGAACTGGGTCACAGGGAGAAACTGAGGACCAGGAAGGAGGTACTTGAATACGAGTTTAGAGGGTAAATCACCAGAAGCCTGTCTGAGAAGAGAATAATGGAAAGTGGTAGAGAAAATGTGGATATGGAAGGAGGAAGAATCCCGGCGAGGATGAATATGGGTGTAGTTTACAGAGGAAAGGTTACAAGAGAATGTGGTTTCAGCAGGAAGACATCTGGTCAAGAAGCTCCTCCAGCAACTCCTCTACCCAAGACTCAAGGCTCTCCAAACCCCAGCACTCCTCAGCCATTATGTTAGAGATCTCAAATCTATTCAGGGTGTTGCAGCACTCTCCTCTTCTAATGTGATAACTTAAGCGTATGAATAAAATAAAATGAACAAGAAAGAACAGGGCACCAGTGGCCCGCAGGACAGATTCTGCCTCCAAAGTGACTGGATCCAGCCCACATCACAGGGATTCCATGGCAAACAGCTCTCCCTGCTTTCCATTGCCCGCAGGACAACAGAGATAAGCTGCCTTTCTCTCTCCCCCCCTCCCTCCAACACTGGCCACCCGCTTCTTTCTTTGCTACTGGAGAGGAGTGGTGGCCCATGGTTCAGCCAGTTCACAAACACTCAGCCTGCTGCTCTAAAGGTTGAGTTCTTTGGACTACATCAACAGGGTAATAGTTTATATATTTTACTGAGGCTATTGCATTTCTAGATTCTATAATTTGTGTTTAAACACAGTTCAGTTCACTGACAAAACCAAGCATTTCACGTTGCATAACGGCTATGGTGTGGAGACTTCATTCCTGCTTGTATAAATTTCCTGAAAACAAGGTGCATTTTCATATACCTTAGCTAATGCCTAAAATTTGCTTGAGGTTGGATTCTCCTGGAAACTAGTTCTCCTGAACCTGCTTGCTCCCCTGAGATTGTGATTCCAAACACCACCTGTTGGGCTTGCAGCTTCAGTCACAGCAATTAGTGGAAGACTTGAGAGATTTTTTCGAGTCAGGCTAAGAAGTCTCTTGGGAGAAAGTGGAGAAAAAATTCAAGCAAGAAGCAGGAGGAAAGAATCTGAACTGCACTTTTTTCTGAGCTGTATGTGTTTTAAATGATTGCCAAAAGCTTTGCTTTATAGGAGCTTTGAGCTCAACTGTGATTTAGCTGCCCTGAATGTTGCTTTGGGGCATTTGTGCAGGAGAACCAAATAAGCCAGTGTAAATTGTAAAAAGAAACTACACATTATCTTGCATACAGATACACACATAACAGATAAAATATTAATATTTCCTTTGAAAAAATATACACTGACAAAGATACTTTGGACTTCAAAGATGAGGAGGGGTTAAATAACTATTGGCTATTGGCACGATGACTGAGGTTTTGTGGAAAAAGCCTTATGCTGTTTCCATAATAAAAATTCCTTAACATGCTGCAACATTTTTAATATCTCCTGAAGATGCTTTAGAATCTTCAGAATTTATGGTTAAGTTCTCCCATCTGGTGTTTATAGCTCTGTTTTTTCCCCAGCACTTGCTCTTCTAAAGATGAACAGGTATTAAGCATGATACCTGCTCTCAAAAACTACCCATGGGTAATCAATATTTTTTTTCTTGCAGGGGTTTCTGTACTCTCAGCAGAAAAAAGCAGTTTTATTTTTAATGCTTCAAATGCATCATGCTGCTTTGTAATGACACTATGTGTTACACATCAGACCAAGTAATTGTGTGAGAATCTGATGGAACACAATTAATACAGGATGTCAAAAGTGAACATGGGTTGCTTTTGTTGTAGACAATGATGTTAAGTGAATGCTAAATATCAGTCTTATTCCTCTATTGAGAGGTAGTCTTTTGGATTTAGGTATTTCCAGGTAGTTCAGTTAAATGAGGTTAATATTGAACTTATCTAGTCTGCTACCTCAACCCCAATTTATCATGGTGATTGCATAAACATTACTATTAGAAGAATCTTTCAAAAGAGCTTATATTTTTAAAGGTTTCATCTGTACTTCCAGGCAGATTATTACTGCTCTTGCATTATTATACAGCATAAAAAAACATACATCAGGTGTGTTTAACATCAAGCTGTTTAGCTAAGATTACTCCTGTTAGAAAGATGGACTCTATTTCAGAGAAGTGCATTATGTACAGTACAGGAAGCAACCCCCCCAACAGAAACTGCAACAACACATAACTTCCTCTATCTCTCCTGATTTTTCAGTTTGAGTACACTGATCTATTTTCAACAAACTTAATTTGCAGAATGATGTTAAAAAGTATCACCTGAAATAATGCATTTTTTTTCTTGTTCATGGAAAGAAAACTCATTTTCTTCTCTTTTTTCAAACTTTATTATTTCCAGCTAGTGGACTGAAATGATTGCTTCTATCTCCTGGGTCTAATAAAGCAATTTGCCTCTTTAATGGGCCTTGTTAGGGTTGAAGACCAATGCCTTTCTGGTACTATTTTTTGCATTAGTGGTACACTACCTGCTGAGTCATCAGCATGGAAACCAGAGGTTAATTTCCCTCCTACTAAATGAAGCAGATAATCAGCCATCAGAGGATGACTCCTGTGCTGTAAATAAGTCTTGACAAGCTAAGGGACAGCGCTGTGCATCATTCAGCCCTCTTCACACCATCTGTCCACAAATTAAGACAAAGTAAGGATATTAATTTGTTACATTTCAAAAGCTGTACTGACAAACCCACATGGACATTTTTAAATGGCAATGAATAACTGAAACATTTACTAATATTCCAGTGAGTCATGGGTTATAGTTTTGCAAACTTCCTTTCCAACAATGAACATGTGGAAAGTGTTTTTGACCAGATGTACAGTTAATGACTATCAAAGCAGATGCATTACAAAGCATTACACCAAGGGCCATTTTTTACCTAAGCTGGAAGTTATACCAACTTGATAGCATGAATTTCCATCCACTTTTCCAAAGGTTAGTATATGGAGACAAAGAGTTTTCACTGAAAATCACTGAAAAGTGATTTTTATGAGATGTTTGGAGGGGAACAAAAATAAAAGCAAATCACAAAAGGCTGTATACTTGTGTGATAAAATATAATTCCTGGAAAATAATGATGTAAGAGTACACTTCTTCTAAATTAATGTTATAGTGGAAAATTACACAAAATCAGAAACTACACAAATAGCTGTGGAATTAGCTGTACAATAATTACAATTAGTATTTTATTAACTATTCAGGAACTTAAAAGTGAAAAACATTATGGGATTGTAGTAAATATTCCCAGACTATTCAGTCTAAACTAAGGAAATTCAGTGTTGATGTTAAACTTAAAACAAATAATAATAATAAAAAATAGGGTTCAGAAATGTGATTAGGAAACCCAAATAATGTCTACTTTGATGCCATGCAATAAGTATGCAACCATGTTTGATACATGATAGCATTTATGATCCCTGATTAGATTAAAATTATTTTTAAATATATTCCTTTTTTTTTTTCATTGCATTGCTACAGAGTAAAGCTAAGGTTATTTACATCCCATGGCAAGATTTTACAGGATATTTTTTCCAAGGGTTTTTTAGTGCCTCAGATTATATACATGGGACATAGTTGTTTTGGAATATCATAAGATTGCAAGCAACTGGCGTTAATTAACCACAACATTTAGTGTGCAGAAGCATTTACAAAAGTATCCTTAATTAGTGCTTGACCCAACTACCACCAAAGTCAAGGAAAAGATTTTTATTGAATTTGGTCCTTAATAAGCATATGTAAATATTGAGTGAATGACAATGGTCCAATTAAAATGTTGACTGATTGCCATCAGTAAGGGTTAATTTCAATATAGAAAACCACATGTATTGTTTTTTTATTGGTTTGTGAACCTAGTAATTTTCACCAAATATTGATTCTCATCAATAGGTGAGTGTGATCTGGTATTGAAAAGATGAGATAGCTGTTACAAAACATACAGAACTCTTTGTCCCAGGGACAACAAGCAAAATGATCTGGGAACCATGCCCCTGGGACCCGGCAAGGACAGATACAAAAGGAAAAATAAAAGTGGTTACTTACCTGTAGGGGAGATAAAGCTGGAGGAGCAGAGGAGAGAGCCTGCATGGTTCACGAGCTGTGCCTTTATTCAATTAAAGCCGGCAGGTGACATAAGAGGGAATCACCAACCGGCGGGAATAAAAGCAGGTGCTGATGAAGAAGCCGGGGGAGCAAGAGAGAGGCTCCTCATACCAGTCGCATATTGCGCCGGTGAGATCAAAGGCAACCAGGGCAGCGAGTGCCAGTGGAGGCTGCAGGAGCTCCCTGCACTGCTAGAAAAAAATCAAACCCAGGATAGGGGAGAGAGCTTGGGGCAATGAGCTCCGAACACCGTTGATGGAGTGCGGCACTGGAAACTCCGGTTGGTGGAGAGATAAGGGCAGAGACCCAGGGAGACATGCTGCGACGGACCCTGGGGATACAGAAGCTCATCTGCCTGGTCGCTCCCAGGTATTGGGCTGTGAAGATGGGCTGGGGATAAAGAAGGAAGTGAGATGTCATGGGAGCGACATCAGGAAGAACCTTGCCGGGTACAGGCAGGAGAGCTGAGTGGATTGATGCCTATGACCCTGGAGTTGCAGGTCTTCTTTTCTTTTTCCCTTTTTTTTCTTTCATTGGTGCAAGGGCACCTGAATAGGCCTCAGGAACAGAACCTGCCAGTAGCAGGGGACTCTGGACACAGAAGCCAAGGTAATTCACCGTCCCACTCATGGGAAGTGAGGGGACAATAGCCTAAAGCCTCAAAGAGGTGATGAAGCTCAGGGGACACCCATGCTGGAGGAACAGCTGCCATAAGACCTGGCATCCCATCAGAGCTTGGCGCGAAGTTTGGGGTGTAGGGGAGGTGGAGCCCCATAAACATCTGGCTGGTGACGTGATCACTCTTGAGGATTCTTTGGAGGCTACTCCTTCCACTAGTATAATATTCAAAGTCATGGCAGGGGAATTTGGAGGTGGTCTTTGAGGCAACTGACATCCACCTCAGGGGTTTCACGAAGCTATCAAATATGTACCCCTTAGAGTGGACTAAGGCAGCATGTGAGTGGGCATTCAAAACCAGATGGGCGCACTCTTATTAGTATAGGATCCTTTATATTATAATAAATAATTTTATAGAAGGTGATAATTAGTGCTGTGTGAAGCTTCAGTTGCTGATTTGATTTGGAGGACATTTGGCCAAATTCAGCAGCCAAATCTCTAAATTTGAATCAAATTGGGAGACCAATAAAAAGGTCCAAATTAATTTGAAGCCTCCAAATTGATTTGAAAAAAGATTCAGAGAATATTCAGAGAATCAGGCAGTCCCTGCTCACTGCTGCAGGGATCTGGACCTGGACTCTGTGCCAGTAAGTAGGGGGTAGGGGGGGAGGGAACTTGAGGAGGGGGAAGGGGACTATGGGGGGACCCCCACCAAGCTCATCCCCTGCTTGTTCCCCCAGCCCCCCTGAGTGCCCCCAACCCTCACCCACTCTCCCAGCCTCATCAATGGCTGCCCCACCTGGCCCCAGCATCCCAGCACTTACAAAAAAGAAAAAAAAAAGGCCTGTATTTCACAGGCTGCTGCAGTGGCTGTCAAGGCCTCTGGGAGCTCATGGCAGAGCCCCCGCCCCCCTGCACTATGGGGCAGTGGCAGATAGCAGGGATCTCCCTGCCTGGCAGGATCCAATGAGTGCGAGGTTTGTTTTTTTTTTCAAAGTGCTGGAATGCAGGAGTTGGGCAGAGCAGCCATTGATGGAGCTGGGAGAGTGGGCAGGGGATGGGACCTGTTTGATTATGAGGTTTGGTTGAATCAATTTGTGGCAGCAATTCAAATCATCGAATTGAATCACTGTCCCCTGAATTGGCCGAATCCAAGCCTGAAGTGAATACAAGCCACTTTGCATAGGCCTAATAATTAGACTAATACTCACAGGGCATGTCCACACATGCAATTAATGCTATTTGGCTTTACCACACAGTAAATTTACTACCTGCATATGCATATGCACATGTAGTAAATTTAATGTGCAGTAGATTAGTTTACTGAGCAGTAAGTGCCTGCGTGTGTAGATGGTGATGCTTTACTGTGCAGTTTAGCCTACTGGTTAGAAAAGTATGTCATGTAGGCACGGCCATTGTTGAAGATGTTGTTCAGTCCAACATGCTTATAAATTGGAAAGATAACAATCATGTTCAGAGTTGTTACATTACTGCTAAAAGGGATATTCCTAGGGATGCTGAAACACTAGACAAACCTCAGATTAGTAGGGTATAAAATTATCTTCATGGGACACAGGTTTGGCTACAGTTTGCTTCCTTGCATCTTGTACTGCAGTATCTGCTGTTGTATAAAATAAGATACTGAAATATATGACCTGGGAGTTTGATTTAGGATAGCAGTTCTTAATTTCTTGTGAAATCGTTTGGAGCAAGTGAGGAATTAAGAAACATTCTTTTGCCCTTTTTCCTCCAGCCCCAGTGACTCTTCCTATCTACTGAAGTATTTAAGGTCACCCTTAATTACATTACCATTCAAATCCTCAATTCCTACTCTCTGGAAATTATTACCCATGCTTTTCTTTCACAATTGCTGTCTCCCATCTTTTTGGCAAGACAGAAGCAGAATATATCTGGAATCTTCACTGACACAATTGACAAGTGTGAAATGAATGGGGATTCACAACAGATGCACAGGGTTATTGTATTTCTCATAATGGACAGTGTGCGCAAGGAAGGGGCTGTGAGAAGTCAGGATGAAATAGTGCATGATAAGAAGAGACTGGTTTGTCTAGTTGTAGTAGTACTTATTGATCAGACCCCCTTTGTTTTTCATGGTCATAGTTCTAGCCAATAGGATAACTTCTGAAGTGACAGTCAGGAATATCCCCTCAGCAATCCAGGATGCAGTATTTGATTATAAATGAGCACTCACATTTTTTTTCACTAGCAGTTCACTAGTGTGGATATCCATGAGAACTGTTTGCGTAAACTGCTTGGAGGACCGGTGTAACACAAGGAGGAAGGTAGACCGGAAGGGCTATAGGTGCCTTCAGGATGAAATTTGAGGAAAATCAGGTAAAAATCCTCTTGGAAGCTGTAATGAAATCTCCTAACGCAGACAATTCTTCTCATCAGTGAGAGATGGCTATGTCTCAAACATCTCCTGACTCAAGTTTGGAGTCAAAGACTGAGTTCACCGACAGGGTTCTGACCACTCCTTATGTAGCGGAATTTCACATGCCCTGCCCATTTAAATGCCAGTGAAGAGACAGTCACAGTTTTGCGCTTAGATTATCTTAAAAAAACCAATCAGAAAAAATAGAGCTAGCTCTGGGGTTGCCATTTACTAACATTTTGTTACCTGCATTGCTACATGTATATCTTATTCTAATATGATAAATAATTTGAATGCACTAGATATCCCTAAATAGAAACCTTTGACAAATGTTGACTTTTTATGGAGATAGCAAATGCTGTATATTCTTCAATACCTGAACAAATAACTGTGAATATTGTTTAATTTAACCTTTCTGGAACAGACTCTTTCAATTCTTTATTAACCTACATTTTTCTATTGCATTTTCTAACCAGCAGCACTCAACTTCTATCCTATTTTTCCTTAGTATTAATTACTGCTCCATTTATTATGATGGACTCGGTTATTAGAAATCCTTTATTTTGCTCCATAGCCATGCCCTACTCTTCCTTATAAGCTCATGCTTATAGAAAGTTCACAGCTTGTAGTTATCATTAACAAATTCCTCTAGAGCAGCAAGGCAAAGTAGATTGTTTAAGTTTTTTAACTCTCTGTAAAGTGTATAAATGGGAGCTTTCTTTGAGTTTCTTACTATTTGCCTCCAAGAGAATGGTTTATAATGAATTTTATTTCATTTGATTCTCACACACTAGCTGTATTTAATTTTACTTTTAAATGGGCTCACATTACATGGGAATAGGCTAGTATTACACAGAAACCAGACCCCTCTATGGATTGCAGAAGAAACAACCCACGTCAATATGTAAATACAATGTACGTTTCCTAAATTTTCTGTCTTCTTTTTTTTTTTTTTTTTTTTGCTCATGCTTACTTGGATAATCAAGATGAAACAGAAGAGGTTTAAAATAAATTAAACTTTAATTTGCACGCTAGCAGTGGCTCATTACCATGAGCAAATACCAGCCTGGTTTGCTTTGAGAAGTCTCTGTGTTATTATGACTTTAAAAAGTAGATTCTTGACGTCCCTTAGAGCATTGTGCATGCCAGTTTTCATTCTAAATAAGCTTTTGAAAAGCATTAGAAGGAGCTGCTCACAAGTTGTTTTGAAAAGGCTGGTCAAAACACAGGTTTCTTTTTTCAGATAGTGGCTGCCTAAGTGTTCTGGCTGCTAATAGGGCTGCCATACTCCTATTCCAAGCAAATCTTATCAGGTATCGATATCCTGTTGTTGTGATCTGGACATTACCTACATTAAAGCAGAGGTACCAAGAGAGATCCCAGAAGAGGCGGTTAGGCCACAGGAGAGTACAAAATGGCATTTGGGATGCTCATTGTGCTGCTTTTGGTTCACATAGCAACAAGCAGCTACAACCTCTGAAGTCAGACCGCTAGGGAGTTATGGGAAGCTCAGCTGTCAGACTTGGCAGCCATTCAAGCACTGTAGGCAAAAGGGCTGGAACAAGCCCTTTCCATTGTTCCTTGGTCATTTTTATTTAGTGCTAGCTTAAATGATTTTTCTCTTTAATCTTCTTTCCCTGTGATATATTCCCCCCTCTCCTTAATCAACAGAGCTGGTGTTGGTCAAATAGCTATCAACAATCAGGCTTTGCACTAATTATATTTTTGCTTACTGTGGTTTCTTATTGTATCCAGTCTTTAATAATAAACCAGTGACTGTGGAAACAGTCTCTCTTGCTCTATGGATTTGTTTCATTGTCTTTGTCTGCTTGCTTTATTATTCTTCCAAATTCAGATGAATGCTATAAAATGGATAGGAATATTTAGTATTTATTAAGTGCCGGTAGTGAACTTGATACTGTTATAAGAGAATTGGAGACAAGGTACTTCTCAGACTTCACAAGCTATGTATATGCAGCCCAGTCTTGCAAAGGGCTGAGCACCTCACGTAAGATGATAAACATCCTCAGCTCTAAATAACTTCAGTGGTAGTTGTAAGTGCTTAGCACTTTTCAGGATTGAGCTCTAGGAGACCCAGAGGAAGGTTGTATCTTATAGCATCTTTTCTTTTAGCATAGTACGAATGTGTTGTGCAGTTGCATTGTAAGTGATCTGACTGTGCCACATTGAATCAGATCTTAATCTGTATTTCAATATATCCCACTGCTTTTGACATTTCCAACTAGAAAGAAAAGCTTAGTTCATGTTAACAGGCTGCTTAAAATGAACCCTATATTTAGATTCTTTTTTCTTTTTTTTTGGTGGACTATATATTTTTTACACAGCAAATTTAAAAGTGCATTATTAATATCCGCAGTGAGCAAAATGATTAGCCAGCTTCAGAAAGAAAGTATAGGAGTGTTTATTATTTCCTATCAGGTCAAACTGTTTTTTACGCCTGAGAAAAGTTCTTCCTTCCTTATTTTTCTTCTGTACAATGCACCAGTGAGTAGAGGTCCATGAAAAATTCTGAGGCCTCAGTGGTGTACAGGATATTCGCTGGTCTTCTCCACTAAGGTGAATATTTCCAGTTGGGAATCAAGAGGTTAGGTTCACAAGCCATGTCTATGCTATGAAAATCATCTGTTGGTAACAGCAGCTGTTGGCAATATATAAAATTAAACAAATGATGAACACTTGTCAACTTCAAGTGCAGACAAGGACCAATGATGTTTAGAGCTGTTTCAGAAATAACATATAACACTTGCTTACATTCAAAACCTGAATGTTTTTCTCATGCAAAATCCCCACTGAAGTCAATAATGTAAGCAATTTTAATCAGAAATTGAAGAGAACATATAAGCATCTCACTTATCTCAGAAGTCTGAGACTTCATAAAGTAAAGCCAAATTAATTTTCTCATCTCTTTAAGATTATCCAGATGTGTTTTTCCTTTTGAGATGTCACCATGTGGGTCAGAGTGAAATTACTGCACTTTTTCAAATAAGTCCTTGATATGCATACAATTGAAAAGCAGATTATTGTCTTTCAAATAACTTTACAAAATAAGAAAGCTCCATTAGGGAATGTTCCAAATACATTTTATATTCTCCTTTTTGGTAGGCTTTCTTGCATTAGCTGATGCGTGTGGAAATGATTATACTTTTCTATCACTTGTTCCGGAGCTGAGTAGACTGCTGAATAGCAGACATCACATTTAAAGATTTCAATGCTCATTTTCTTCTCCCTGAAATATTTGTGATTTAGACCAGTGCTACCATGGAAAAGTCTGATTTATTGTGACTAATAATGCTACTTAAGACGTACTGTTTCCAGTACTGCATGCAGTAAAATAATACATGTGTTGTTAAATCTAGCCTTTTCTTAAGAAATCTATCACAGCAATGCTGAGCTGGTGTTAGCATCAGTGAAGGTAGTATGTCATGTTAATAGAGTTGGTCTACTGCTTCACAGATATGGCTGTTGTACTCTGGAAACTTTGTCCTCCTCAGTGTCTTTGCTAGCAGTAGTGACTTATCCATACACTGTTGTGCTTGAATCATAATAATAATTACTATAGACACTTAGATGCATGCACTCAGCAGCAGCCAGCTTCCTCCTGACACTTGGTAATGGCTTGTGATCAGGCTGTACATCCACCTTGTGCCCATAAGAGAACCAATGATACAACTGCATCCTAAAGAGCACAGCCAGTGGCTCCTTGTCTATGTGATCATTTCTACATTCTGTGTTTGTCAAGGGTCTACTGGCAAATATTGAGGCAGCTAGCTTTGCATCACTGTTCATCCTGCATTGTCTTCCCAGTGGGATCACTATGGCTCTTGTCTCTGCAGGGTATTGGTACTTTAGGACTTGGTGCCTTGCTTATTACCTTTTCTTTTTCAAATTTGTTTTCTTGGATCTCTGGTCATTTCCACTCTTCATCATTGTGTGTTCTTTATAGGTTTCTAATAAGCATATGTAGAATCTGGATACTTGACTATTCTTATAACCAAGTGCTTGGGTCATTTCACATCTTTTCCTTTGGGAATTCCCTAAATGTCTCAGTTTCTCAGGGTTCAGTAGGAGTCTTTTAGAAGTCAATAATTGTGGGAGACCTGCGCTGTCCTCAGCAATAGCTTGTCTATGTTTACGTTAATATCCTTCGCTTGGACCCTGGGTAGGAGTTACTGCAGGGTGGTGTCATGGTCCACGATTACCACACAGAATCACAGGCCACAGAAAGGCATTATATTTCTAGTGGGAGGGTTGCCACTCTGCTTATAGAAACTAGGGCTACGTACAGACAGTCAAAAAGTCCAAGGTGGAATCAATCCAATCTAAGCAGGTTTTTTTAAGCTGTGTAGATTGGGCCATCAATGAACACAACTCATATTCACTCTTTGGCTGGCCAAGGAAGGCATATTTCTGCAGTGGCCAAGGCAGAAGGCGGGGGATGCTCCTACATGCCTCTTAGCTCTCCCCGGTTGCAATTACCCCAGCCCCACCCCCTTGCTAGCCCCCACCTCTCAGCTATGAGGGAGGATGGGTGTGGGGGGGGGAATGGGTGGAGAGGGGGCATTCCCACCCTGCTGTACACACCTTGGTGGGGGGGGGGCAGGGCAGGGGTCTGTTTCCTTCCCATGCCCACCCTGTTCTGCTTCTGGCTGGGTTAGGCAACGGAGGCTTTGCTGCCTCCATTCTGTGACAGCCCTAGGGACAGAGCTGCCTGGCTCCGCTGGAGCAGACAAGCTGGACTGGAGGCTAGCCCACCTGTCTTGCAAGGGGGGAAGTTAGTGGGGGAACCACAAGGAGTCTGGCATGCCAGGGGACTGAGACTCAACTTGTATTGGGAAGGGATCTGGAATAGAAGTTCAGTAGACTGGTTTAAGTTAAAGCGGTTAAATCTAACAGATTGACTTTTATTAGTAGATGTTTAAGATTGTGAATCCAAAAAATGCCAAAGCCAGTAGGGAAATACAAAGTGCCCGAGCGAAGGACTAACATTAGAGGGATGGGGGTGAGGGGGAGACTGCAACTAGGTTACAGAAAATACAATGTTAGCCAACTAAGCCTGGGGGTGGGGAAAGGAGGAATGGGGGAAGGGGAGGGAGGGGGTTAGTGATGCTGAGAGAAAAAGAAGATAGATACACACAAACCTGTTACAATGGTCTGCAATGGTGGAGGAAGTAGTTGTCTTGGGGGTCCTCTTCGGATGGAGTGGGGTCATCTGTTGCTGAAGAATCCTAAGTGAAGTCCACCTGGTGCAGAGGGGGGTTCAGGCTGTTCCCTCTACAGCCATCCAAGTCTATCTTAAATTGGAGTCCTTCATTTTGAAACTGGTCTATGTGCACTCAATTTCTGTTCTGTTATAACTTTAGCCCAGTTTCTGATCCCTTATCCTGGTTTATGTATAATTTCTGTCCCTAGGCTAGGAGTGTACAAGCATTCATTCACTTTCTTCCAGAGGAAGCATATCCCCTCCATGAGAAATATGTTCCAGGTGTCAACCCCGTTCTGAAACCCAAATGGCCGTAAGTAGTTCCTAGCCAGCTAGCTCAGCCAAGGTGGCAGTGACTCCAGGTGTATACAGTAACCAAATGTTAGATTGGTTAAGGATGTAAACCAACCCCTCCCTTCCTCCCCCAAAACAGTGCTTTACTTTAAATTCAGTATGCTCCTGTGTTGAGCCCAGTGCTTGCCAAGAAAAGACATGACATTAGTTGGACAAGCTTGCCCAATGTCTGTCTAGATCAGGCACTAAAGTGGGGCCTTTTGGTGCTTTTATCTAATAGGTGATCAAATAAGCTTTAGATAAAAGTGCCAAAAAGTGCCACTGATGCTTTTGATCTATATAGATACTAGATGTCTAAGAGTGTTTTCCTCAGCCTCTTAGGAATCTAATGGGTCCAGCAAGGATTTTGTGCATCACTTGCTTGAACTTAGGCACTTAAATCCTAAATTTAAGTTGCTTTTTTCCTTTCATTTAAATCCTTTTATGGATCTAGTCCCTAATCTATAGAATAGTATTTAACTAAATAATAGTGGCATTAACTTCAGAGATGCTGAACACCCTCAGCTCTTACTTTCAAATCCCACTGACTTCAGTGGACTATAGTAAGATATTTGGCTCATTGGAGGACATTTAGATGCTAGTAGGAATGCCTCAAAGAGTTATTTTCTGTCTGCTAGCCCTCTGCTGAAGGTATCTTAATGTGTAATCTGAGGCTTTCTAGTTAATATATACTTTTGCATTAAAAGCAAACTCTTTTTAGGACATCAAATAAGTTTATTTAGTGTCCAAACTCATTGAAATATCATGCATATTGTATGCAGATCCTTTACTTTGACTGAACTGAGAAAGTTATTTAATTGGCATCGAACCAAGCACACTTTACAGCCTATAAATGAGGAAAAAACAGATATCAAAATGTTTTCATCGTTGGCAGCTTGGCAAAGGGGTTAATAGAATTCCACAAGGGAAGTTCTCTACTTTCAAATGAAGTAGATGCCTGGGGCAGATTGTTGACCCTCCTAAGAAGTGCTATCTTTTTCAGCATTTGTAGAGGAGACAATGCATTTCTCACTCTTTTTATGATTTCTCATCTTGTGTATTGTTCATAGCAGGGGAAAAAAAACAAAAGGAACTGAGTTTCACAGTATGGAAGTCAATTTTGGTCATTTATAAGGAAATTTTAACACGTTTTCACAGAACCCCCCCCTGAAAATTATCCAGCTTTCATGCACTATAAATGCTGGCAAAGATATCCAAAGGTGGTTAGCATTACGGGGTGGCAAAGTTTTTGGATGCTCAGTGGGAAATAACTTAAAGGGATGTTATTTTTAGAGGTTGGTTATTCCACACTTACTAAAATCCAGGTCCCTTAAGATGTACCAAATTATGACTCAACCAGTTCCACTAGTCAGCTGAAAATGTTGGTCTTAGATTTTACGTATTTTTCTATATAGGTCATAGTCAACTGAATTTTCTGTTTCTGATTCTTTTCAGGCACCTGAGTTTGGATCCCATGCTGGGTCCATTTACTTGTAAGTCACCTGAATCTGGTTAGGCAACAGCCATACTTTTGTCTCTGGCTTCTTGGGAACTTCCCAAAAAGAAAAATAATAAAAAAACTTTGCAGAGGATTTTCTAAACCAATCTCTCCTTACTGATAGGCATATCAAAAGATAAGGCAAAATAGTAACTGTATGACATTCCCTTCCTCCGAGTCCTCACCACTCTTGAGTACTGTGTCTAGTCTGCTCAGTTCCTTTAGGGGTTCTGGGACCCCTCTCCTGTAACTCATGCCTCCACTCAATCTTCTCTTCTTCACAAGAAGTGTCTCCCCCTCCTCCCCCCCCCCAACTCCTGAATAAAGCATTTTTTTAACTTGTTCATGCCTAGCAGTTGAAAGATTCTCCCTCTTCAGGAAGCAGGTCCATTTTTTTTAAACTACAACTGATATCTTTTATCTTCCTTTCTTTTTCTTCTGAGGATTTTTCATTAATCCAACCCCATCCTTTACAGACACATGGAGAGAATTAGTTTTCCTTAGCTTGTACCATCTTGTCTTAAGGTGCTGCCACATGAATGGAAAGGTTTTCTAGTCAGTGATCTTCTGTTGTTTCTATTGTTGGTATAGGTCTGGATGGGATGTAGAAGATATACAGCCTGTACATGGATGATTCAGTAGCTACTGAGGCATTCAGTAATAAGAATTCCATAAAAAGCAACAAGTATTCCTAAGTTTCTTGCTGACAAATTTCCTAAACTGCCATTAGACTGTGAACCTCCTTGTTGGAGTGTAGCAAAAATGTTGGGAGAACATGATTGGACTGATTGTATTTAGGTGGATGAAACCAAGACGCATTACTTTCGGTTTCTTTTAACTGCTTCAATACAGCTGAGCTGATTTTGTTCACAATGAATTACTGAAAGTAATTCTATGTGTTCATGAAAAAAATGTTCTTCTCCCCCAACCTCAGAACTATTCCTTCATTTTACTTTTATAGCTGCTAACATATTTTGTCTTTGACAAAAACGTATTTTGTCTTTGTCTTTTGTCAGTGCCTTCGGTTCCTTAAAAAGGTGCTTCAGAGTGCCATCCAGTCTTAGCAGTGTTAGGTATGCAAACACGATAACAAGATCACGAGCAGGTCCAAGGAGGTGATCCTTTCCCTCTATGCGACACTGGCCAGGTCACAGCTGGAGTACTGTGTCCAGTTCTGGGCGCCACACTTCAGGAGGGATGTGGACAACATGGAGAGGGTCCAGAGGAGGGCTGCTCGCATGATGAGGGGGCAGCAGAGCAGGCCCTACAAGTGGAAGCTATGGGAACTGATCCTGTTCAGCCTCCACAAGAGAAAGCCGAGAGGGGATCTGCTGGCCGTCTACAAACTGGCCAAGGGGGCCAGCAGGCATTGAGGGAGTCCCTGTTCCCCCGAGCACTACTGGGAGTAACAAGGAATAACAGCCATAAGTTGACTGAGAGTAGATTCAGGCTAGATATCAGGAGTCACTACTTCACAGTCCAGATGGCTAGGATCTGGAACCAACTTCCAAGGGAAGTGGTGCTCGCTCCTACCCTGGGTGTCTTCAAAAGGAGGCTAGATAATCGCCTAGCCAGGGTCGTTTCACCCCAGCACTCTTTCCTGCCCATGGCAGGGGGTCGGACTTGATGACCTGCTCAGGTCCTTTCTGTTGCTACCTACTATGAAACTAAGATAACCCAGAGATTTTAAATGAGAATCTGTAGTATGAAAAGCATTCTGGCCTATTGTGGTCTTTCTGAGTTCTTTGCAACAGACAAACTTGCTCTATTACTTTTTTTGTAATAAAAAATTAGTGAAAAATAAGAAGGGATGTATGAGGGATGTCTTGAGTCTAACAATGGGTCTCTTCACTCTGACAAAGGTGACTTGAGTTTTAAAAGGTTGACAATCATTGATTATGCATGTAGAAACTGTTTAAGTGACTCTTAAATTAGGGTTTGGCTTATATTGTTCTGTGTAGATAAGAAATGCAGCCATTCATAATTTGTGCCTTTTTCTCAGCAGTAAAAATGATTAATTTAATAAATGTAAGGGTGTCAGTTCTCAGATTGCTTCCTTTACATAAGATGCTGAATGTTTAGATCCAGTATGCTATGACCTCTGTAAAGATTACAAGCAAATAGCTTTTGGCAAAACTGACAAATCTGAACTAGTATTTGGCATCAGTTCTGAAGAAATGTCAGTTTAGCAAAGCAGTTTATGGACAGATTGAAGTGAATGGCTCCTGCTAGAGAAGAGATATTTTCAATCGTAGCCGTCTTCTGTGAGGTTTTTTTTAAAGTGCCCTGTGGCTACTCTTAGTACTGTTACTGCAGCACACTCACACATATCACTACTGATAATTCCGTTGGTGAAATATCTGGCCTTTCTAGGTATACAGACATCCTATATGTGGGTTACCAGAAAGCACTCTTCTTCCCCACCCTTCTCCCTCCAAAAGTGAACTTGACCTTGCAAGCTGAGAAAGAATAACCTGTAATAGGACCAAGTGTCTGCCTTGCCACTGTTCATGTAAAATCAATGTCAGACAATGCTAAATAAAATGTAGGAAAAAAGGCCCTATTGTCCGGAAGAAAAAATGCACTTGCTGTGGTGTGGCCCTCTTTTCTTTCAGGGTTCTTTTTTTGCTTCAATTCAGAATCTTGATGGATTTTTACTTTACCTCCTGTAACAAGTATGTAAGAATAAATTGAAAAAGTATGTAAGAATAAATTGCAACACAAGACAAAGAGGAAGGGAAGGTTTGAGAGGGGACTGAAATTGGGCTAAGATTGAATTAGTTCTTCCTCTGGGAATTAAGTTACATTTCTGTTATTGTGTTACTCATTAGAAGCACTGTCTCTGAAATTACTTCAGTTGCCTTGCTTGATATTATATTATCTGCTCTGTCTTTCCAAGCAAGAAATATAATTCATTACAGAAGAAAAAATGAATTAATCAGGAGTTGTTGCCTTGAGCCCTCCTTGTTTCTCATATGGTGGATTTCTGATATTTATTAAGTTTGAGACCTAATAGCAGTGGACACATGGTTTCATAGTTAGTAGGGTCGGAAAGGACCTGAGCAGATCATCAAGTCCAACCCCCTGCCATGGCAGGAAAGAGTACTGGGGTCAAACGACCCCAGCAAGGTGATCATCTAGCCTTGCCTTAAAGACCCCCAAGGTAGAAGCCAGCACCACTTCGCTTGGAAGTTGGTTCCAGATCCCAGCTGCCCTGACAGTGAAGAAGCGCCTCCTGATGTCTAATCTGAATTTACCCTCTGCAAGGAATCATGCATGACCACTCACTCCTGCGCTCTACATGCACAAGCCTGGCAGTTAGGCAAAACAGACAGCTGAGAGGAGCTCTGAGCACAGGACCCAGCATCACTTTCAGGCTTTCTATCCCCTCTAGAGCCCTATGGGGCTAGATAACGTTACTGTGGATCTAGTCCATAGGCTCTATGTCTGACACCCCTATCCTAAAGCCATTTATACTGCCTGGCTTCCATGTTGGGGGCACAGAAACCAAGAGTAATTTGGAGGGTCTAGTTTCTTGGAGGAAGTCCCAATCTGTACAGAGGAAGTAAAGACATACCCAAAAGTCTTTTCTCTCTAGACCATAATGAAGGGCTCCATGTGCTGAAACGTAGTACATTTTATCTATTGAGTACATGGACCCCTGTCCAAAACATAGAAAACTCCAAACCAGAACAAATAAAAAGCCCTTACAAGGCTTCACTGAAAATATCAAAAACAGTGATGGAAGAGTGTTGCCAAATGTTTTCTAATCGGTGGCCAATTTGACTGCCACAAGAAAAAAAGATTGGGTAAATATGCTGATTTATGAATCTTTCTGAGCCATTTCACTTCACCTAGGGTGGAAGAAAGGAAAAAAAAAGAAAAAGAAAATAAAAGAGGGCTGGGGGAGGGAGAAATGCAATAATCAAAGTTTTACCAGGGAACAGAGGGGACTATAATGATTTCGCTTTCACCCTAACACTTAGTCTCACATTTCCATGCGCAATGTCACAGGGGGCTATTTTATGAACTATCATATATAAAGCTGTACTCTGAGTCAACTACTAGTGCTGTGGTTTGCAAGGAATGCATAAAAAAATGAATTGAAATATAACACCTCTTCTTATTACTAGTATAAGGAGCTGAGTTCCGGGGGAATGGGAGTACTTACGGTTAAGTTGGGAACAGCTGACTGTTTTGCTCTGGGGTGTGATAACAGGCTACAAAAGCCAAAATCCAGAGATGGTATGTAAGCCAAGTTACACAATGGTAGGCAGAGCATGAGCTTAAATGAGTTAGGCAGAATCTAAAGGTTTGTAACTCATAGGAGGATGTGAGAAACTATGAAGGTATATGTATTAGTTTATCATGTAAACTGAAAGCCAGATCAATAAATGTTCATGAGTCCTTATTTTCTGTGTTCCAGATTCCCACCTCCTATGGAAAATCAGTATGAGGATGGCTCAGAGGGAAAAGATGACAAAGACATTTTCCTTGTGGAGTTTTCTCTTGATTGTTTTGCATTGGTAATGGCAAATACAGGTGACATTGAAACAAGAATCTCATTTTATGAAAGAATTCAAGATTTCAAACTTTGTTTTCATATGAATATGGGAAAAAAGAGCCTCCTAAAGTCTGAGAGAAAGTATGACCCAGAATGTGGTGGTCTGAATATTCTCACAGGATATAAAAGAGATAGGTCCTAGCCATTCGGGTTGACTCTGCTATTGGCTTTGACAAAACTTTCATTGGGAAAGTTTGTCAAGTACAAAGGGAATTTTTGCTCTAAATTAGACATCCATCCAAAAAGATCCCCAGGACCTGAATCTAGGTCTCCCACATCCCAAGAAGGATGTGTAGTCTTCACTATGAAATTAGCAGGGAGTCAACTTGCCAAAATGCATACTGCCCCTAAAATCCAAGACTTCCATGTTGCCAGAGCTGCCAGTGTGAAGTGGTTGATGTCTCTGGAGCCCCTCATAAATGGAATTCCATGGTTCAGGGTAGGCTGAACACAGACAGGTGGGGAGGTGGTATACATAGATAGCATACGCATCCCTCTGTCTTCACTACTGTTTTACTTACGCTTGTGTGCTTCAAGGCAACTGAGAATGGAGAAAATAATGTATAGACATGTAGGCAGGAAAAAGCTCTGCACAGAAGGTTCCTTCCAGAGCACATGCCCAATTGACAATCCAAGCTCAAGTGTTAATGGATGGTCAAACAACAGGTTTCTATACCCATTGAGTCAATCTATTTATACTTACTGTGAACACAGCTAGGCCAGGAAAACTTTGATCCTGTTCACAAATTTTTTTTCTGTGGAGAACCAAATGGAAGCAGTTAATTTACATTCACTCCAAATATCTGCCTTTTTGGTTTTTTGTTTTCTGTTTTTGGGGGGTTTTCATAGATTTCATAGACATTAGGGCTGGAAGGGACCTCGGGAGATCATCGAGTCCAGCCCCTTGCCCAAAGGGCAGGAAGTGCCCTTTTATTTCCTTTTCTTCCTTTCTTTTTTTCCCTTTTTTTCTTTTTTGTTTCTGAGTGAACCGAGCCCTTTCTTTCTGAGCCTGCTATAAACGTATTAACAAAACATGGAGTGGTGTTGTACCATATTTCCTTCAAAAGCCTTAAAGGCATTTTTGAATTATAAACTAGTGTCCTGAATTAAGCAGGGTTATCTCCTCCTTATGCAGTCTGTATGGAGCATACCTCCTATCCTGTTCTGATATAAAACATTTACATCCGCGAAGTTTGTATGTGTGTTGAAGACAGGTGTTTGGGATATGTGACACTGGCTTCTTGCATTTCCATCAGGATGTTATACTTAAAAACTCAGTGGAATAAGTAGGAAAGTAGCAGAATGAAAAGAGTGCCTTGAAAAATAGAGTAATACAGCTCAGTGTGATACTGTAAATGTGTGACTGCACTCTGACGATTTCATTTTCCTTCAGGGCCCTCTATTTCTTTTGCACACAAATGTTTCCAAACCTTATTCTATGCTTTGCTCGTATAGCTGGGATGTGAAACCTGATGCAGCCTCCAATATGCTCTGGCTCCCTGATCAAATCTTTCTTTAAAGCTTATCTTTTCACCACTGTATAGATAATGTAATATATATTGATGTAAGCTATAGTCAAACAAGCCAAACCCAGAACTATCACCATATATACTTCAGCAATGTCTTAACCTTACCAGCATCCATGCCCCTTCTTCCTTAAATGACATTTATACCTGTTAGCCAGACATTTCCTGAAATTCTGGTGGGGATTACCTGAACAAAATATATAAACTTTGGAGCTTTGGCTATTATTTGTTATATACTTCAGTGTTATCAATATGGATGATGGTTCACAGACAAATATGAGACATTCTTTGGTATTCAAAAAAGGAAAAACAAGTCAGGGCATGCTTCTATTACAATGTAAAGGTACAGCTAGCTTTTGTAGACATACCTGAGCTAGTATATAATGCAGCTGGTTACTGAAAACTGTGAGGCTTTGGGGGTATAGAACTTCGTGTTAAGGCTGTTGGGTGAGGGACAGAGTCCACGTGCAATCTGCCACTTACTTCATTAGAAAAGCTTTATTTAAGAGAATATTGGGGTAATACATTATCATTTTTTATTATGGAGTTATGATACTTGGCAGAATAAAGCTAAGTAATGATTGGTTTCTGAAAGCAGAGGCACCAATTGGCGGTTTCATCATTCGGTCCTTTGCTGTGCTTATTATTAGGGAATCCAGGGTGTTCCAATTACTCCTTTCAAACCCACTTATGTGTAGTCTACTTGTACATCCATATATTATGCATATGTGGGGGGGTGTGCACACATTTGTGTATGTATATGTGTGCACACACACATGCTGTATGTTACATAATCTTTCCTTTTGACCAAATAGTTTTGCATGAATTATGTAATAATTTTTCTGGCAATGTTTTTTGTGGGGGGAGGTTTGTTTACACAGTTCCTAGAAACAATTCACTGGTTCCTTATTGCAGGAACTATCAATTTCTATACAATTTGAGTAATATTCTCTGGCTTATATATTTTTGCTTTTTTCAGGACATGCCGTAGCTTTAAATTTAAAGCATGAGTCATATAGAGAATAGAAAGGTAAGGCATTAATGTAATCAAGAAACTGACAGGACTAAGGGTCTGTAGTTTAGAGTAATGGCATAAGTAATACCTGAGGCCTAGTACAATTTAACATAAGTGACTAATGAGTAACTTTTAGGCATGAGATTTAGAATGCATTGTAATGTTGGCGATGCATAGGGGGTGCGTGTGGGTGCAAGTGCACCCCTTATGAAAAGGCACTGCCAACACTGTCAGCAGTGCCTGGGAGTGGTTGCCACCTGCCAGCCCCACCCCTTCACCACCAACGCCACTGGCAGTGTCTGTGGGTGGTCAGCAATTGCTGCTGACACTGTTGGCGGAGTCTGTAGGTGGTTGTTGACCCCTAGTTGGTGTTTGCCACTCCCCACCCCCGCCATCTGTGGGAGTTCCTGCTTGCCGCCACTGCACTGCTGCTACTGCTGCTGCTGCTGCCATGATCCCACTGCCGCCAGCACAGCCGTGCCCCCCCAGCTGCTGGGAATACACGTCATTCATGCATTGTAAACAAATGGAGCAGATATGGCACAGCAGACTGCAAGTATGCACAGAAGGAAAACTGTGAACGTTTGGAGGAAATTTGGAGAAGCAAAAGAATTAATGGTGTCAACACAGAACTGCAGGATTGCCATGATAGTCAATGTGACACAAATATATACTCTATTTTCTCAAATCTAACATGAGGCTTTTTCCCTAATCAGCTTGGTGGGGGGAAACCCCCTCATCTTAGATTTATGTACAAAGCAGGGGGAGGGGGGCAGGTGGCTGCTGTGACTCTGACTCTGGCCTAGAGCTGAGATTGGGGCCAGAGTCAGACTCTCAGCAGCTTCCTGGACCCTCCTCTGCTTGATCTCTGCAGCTTTTCCCCTGTCTTCAGCTCCTCCCCCTCTTTCCCTGCGCCATCTTACTATGAAGCACAGCTTGGCTCCAGCTCAGGATTTTCTCCCAGGCACAGAGTACATAGAAATTCTGTCCCCTGCCCAGCCAGTAGGGAATAGAGCCCAAGCAGCATCTGTCAGTAATGGAGAGACAGGGATTCTGGAGAGTGTGTAGGTGGGAAGAAGCAAAGATTGAGTTGGGGTGGAGGAGGAACAGGAGGCAAGGTGGAGGGCAAGAAGACTGAAGAGAGAAAAAACTGCAGAGACAGAAGGCAAAGGAGCCACCTGATCCACTCAGCCAATGCTTTCCCTGCTGTGGCTGGGAGTGGGGGCAGAGGAGGTGACGGGGGATACTTTAAGACAACTTTCCAATAATTGGATTCTATACCTGGAAAATTATAACATTTATACATTTTCCATGCATAGAATCTAATTAGTTATTGGGGGTCATCTTAAATTTGGGGTCATCTTAGATAGCATTAAATTTGGTATATGGCAATGGAGAGAGGTTCTAGAGACCCTTGTGTGGCAGTACACTTGCAGTGCCTGGCATTTTAAGGCCTGAGTCAAGCAGCCAGCAGGTGCTTGATTGTAGCAGCCATTTTAAAACACTGTCTGGCTATATAAACACAGCATTTTGCTGCTGGCAGCCAGGCTGAGACATTGCTTGGCTGAGTCACATGGAGTATCTAGGAGTAGGAGGCTCTTGGTCCTGGGTATGATCTAAAACTGCACCTGCTTAGGATGGGTGGCCTGGTGGGGCTCCTAGTGGTGTAGGAGCCCCCAGGAAATGCCAGGCCAGTTGCCTTCCTGAACCCTAGACCTCATCTTTGGGTGGGGTTTAGAGGCAGTTGTGGGAGTAGTGGGGCCAGGCACATCAAGTAGGATGCCACCTGAGCCCAGCAGGGATATGAGTAGGGGGGCTATGTATGCTTGTGTGTAGGTTCCTGAGCATGGCAGGGCTGTGAGATCCTGGGGACCCCAAAGTGGAGAGTGTAGAATGTGGCCCTGCGTAGAGTAGGGCTGAACAGGAGTAGGCCTGAAGGGCTGTGCATGAGGTGGGCTGAATAATGAGTAGGCCTGAAGGGCAGTCCAAGGGGTGTGTTAAGTAGGGCCGAACTTGGGAACAAGCCTGAAGGGCAGTGCAAGGGCCAGCCCCATGAACAGTTGATCATGAAGATGAGAAGACTCCAGAGTGGGGTGTGGTGTAGAGGCCCTAGAAAGGGCATAGTAGGAATCCCATGTGTGGGGAAGAGGCCAAGGCATAGTCGTGGGTGCCTGAGGCTGTAGTTGGGCCAGAGGCTGAGTAGGGAGCTCAGACAGAGAGTTAGGGGTGAGTCCTGACCCTGGTAAGTCTTCTGTGGTAAGAAGGCTGAGAGGGGGTGAAAGAAAGACCTAAAGGGAAAGCACAGTGACCTGCTGCTCCAAAGAGGGGGTGAGAGTTTCTGAGACCTTGTAGCATAGGCCATGTAGGTTATTATTACATCATGTGGATGCTATCTGATGCAAGACATTGTGGATCACCACCACCACTGGGTACTAGGTAGTGAGGGTCTGTTAGTGTCATTCACCTGGGCCAGAATGCCATAGAGTTGGGTAAAGACTGCTTGAGGATACTCATTCTGTGGAGGCCTCTCTGGGGCCACCCAGCTCAGATTGGACCCTGACCCCTTTCCTCTGCATCTTACCAGACCTCTCCTCTGCCAGGAAGTTTTCCCTCCCGACTTTGGCATTCTCAGCATGGCATAGCTAAGGTCAGAAGGGAAAATATCTCCTCTAGCCAGCCCTTGAGCTAATCTTTCAACCCTAGATCCCTCCTATTTCTTACTGCTAGATGCAATAGTGTAGTCCATGGGATTTAGTCCTAACCCACTATTACCAGGTTAGGCAGATGGCTGGCCATTGCTACAGTCAGTTTAGCCATCTGACCTCCAATGAACAATTGTACTTTCACAGTTGAATAGGGCTGAGTATCCTCATGCATGCAGGTCACATAAATGTATTCCACAATTGCTAGCTGGGTGGAGTTCACTAGCTGCCCATGAACAAATGTTTGGAGCCTGAGTCTGAGGCCCAGGACCTGGATATCCTCTGTTGTAACATAGAATACATAGGCTTCCTGGTGTCCTCAGCACTGGCTCCTTCTCCTGTTCTAGTCCTGACTCTAACTTCAACTCCATCCCTGATGCTTGTTCCAGCTATAGCCCCATCACTTGCTTTGGCTCCAGCCCATGACACCCACCTACCTATTCCTGCTCTGGTTTTGGCTTCCTCCTTGAAGAACATCCAGCCTATCCCTGTCACTTTTGGTAAGCTACAGAGATTTTTTTATACCTTGCTTACAGATGGAAAAGGTGTCCATATCGCACAAAGAGAAAACAAAATACTTGGAGGGTGTATCTACTCATTCATTAATTTGCAGTGGTTACTGTATATTTTTATTTAGTACTTGCATAATCAAGTGCTAAATAAATGCACAGTAACCAGAGTTACTGAGCATTAGTGCTGGCACACCTTTTTAGTGATGCTACTGCACAGTAGCTTAATAATACTGTGCAGTAGCTTACTAGCACTGTTTGTACTATGACATACTACTGTGCAGTATTATTAAGATACTACACAGTTAGCATCTCTTGTAGACATGCTCAAAGTGGGAAGTACATGACCCTACTGACAAGTCATATGGGAGCAAAGGAAGACATATATTTCTAAAGAAGGGCTTAAATGAAAATGCACATTGCTTGTGGTTTGGTCTACCCTGCACATCTTTGATTCTTATTTTTATATGGAATCGGCCCAGGATACTGCTAGTTTTCTGGCCTTGTTCAGATTACTGGAGCCAATGCCCATCAACCCAGTGATAGTTTTGATGGAGGCAAAAAATTCACGGTAAAATATACTTACATCCTTGCAATACACAATAATGCTGTCAAGTGAATGACTGAAATGACTTGATTTAATTTGCTCAGAGGTAGGATTTACTGTATTTATCTGTTGATTTATTTTACTTGTATATTGTTTTGTGTATAAAATATACAAATACTGAAGGCCTACTGTAATTATCTGGAAATGTGTGCATTTTAGTACTATATTTAGTGTAGATCTTTGTCTTAATTTTGAGGTGTGTAGCTGGGAAGGACTGTTGTAAGCAAGCTCTCCCACACACACAGGCACCGCAGTGTGAAAAAGAACATTACAGTCTGACTTAAATAACAAGCTGAAATTTGTATTTTTAAAGAGTAGCACAGGTAAAATGTGGGTATGAAGGTGTGTTAGCAGAGTCACTGATAAAACAAGCTAAGCAGTCACACTGGTAACCCCAAACTAGACGACAAACCAAAAACCCAAACTAGATAGTAGCAGTGGTATTTATTCCCTGAAGTCAACATTTGCACCTATTTGTATTCCTTGTCTTTGGCTTGTATTGTACTCTGACTGTGGGATATAAAACTCAAAGAGTTTGAGTATGTGAGCATGATCTTTTCAATTCCTTGAATTGTCAATTTATTGAAGTAACACCGGAGGTTTCCAGTTTTGCACTGATTACATAATGTGGTAATGTGATGGAGGTTCTGGAGGAATAGATAATAGGTTCAGGCACAGAGGCTTACACAAGTGCAAGTTGAAGCACGTGTGCCAACATCCATAATGATAGGTATTTATTGGGAACCATGCTGAGGACACAGTGCATGTTTTAAATCTTCTGCTAAGCAAGTCATCTCCATATCAGCCTCTGCCGCTCCTGAACTTCCCTTACTTTCCTTTGTTGGAGTTCTTTCAGCTTTTTGCTCCTCATTGCATCTCTAAAACCATGCCATCCATGACCAAGTTTTGTTTTTGTCACATCTGAGTCATCTACTCATCTAGCTTTCTGGTTGGGATGGTCAGTCATCAAATATTGAAGTCTCAACAAAGCAGTGAAAAACAGAGCAATATTTTTTTGCAAAGTGAGAGAAGAAGCAAAGAAAGAAAGCCCTCACTTTATCTTCTGAGTCAATAAAAGGCAGCTTTGCAAAAAGACATTATTTTGATAGCTCTGATTTTCATTTGTTTGCTTCTGCATTGCAGATTTCACATACAAACTTTAAGAGAGTGGTTCTCATTGTTAAAATTATTATTTTAAAAGATAATGGCTGTTTTCTGAAGGTTTAATTTAGATCAGAAAAATCCTGTTCCATATGGCAAAAACAAACATATCAGGTACCATGCTGTAAAGTTTTCTGTCCCTGCACCTCTACATCTCTAGGGCCATACTCAGGTTCACCTCTGAATAGGTCCTCAGAGAATCTGCCTTGGAGGTCCCCAGGTCACTTTGTTCAGTAAGTTGATTCTGGTTAACTACAGTTTGTCCCAGCTAAATGCATTCTGCTCCTGGGAGCCCTCTTCAGTGTACATCTACTGGTTGCAGAATGGAGTCATGGCTAGGGCAGCCATATGTCCTGAGTGTCGGTGCCTTCCCCCACAGCTACCTTACTGCATCTGATCCTGCCTTGTCATACTGCCTACTGCTTTGCTGCTGAGAGCCTGACTGGAGGCCTGAGGGGCTTCTGGACAGATCTTCATCAAAGCCCCTTCATTGCTCCAGACATCTCTTACACCTGCCTCAGCAGCCTTTCCTGTGTGTTTTTGCCCTTGTGTGGTAAGTCTTGTGGACTACTCCCCATGCCCTGGTGTTTGTTGTGTGGCTGAGTAAACCAGCTTGAGTTTCCAAAGCTTGTGTGTGCCTCCTCTCCCATATTCTCAAAGCATAGGCCTCCCGGTTTTTGCGTGTGGGGCTGTAGCTCACTGAACTCCAGCCCACTTCTTCCCTACCACCCTTCTCCCCCACAACCCTAGTCTGCCCCTACTAGATTCACCAGTTCCAATAGATACATATATTTTTTTATGGTCTTTCTTGTCCTCATGTGAAACAATGGCAGGGCAGGAACCTTTGGGGGGGGGAGGGTGGGCCGATGCCCCCACAGAGCTTCCTGCAGCCCCCGCTATGCAGGCAGATCCCAGCCAAACCCCCAAGAGGATGCATACCCCTGCAGCCTCCACCCTGCAGGCAGAGTCCAACCAACCTCCTCCAGGGGTGGAGAAGGCTGCAGCCTCTGCTACAGGGGCAGGTGGGACTCCAATAGGGAGCCAAAAGGGCCAGGGGGTCTCTCCTGGCCAGCCCCCCTGCCCTCTCCCATCATTGGGGACTGTCGCAGAGCTCTCAGGTGCCCTGTTACTGAGAGCAGAAACTGCTCAGGAGAAACCCCTAGTGGTGGGAAGGGGGAAGCGCAGCTGCCAGTCACCGGGACTGTGCAGGTGCTGGTTGCCCTAGCAACCAGGGAAACCTAGAGCCAGGACCTACAGCCAGGGCTAACCTAGCTTAGCCCTTCTTAAGCCCAGGTAGAAGGCCAGGAGGGCAGTTCCCCTCCAGTGGCTGAGGGAGGAGGAACTCAGACAGAACTCTAGACTCTGATGGTCGGAACATCCCTGGTTCCTGCTGGAGGTTGATGCGCGCGCTCGCTCCCTCTCTCTCTCTCTCTCTCTACAGTAGGGAGAGATTTATATTTTGACCAGAATGGTCTAGCTTTTATGTTGTAGCCCGGGGGCTTTGCGTCTTGTGTTTTCTGTTTCACTGGAGGACCGGGTGAGGCTATAAGGGGTTGGAGGAGGCCTCATAGGAGCTCCATGATAGCATGGGGTCTTCTGGCACTGGAGAGGGTGCAGATTTGTTTGGGGGGGGAAGCGAGAAGCCCCGGAGCTGGGGGGGAAGCGAGAAGCCTGGAGCCAAAGCCAGGGGGCAGTGAGGAGCCCCGGAGCCAGGGGGCAGTGAGGAGATCAAAGCCAAAGGAAGGGGGCCAGGGAGGAACTCAGGAGTTAGGGGGCAGTGAGGGAACCCAGAGTTGGCACGGGCGAGAAGTCCTGGAGCGGGCAGTGTGGGACAGGCTAGAGGGCACTGGTAGGGGCGCGGACTCTGAGATGAGCTAGAGGACGCCGGCCAGGGTGCAGACGGAGGGATAAGCCAGAGGGCGTCCGCACGGCAGGGAGTAGGACAGACCTGAACAACACCAGATACATCTACGAGGCTTGGGCTGCGGTATAAGGGGAGGACAGGAGCTGCAGATAGTGCCTAAGGCACCGAGACCAAAAATAGGCAGCTTCCCGTTTGATTAAGACCTTCCAATCAATCAAAATAACAACAAGGCGTGGCAGGAGAGAAGGCGGGCGGTCGGCCCTTGATTGGTGTTGCGGGGCCATGAATAGATGGCCTCAGGGAGGCATAACTGTCACAGGGACCAAGAGCAAGGGCAGTGGGAAGGGCTTCTCTTCAGCCTCCTCCACAGCAGGGGGTGGGAAGGGCAAGGGCACTGCCCCCAAGCCTAAACCACCAGTGCCTAAGGGGACCAGGTGCACTAGACCAGCCAGCACACCCATTCAGCCTGTCCCTGGCCCTAGCCCCAGCCCCGCCAATGTGCCTCCCACCCGGGGAGCGGGGGAAGCCACAGCTTATGCACAGGCAGCTGAGGGGAGACCTGAAGCCAGGGAGTCTGGACCCTCCAGCACTGGCCCTTCCAACTTGGGTGGTGGGGCCCTCTTTCTGGCACTTACCCATAGGTACGGGGTGAAGTCCCAACTGCCCAACTGGAAGAACCTGCACTTTGAGACCTGGGTCCAGGACTTGGATCAAGTAGTGGGGGCCCCCAAGATCATGGCAGCCTCCTGCTTTCATGGCATGGGGGTCTTTTTTTCCTTGCCTCAGAGGCTACCACACAAAGCAGTGGAGACAGGGCCCATGGTGAAGGCCGAATACATCCCCCTTGAGCCTTTAAAAGAGCTAGGGACCAGGGTTGTCCTCAGGTCTGTCCCTCCCTATATCCCTAATTGGGCTCTGCTCCCCCAGTTCCAAAACCTGGGGAGAGTTGCCACCCTGGTCATGACCCTGTCACTGGGGTGCTGAGACCCCAGCCTCTGCCACATGTGCTCTTTCCATCACCAGGTCATGATCCAGCTGGCAGTGGGAGCACAGCTGGAGGCTGAAGGATACCTGGAAATTCCTTATCAGGGGGCCCTAGTGAGGATTTTCTATACACTGGGGGACTTTCAGTGTTTCTGATGCTGTGCCTTGGGGCACTTAAATCATGAGTGCCCCGTGGGCCAGGCAGGGAGGGCATTCATGCGTCCCACTGGCAAGAGGAATGCCCCTACCACTGACACCCCGCCCTCTCTCAAACAAGTTTGGTGGAGTCCCAGGCAGGACAGCAGCAACCAGAGGGAGCAGGACCACCCTACCCCTAGTCATGCCTCCCCATTGTAGCTGCTCCACCCTCACAACCCTCACCTTCTCTTACTGGAGTCTGTCCACCTGAGGACCACCCCATGGCTGAGTGGGTGCAGGTCCCCTCTGGGTGTAAAGGCAAGAGGAAGGCCTGGGCAGAGCTGGAGTCCTCTAACATGGACTCCTTTCCCCCTCCCAAGACCACCACATGGGGGTGGCAAGGAGTGGCTCAGCCTGCAGGGGCCTCCCCAGCTGCCCCTGACACCACGCTGCCAGGAAAGATCAAATGGGTGATCCCTGTGGAGGAAGTTTTGGGGCTGCTAGACAGTCCTGAACAGGAGTCCATGGAGGAAGCCACTCATTCTGCTGACCAGGGGCCTACCCCCTGAGTCCACAGGCACTGAGGCTAAAGGTCTGGAAGTACAGCCTCCTCCCTCTGATATGAAGAATACAGAGGCCGTGGGGCTCACCTTGGTGAGTCCTGAGGGAGAGGGTCCCCTTTTCCAGGACCCCAAGGCAGATGCCAAAGCCACCCCTGTGCCCAACGTGTCTTTTCCCTCCCAGAAAAACCTCACCTCCAGCCTGCTCCATAGTCCTGCACCAGAGGGGGTTGCAGTGGGGTCCCCTAATCAACAGGCTGATCTTGTCGGGGACCCTGCACAGACCCCCTGGGGCTCCAGCTCCACCCCACCATCTCATGAAAGAGCCCCATCCCCACTCTTGCCTTCACCCCTGTCTCAAGGGGCTGCAGAGCTCTCCCAATCCTAACTAGAATCTGGGACCTTAGCAGACTGGCCGAGGCGGGGAGGGGATTCAGATGGTGTCTAAGGAGCCCACTGAGCCGCAGGACCAGGAGGAGGATGCCCCAAAACCAGCAGGCTCCATGGAGCCTGCAGACCTCTCAGTCCCAGTAGTCCTCAGGGATGAGCTACTTGCATTTGTTGACTGTGAGTACACCCACTGGTCTGCCAGCAAGGTACAGCTAGCCTTGGACCTCTGGTGAGATTTTTGATAGCATCCACACCACTGCAAGGGTGCTGGCAACGGAAGGCAAGGGGCCCAAAGGCTGCAATGCCTGGATCTATAGGTGGGTCCACAGTTTCATAGACATCCTTTATATATAGACCTCCCTTTGTATGGGAGGGTGCTATGTGAATCAGCAGGCCCCACACTGGGCATTGAGATGCATGAGGCCCCTGCTGTTACCAGATTTGCCTGCTACTTTGGGGTGTGCTCATTTATTAGGGCTAGGGTCTTGGTAATTCTATCAATGTGCTGCTTGTGTTACTTGTGTTTCTATATGGAGCTGTATCTCTCCCTTCTGCAAGCCCTCACCCCCAATGGAGCTATGTTGCAGGACTCAGTTCAGTGGGGCTGGGTTCCTCCAGTCCCCAAATCAGTCATACACACAAACACACACAGTCAGACACAAGCACACAGTTAAACAGAATACCTCTGAATCCAGCTGGGTGTCCAGATGACACCCTCATGGGCCAGCATTCAGTTCATTAGGGCACGTCTGAGCCAAACTGGGTCAATCAGCCTGTACAAGCTGATCCCCTTATGTGTTTCAAACTCAGCACATCCCAATCTTTTAGCCTCTTGATGAGCAGACCCCACAGTATTTCTGGGCTACACAGGAATCTTTAGCTTAGGTAAAAGAGGTGTTGCTGCAGAGCAAGTGAAGAAAGAGAAGTAAAGAAGGCAAAATATACCTAATTACCACCAGTTTGACTATAAAAGTTATTTATTGCTAAGTAGATGAAATATATATTGACATTAGTAGTAATAGACATGCAAAGGAAAAACAAACACAAACAATCACACTATACCCTGGTTTCACTAAAGTATTTGGGGAAACTTAGCTCAAGCTTAAATCTATGCTTAGAGAGAGAGAAGAGAAGAGAGAGACCTGGGATCTCACCAGTCCAAGGCACTGGGGTTGCAGAGCTGACAGGTCAAAGTTCTCAGCACGATCCTTGAAGGGAGATGATCTTCCTCCTGCAGCCTCTCCAGAAGAAAGCAGGTGGTGTCAGCACACACACTGCTGCTACTTTTACAGATTTTTATACCCTCAGTTCAGCTTCTTTCAAGCGTTCTTAATAGTGTAAATCAAATTGTCTTTTCTATTGACAAGGGGTTATCTGATTGGAACATCTCAGGAACCTGACTGATACTCAGGAAACACATACTTAGAAGCCAGCTTGATATCCCTATGGATAGCACATATACTTGATGGGATATCTCCTGGTGTCTTCAGGAACAATAGATGGCAGCATCAAGGTTTTGGATTTTTACTTGCTGTGAACAAGCCTCAGCTTAGCATGACTTTTCCAGATCTTACTATAGTCTTTTAACAGACTTAAGGCACTTATTGGAGTGTTCATAACCTGTTGTGGAGAGGACTTCCACCAGTCATCTCGGGAAAAGTATGACAACACTTGTGGTCAGGGCTCCAATGGGCTAGACGCTGTGATGAACTCTGTACCATTGTTCAAATGTTGCCCATACCCACTCTGACTTGGTCTATTGCCTCAGCTTTCCCTAACCCGGCAACTGAGTTTTAGCCAATTAAGTTTACATAGGCCTCCTATAGTGGGACCAGGGAATGTACGGCCCCAGATGCCTAATAAACCTACTTTTGCTTAGAGGTGTGTGGGTGTGGAGTGGGGGGAGGAAAAGTCCTTTGTAAATCCAGATTAGAACTGGTCTGCTAAATGCTGAGCTGGGTGTGAGGGTTGATTAGCATTTGGAACACAGATTCCCCATCATGCAGTGCTCCCCTGCTTCGCTGATCCCAGAATTCACTGCAATCTCTGCTTCAGGTTTTCTGTTCTCCATCTCTCATGTAAATGAATGGTCATCTGTTCCCATCTCTGATGCAAATGAGACCTAGGGCAGTTGTTTCACTTTTGTCACCCTTATCTGGAGGGTTTTAAGTGTGTCTCTCACTGCATCTTAATCAGCTTCTGTTTAGGTAGAGGAGGCGGGGGGCGATTCTTTGTGAGTCAGACAGTCTGTGTCGTGTCAGGGTTCCCCAAGAACATGGAGCTGACAGGTAACACTGCTGAACTGTCTACTCCACCCCTCCAGCCATGAGGTCACTTAAAATCGTGACCCTCAATGTCCACGGCTGCAGGAAGGGACTCCAGAGGTGCCAGGTGCTCTCCTTCCTTCAGGAGGGAGGGCATCTCATGGTATGTCTGCAGGAGACCCTGATGACCCTGGCCAACAGGGTCTTTTTCAGTCACCTCTTTTTTAGCCATGCAGCATGGGGCCACCTGGGATGTGCTTTCCTTCGCCATGTCTGGGGGATCCAATATGACTGGCAGCTCCTCAGCCTGTAGGCCTTCTCCCTGCAAGGGCTGCCAGATTTCTACCAGGACCTCCTGGGCCTGGAGGCTGGTCTCTGTCTGCAGGTCCCCTGCAACAGTCACCCAGGGTGCCAACCTGCTCATTGAGCCCCTCCTCTGGAAACCCCAGCTGGAGATGCCAACAGCAGAGGTGCCCTGGTAGTGACAGGTTGATCCTGGCTGGTGTCACCCATATTGGAGACTTCCTGGACTACAATAGGCAGGAGTGGGCTGACCCTGCTGCATTGGCCTGGCTCATGGATCTATCCATGATGCATGCAACCTACCATCTGGTCCAGGAGGTGAAATCTGCCCTACATCCGGACACCCTTGCCTTGGTTGACCAGGTCCTATGTGGTGGTGGTCCCTGCCCCACTGTGTCCTCCAGCCCATTGGAGTTTATTGTGGGGCCAGTGCCTCGCTCAGCTTCATGGTGCTCCCCACTCCACCACCTGAGCTGGTTGGAGGACACCAGACTGGTCCACATTTCCACCCTCCATCACCGCCACTGCTGTATGCTTGTGCCTCACTATCTGTCATGCCATCCTCGTGTCCCACCCAGACAGCAAGTGGTCGGACCTGCTTTGTAAGGGCATGGCTGTGGAACCCCAGTGGCTGCATCTGTACTCCAACCTCATCCCACGAGCCACTGGGGACCTCAGCTGGTGGCTCCTCCATGGAGCCATTGCCACGGGCATGTATGTGGCAAGCTTCATGGACACCCCAGTCTCCTGCCCCTTCTGTGGGCAGAGGGAGACCCTGGCACACATGACCCTCGAGTGTGCCAGGCTGCAGCCCCTCCACCTCCAGAACCTCTTCTTGAGGTTCTGGTTGAATTTCACCCCCACCTTCTTGTTTTTGGTCACTCCATCCATGGCCCCAACAAGTCCTGGGACCTCCTGGTCATCCTTCTCCTGGCCCTGGCCAAGTGGACCCTGTACTTGACCAGGAAGGAGGCTCTGGCCAGGAAGGTACCCAGAGACTGTGAGGATGATTTCCTCTCACTTGTCCATGCATGTTTCCAGGCAGAATACCAGTGGGTGGCGTCCACCAGTTCCTTGGATGCCTTTGAGGTCTGGCGGGTGCAGCCTGGGGGGCTCTGCTCATGGTCTCCCTCAGGTCCACTTATTTTCACATTTGGCCCTTTGACTCCCATGACACTCCTATCCTGTTTTTTTTTAATGTGTTGTCCCAAGAATTCTGTTGTATCTTTCACCCATTGGCCCCACACAGTAGCCAGGTGGGCCTTAGAGCCCACAATACTTGAAGGATACAAATAGAGAGAAGCTTCTGAGGCCCAGCCAGTTGGTAGCTGGGGACACTACCCCTTGTGCCAGCTGGACAGCTGTTGCAACCCTAACTTGGAGTGGCCCTGGCACCCCAGCAGTCTGACAGTGGGAGCTGCTGCCTGGCTGTGACCTGCTACCACCGTGCCTTGGACCTGTGGCCCAGAGCATCTCTGGAGGTCTGATCCCTGGCTGGCCTCAGGGCATACTGGGGAACCATGCCCTGTCCCATGTTTTTGTGGGGTGGTGTCTTTTTTTTTTTTTTCTTACCTGGAAACCCAGGTATCAAATGTAGAGCCTGCACTGCAAATACGCAGTGCAGGGAACATTTTTTTTTTCATTCTTAGCGTGCTTCTTGCAACATCTCAAACTGGTCTGGGATGCTGGAAGAGTCACGTGCGTGCTCATCAGGATGTACCCAGAGGGGTGTAAATGCTTGGAATGCCTGTTACCAGTAATATTCCTTCCGTAGTTTAACAGCAAGCCTGGTATTCTGCTCTGGCCACCTAGCTGTGCGGTGAGGCAACGTTATTGAACTGGAAGTTTAAGGGTTAATGTATGTCTGGTTAAGAGTTGTCCATGTGGAAAATGAAAGATTAAAGCAGGGAAATATAAAGTATTAGAAATTTCTGAGGAATAAACAGTAAGGGACAAATGAGTGAGTGTTAAGTAGAAGGGTCAGAAGATATGGATAAAGAGAATTATGGGAACAGCAGTGGAGGACTGACTGTATTTTGTGGGTGTGCCATATTCATGCTGCAAATTGGGCCATTAGTTGGACATGGCCTATCTTGAGTACCTACTAATACCACCTGTGAAGGTTGCCCTTATCTCCCAGGCCTGTCTAAGTTTCAGAGGGATGATGGGTGATAGGGGCACCTGTGCACATCAGAACTTGTAGAGACCCTGCAATGTACCTTAATACAATCTAGAGGGAGTTTCAGGGTTTTCTTCTTCTTTCAAGATGGCGTCTGTGCCATCTTGGACTCTCTCTAATTCTGCTGAACCTCTCACTGGCCCAAGCTCTCTGGTAATAACGTATTAGACAGCTTCAAGGTACTTTGGCCCCTGTCCTCACACTCAGACTCTCTTTAGAGATATTTACACACACACACTACTGATGTGCAAGGCAGAGTATTTTGGTATGACTTACATGTCTAGCTGTGCACTTGCTAAGAGAACCTTTGTTTGAGCCATGTGTGGTTGGAACACTTGGGTCTGTTGAAAATGAGCTCTTAGTGAAATTGTGTTTAATTTTACTGGAATTTTGCTTTCCCTAAAAACAAATAGGAAAAGAGTTCTAACAATTTTAAAATATGCTGTTCATAGATTTTCTAAAGGGAGCCTTTTGAGTTTTCATTTTGAAAACTGACCTTTCATTTAGAAATTTGTAAATCAGAAAACAATACAAAGTCCAAACTCAAACAAAACACTTTGGTCAGCCCAAAAGGAAATTATGCTTTTGTTTCTGGAATTTTCCACTGAATGCTGAGAAAAAGATAATTTTCTGTTTTTGTTCAGATGCAAAATGAAACTAAATTTTGAAATGTCTACATTTTTCATTAAACAATGTTTCTCCTCTTTCAGCTATACCTCAAAGCTGAAGGAACATGTAAGTTTATGCTAGGAGCTGGAACCAACTTCCAAGGGAAGTGGTACTGGATCCTACCCTGGGGTTCTTTAAGAAGAGGCTTGATGCCTACCTGGCTGGACTCATTTGAGTCCAGTTTTTCTCCCACCCAGGCTGGGGGTCGGACTTGAAGATCTACAAGGTCCCTTCCGACCCTATTTTTATGATTCTATGCATCTAAACATTACTTTCCTTTACTCCTTGCAGGTCATCAGTCAGTAACATTTACACAAGCTTCGTTTGTATGAGAGTAGCAATAAAAGGAATCTTACTGAGTGCAAAGAAAACTAATTTACACATTACTTTTGAGTTTCTCCTTGGGGCTTTAATTTCTTATGTTCATAAGTTAGATTTTTCTTCTGCAACCTCCTTTTGACTAAATACAGAGATTTTACTATGCCAGAGAGGGAGCATAACAGCTTTCTGGAAGAACTATCCATTTCCAAAATAAGGTGTGCAAAGAAGGCTCCAAATGTCATATTTAGCTGCTTAAATGAAATTAGCCAGTACCAAAGTCAATACCAAAAAATTACAAACAGCTTATCAATGCAGTGCACATCATCTCAAAGAAACACATTACATGAGGCTGCAAAATGAATTATGTACCAGGACTAATATCTGAGCTATCTGTTCAGTATGCAAAATGAAAGCAAATATTTAAAGCAGATGCATTCATTGAGGATACCATTGCAGCTGGTGAAGAGCTAGATTCTCTGCCATGACTTCTGTCTTTCCTCCTTTGATGCAGTCTCATTTACAGCATGGCTGACCTGCCCAGATGCTTAATTAAGGACCCAAGGAAGGCAGAACAACATTATGAAATCACTGCAGACTGGGTCTTATACAAATTCCTAGAAAATGTCAGGGTACAGAAAAAGCAACCCACATCACATTTTAAGTGGCAAAAATGCTAATAATTTTGGAATCAAAACTCATGGCAAAAGTGATCTCTTTTATTGGACCAACTAGATATTTTCAAAAGGTCTTCATTTGCAAGCTTCTAGGCACAGGCAGCCTTCATCAGGCATAACGGATTGCAAAGACTGTAAAAGTTGTTTTAGGTAAAAATGAAAATTCATATTTCACAGGAGATGTGGTAAAGTTTCTTGCTTGGAACAGTTCATTTTGGGTCACCGTACACAATGCCTGAAGTAAAGGCATTTTGGAATGAATGCCCTCAAGAAAGGCAACACCGCTGTTCTAGATGACATTCATACTGAGCAGCTCAAACATTTTGGACCAGTAGCAAAGGACTGGCTATTCAAGTTGTATGACACATGCTCAGTCATGCATAAAGTAATGCCAAGTCATTCATGAAGCTGGAGAAGAATGCATCAGCCCTAAGTCCACATCACTACCATGTCACCTCTAAAAATTATACAAGTATCTGATTTCAAAATACCTATTACCATTCACTGGAAATTACTTGATTCCCTGAGCAAGCTGGATTTTATCTAGGTACATCAGAATGGACCAAGTGTGTATCAAAGATGTCTTTGTATCTGGCAACAGATACTGTGTTTTTGACCTGTTAGCAGCATACAATACAATGAACCATTGGAGGCTCCCTCTCAAAATATGTGAATGGTAAAAGATCACCAGCTTACATGACTGATACAGTCTTTACTAGAGAACTGATACATTGAACTATGTAGGAAATAAGAGCTCTGTTGGTGGCAACAGTGGAACAGGCATACCGCAAAGTATATGTTGCTAATACCGTATTTACTCAAATCTAAGACAATGTCCCATCAGCATGGGGTGAGGGGAACACCTGATCTTAGATTCACATACAACATGTACGTATGTTGTGGGGGGGACAGCTGCTGTGGCTCTGACTCTGGCCCTGAGCCTAGGTCAACGCCAGAGTCTGACCCATAGCAGCCTTCTGTCCCCGCTCTGCTTCCTCTCTGCACTTCTGCCACTCCCCTGCCAGCCCCTTCCTCTCCCCCTTTACTATCAAGCATAGCCCAGCTCTGGTTTGGGCTGGATTCTCTTCTGGTAGCAGAGGGAAGCTCTGTCCCCTGCCTAGGCAGTCAGCTTTGTTGACACTGCTTCTTTGTCTGCCTGGCCAATTGGCAGTAATGACACTACTGTATGGCCTGGTAAGGACTGTGCAGCTCCAAGAGGGAACAGAGCCCTAGCAGCATCTCACAGAAAGGGAAGCTCGCAGAGGCATGTGGCCATGGGTGCCAGTGGGGGTGGGGGGGAGGAAAACTGCAGGGGAAGGAAGAGGGAGTTGACAGAGGGCAAGGGGGCACTTGACACCCTTAGTTACTATTTTCCCTGCTGTATCAGTGCGAGGGTGTGAATTCAGGACACCCATCCAATAATTACATTCTATACCTAAAAAATTATAACGAATGGTGGGGACAGGGGCATTCTAAATTCAGGGTCAATTTAGATTTGACTAAATATGATACTCTTCACCATCTATATAAATGATCAGCTAATTAATTCCAGGCCCAAAAAAGGTTTTTCTCTCCTGACAACCAGTGTGCTGCTACCCAAGCTAAGTAGTTTGCTTAGATTGAAGCTGAGCAAAAAAAGACCACATGAAGAAGTGGGATACTATAACAACCCAGAAGCATGTGACTGTGGTGAGCTAGGATGGGGAGTTAGTAGGTGGATCTTTGAGATATAGAATCATGAGAATGAAAGATAATTACATGGCCAATATTGAAATAAACACATGTATTTGTGGCAGCAGAGGAAGAAGAGTGTCCTAGTTTACAGAGGTGCTGAGCATTCTATTGGTTTTGATGGACAGTATTTTGTCATCAGCCTCTTGGAAAATTAGACCACTTTAAGTTCTTAAATTTAGGTTTAGGCATTCAAGATAGAAACTTGAATATATGTTTCTTTGGGAGACCATCTTTTCTCCAATTAGTCAGACAGTAGAAATGATATTAGTATTGTAATGCAGGGGTGTCAAACTCAGCCCTGTGTTAGTTTGTAGGCCAAACCAGATTGACATCCTGTGCAGTACCCATGGTGCCACGTTTGGCCTATGCACTAAACACAGCATGTGCTACCCCCAGGGACAATATACGACATGTGCTGCCCTCAGGCCAGCTTCCAGCACTGCAAGCAGCAAAGGCAGTTGATCCAAGGCATTGCATGCAGCCCATGTCCTGGACCTCCTGCGTGTGCTGTGTGCAGTGCTGGGTCCATCCCATGCACCATGGGTAGCAAATATCTTGCGTTAGCCCTGGGGGTTGTGAACAGTGAGTCCCAGGGTCAGAACACGCTGCACCACATGCAGCTTGTACCCCAGACCTGCTGTACATCATGCAGTACTAGGTCTATCCCACATGCAGAGCAATGAATGGGGGATGATGCAGGGATTTGCCAAGTGTCTAATGGGTTATATGGCTCTATGGGCTGGATTCAGCCTGTGGATCATGTGTTTGGACCCCTGTTGTAAAGCATTCTCTTCCTTCCCACCAGAGTTGAAAACATAATTTCCCTTATGTTTTCAATAACTGTCTGCAAATCATCAAAGATTTATATCTAGTTTTCCTGCATGATAGCAAAATACATCTCTTGTTGGGCAACCGGGCCAGCCTATGATGGGATATTTTATCTTATTCTAATGGAAGGATGTTAACACTAATAGGTCTTATAGTAGGTGAATGGAGCTTATAAATAAAAGCATGATATTAACTGATGGCTCCAGTAATTCTATTCGGTGTTTCATAAAACTTATTTACATGGATTTTTGTTGTGTTAGGCTGAAAATATGAGGCAATAAAATAAGAAGTCACTGAATATTTGTTTACGACTTCACAGAAGTTCCTAAAAGCTTTGCTCCAGCATGTTAATTCTTCTTTTTTCTTATTTTATCTTCAGTGTTAAAGAGAACGGTACATCTGTGCATGAAGAAGAATTAGAGTATCTCTGCTTCTCTTGCTTCTTTTAGTTTCATTGTAGGATTTATGTATTCTGTTGACTTTGTGGAAGTGGAATTGGACTTTCCACTTTTTATTGCCCAGTGGCTGGTGTGTAGGACTTTGTTCCTTAAGATAAGTGGGGTAGCTTTGCTTCCATTATTAGAAAGTATTCTTAATACTTGTTAGGGATGGGTAAGCACCAGCAATAAGTAAAGAATCTGGGCACCTGGATAAAAACTCAGTAAAGGGAAGCAAAAGCAATGGAACCCTTAGCAATGTTCTCAAGAAGAAGATAGGACAATCAGCTAGATAGCTGCAGTATTCATATACTGATGTGAGAAGCCTGGGGAACAAACAGAAAGAACTGCAAATCCTAGTAAATCACAGAATTGTGATGTGATTGGGATTACAGAGACATGGGAGTATAGACACCAAGGTTTTTTTTTTTGCTGTGGCAGGGAGGGGCGGACTGCTAAGATGATAGACACGTGTCCTTTACCCCTAGATCCACAGGATGTGGAAAGGGATGGATACGTGGGGAGAGTGTGGGTACAGGTGATGCATGAGAGGGTGGAAGGGGCACAGACAATAAGGCAGAGGGGTGGGGGGCACATGCTCCTGAGATTTCTGTGCCCACAGTGAGGCATGGGGCTGCAGCCAGGCTGGACTAGCTCTGGGAAGGAGCCAACTCCATAGCCCAGCATGTGGGACCTGGCATGGGACAGAGTACTATGCTGCTATGGCTGCCAATGTGAGGCACCCCCTGCTTGCCTGGCAGCACTGGGGACACAACTCCGCACGCGCACCTGTGCTGTGCTTTACCTTGGTAGGCCATTGTCCCGCTTCCTGGACTGCAGATGTGGCTCTTGCGTAAAGCTGGTGCAGCTCTGCCCCCCGTGTCCCACTGTGGGTGCAGAACCCCACTGTGGGTGCCTCTCTGAGGGGCACATTCTCCCCCACAGAACCTTGGTCTCTCCCCCATGTTACCTGTGTTCCCTGTCCCCTGAATGCTCCCCACCAGCAAATCATGTGTGACCCCCCGCCACCCCAGTGCATTACCTGTGCCCTCCCCCATCCCTTTAGACTTACCTGGTGGGAGCTGTTCTCCATTGTTGCTTGGCTGCCACGTACATGTGCGTGTGCACATGGTGCCCCATGCCTCCAATCACTCTCCTCACTCCCCCGGCCTTAAGCAGCATCTTGCAGTCTGGAATTTTTCCAGCCTGCAAGTGGCAATCCATGGTTTCCCGCATTTTTCTTTTTTCCTCAGGCTTGGGGCCTGAGCACCCTCTTCATGAGGGGGGCCAGAGCCTTCAGACCCCCATGTATTTGGTACCTATGCTTCATGGGATAGTTGACAGGACTGGAGCATGGTTATGGATGGGTATAGCTTGTTCAGGAAGGAGACAAATTGGATAAAAGAAGGAACATGTTACCATGTAAGGTAATTTACATGTGTTTTGAGGTGCAATATGAAACTGACTCATTGAAGCCTCTGGGTAAAGGTCAGAGGGGAGAGAATCAGGGGGAACGTCATAGTGTGTATTCGCTACAGACCATCAAACCAGAAGGAGGTGGATGAGGTCTTCTTTAAACATTGATGGAAGCTTCCAAATAGCAGGACCTTATTCTTACAGGGGACTTAAATTATTGGGAGATCTGCTAGGAGATAAGCACAACAGTGCACAAGTAGTCCAGCAAATTCTTGGAGTTTGTTGGTGATAACTTTTTGGTGCCGATGTAGACAGGCCAGCTAAAGAGGAAGCTCTTCTTGACTTGTTGCTCACAAACAGGGAGGAATCAGTTGAGAATGTGAAGGAGAAAAACAACTTGGGTGGCAGTGCTTATGTGTTTAAGGAACATCCTTTTGCTGATATAAAACAGTTAAAGTGACATTTGTTATGTTCAGTTGTGGACATGTATATAATGTTATGCTAGAGTGATTAAGTTGTAATTTCAAGTCCTTTTTGATGTGTATATATATATATATATATATATACATCCTGGATGATTAGAAAAGGGCAAATATAATGCCCATCTTTAAGAAAAGCAAGAAGGAGGTTCTGGGGAATTACAAACCAGTCAGCCTGACCTTGATGCCTGGAAAGATCAAGAAGCAGGTCCTTAAGTAATCTGTTGTGAAGCACATAGAGGAGAAAAAGTGATCAGGAACCACCAGCATAGGTTCACCAAGTGGAAGCTGTGTCTAACCCACCTGAGTTCCTTCCATGATAAGGTGACAGGTTCTATGGACTGGAGTGAGCAAAGGATGCAATATACATTGGCTTTAGCAAATATTTTGATGTTATCTCCCACAACATTTTCATTAACAAGCTAAGGAAATGCAGACTAGATGAAAGTACTCTGACATAACTAGTTGGATTATTGTGCTCAACAAGTAGTTCTCAATGGCTCTGGTACTGTTCAACATTTTAATTAATGACTTGGACGATGGTATTCAGTACATGCAGTACATGCTTAGCAAATTTGTAGTTTACACCAAGTTGGATGCACCAAGTTGGACTCTGTAAGGCAGGTCTAGGATCCAGAATGACCTGAATAGGTTGGAGAAATGGTTCATAATCAATCAGATGAGATTTAACAAGGACAAGTGCAAAGTCCTGCATTTGGAATGAAATAACCATATGCATAAATACAGACTCGGGAATGATTGACAAGACTGCAGTAGCGCAGATATGAACCTAGCAGTTATAATGGACCATAAGCTGAAAATGAGCCAACAGTAAAAATGATCCCAATAGCATGCTGGCTTGTATCACTTGCAAATCAAGGGAAGTGTGTCTTTATTTATCCAGCACTCCAGGCCTTATCTGGAGTCAGGGGTGGATCCAAGGTTGTGTACAGTGGTGCAGTTGCAGCCTCCTTTGATTTCTTCTTTACCAAAACCTTAAAATCAACTGCCAGGAAGGGGCAGCAGCATTTCTATTCAGGCGGTGCTGAGTGAGTCAATTGACTTGATGGTTCATGAGTATCTCCCTGACTCCTGCTAATCTCTCGCCACTCCACAGATCTTAACACTCCTCTTTCCTTTTTAATGGTCTTGATGTTCTGGTATTATATTCCTGCTTCTGAAATTTTTCTGTCAGTTAGCCATTCCTGGTAATGTTTCTCTTCTATTTTACAGCCTTGCAGACTTCTTCTAGCTCTACCTAAAAACCTTAACTCAAGTGTAGTAATATTAACGCAGCTATAGAAATATCTGAGTGAAGTATTGGAAGCAGGGTCAAAACACTCAATATTTTGTTTTATGAATCTGAATAAGATGTATAAATTTAACTATAATGACTACAGAACTAATTATGCAATATCTTTTGGCTATTTTTTATTTAGTTGTGTTTATTTTTTAAATGGCTGCATCAGTTAGGAAATTAGTGCACATTCCAATAGTTATGTTTATTTTTTGTTTTAATTTTAAACTGAAAAACATAGGACTAGCCTCCTAGCATATAAGTAAAACTTCTTGTTTCTTTTTAACTGGAGAAAAATGTGTTGTTTTATATGTTGTTATGTGACATGTACCCTGCCTCTTTAAAAATCTTATGTCTGCCCATGTTGGGAGTACAGTGTCCAGTTTCAGGCCACACTTCAAGAAGGATTTATACAGATTAGAAACAGTCCAGTGTAGATCATGAAAATGGATTCAGGGGCTTGGAAGCATGATTTATGAGGAAAGGCTGAAAGAAATGGCATTGTTTAGCCTGAAGAAGAGAAGACTGAAGGATTTGATAACAGTCTTCAAGTACCTGGAGGGCAATTATAAAGAGGATGGAGATTGGCTTTTCTATTTGCCCATAGGGGACAGGACTAGGAGCAGTGGCCTCAAGATACAGCAGAGGAAATGTAGGTTGGAGATTAGGAAGAATTTATTGACTATGAGGGTAGTTAAGAATTGCAACAGGCTACCTAGAGAAGTTGTGGAATTTCCATCCTTGGAAATTTTCATGAACAGGTTGGAAAGATATTTGTCTGGGATGGTTTAGTTAGGAAGGCTCTTGCCTTGAGAAGGGGGCTGGACTAAAGGACTTTGTGAGATCCCTTCCATCCCTACTTTCCTGTGATCCTATGATCCTTAAATACGGTACTCTTTTTTTTACACTGACATGCACAGAAGCTAAAAAAAGGACTTAATGTTTAATCTGACAGTTTTAAAATGAAATTAGAATTTGTGAAAGGTGACAGCACAGCCAAGCTGTTTCTTTGGTTTAAACAGTAAAGGCGGTATTACTGAACATGTCTCATTATCTCACAGCTGCCTCTATGAAGCTGACTGTGCCCACAGAACAAGTGAGCATGCTGGTTTAACTCCAGACATCAAGGGTGGAATTTGGCTTTTGGTGCCCAGATGCTCTAAACTGGGTACCAAAACTGAGACAGGGAACGTATCTGTCCTGTGTTCAGTGGTCCCTTTGCTGGGATTCCTGCAGCTGGTATTCCTGTAGCTTCCTGAAGATGGAAGCTGTCTGATTCAAATGCAGAAAGACAAAAGCCAGAATGGAAGGGAAGGAAAATAACAGATTCTGAAGGGGCCAAAAGTACAGGAAGAAAAAGTAAGACAGGTTGACTGGGCAAGAAGATTAGCATTGAAGTGAAAAGTTTGAGAAAGGAGGCTCAGCTTGAGTAGACAAAAAGAATAGGATTGTGGAATGGACCCAGCATTGGGAAAGACACAAGACTGGGACTGGGAGAGACTAGAAGTTGCAACAGAAGGGGCCAAGAAAAATCTATAAGAACCCATTTCCCTCAAGCAGGAATGGAAGCCAAGATTCCTGCATGTGACAATCAATCTGCTGTCAACAAATATCTTTAATGTTTACTGGCCGGCATGTCTCATCTTGTATTGCTGGTCTGTGTGGATGATATCCATTACTTACTGCTATCAGTTCTCCATTACTTTAAGTAGTAGAGCTCTTTATTGTGGACTTGAAGGCTCTCAGGCTGCTACTGAATCAGATAGACTTCAATATGATATGCATGATGGAAGAGGGTTTTTCAGTTAGTTTTTTAAAGCAAACCTAGGAAGATATGCCATTAAAATATTTAGATTGATTCAGCTTTTTTGTGCTTATGCACTGCATTTCATTTATAGCACACATGAGGCACCTTCTTTGCATGTGAAGCAATGTTTTACAGTAAAGGAAACTGTTGTCTGTAGGAACTGATGCTGAAATTGGAAAGTGTGTAGTGCATGAGGCAAGGAACTGAAGGAAAGGTCTTGTAGTTATGGCTGTTGAAAGCTGCCCCAGAGATCTTGATTCTAGTCTTGCTTCTGCTCCAGAATTCCTTTGAGATGTTGTACATACCATTTACATCAGACATTTTGTATGTAGTCACAAACGGTCCATTACTCATTATCTTGGTGCCCAGCTTAATACCTTGGAATCTGAGTTGTGGAAGTGCTGAACACCCATGGCTATGACTGAAATCAGTGAGAGCTTTGTCTGAGATGGTTCAAAACAGCAGGTAGCTCAGATTGGGCACCTAAAGTTAATAGAAACCTTTGCCCTTAATGGCCATGTCCACATATGCATGACCATGTGGTATGTAGCACCACAGACACATCTGTGGCATCCCATATAGCACACTCATGTGTTCTCCATGCTGCAAGGTAGCACTCCAGAGGAGTGGAGGGCTTGACCCTAGGAGATCCCAGGGTGAAAAAATCCAATCAAAAAAAAAAAGGGGTGGTGCATGTAGGACAGCACACCACCCAAAACCAGAGCCTGACTGGCCAGAGCCACACTCTAGCTGCCAGCCAGGCTCCGAGCAGCACAGTTGCCACCGATGCAGCCCCAAGAGACCTCCAGAACCCCAGGTAAGGCTGCTGGGGCCAGCCTAGTGCTGATCCAGCCTCTCCTACCCCACCCAGGGTAACCTGCTGTGTGCTAGAGGGCATGTGGCACAGGTGTTCCCTGGGTACAAGTGGCCACTATATATATAGAGATCAGTTAGGCAATGTTTTATTCATATAGTTACAATTTTAAATGAATCTGGAAGCCTACCAGTGCTTCTGTTATCATAAAATATATTCTAAAGATCTATACACTTTGGTGTTTGCTTCTGGTTCTGTGGCAAAAGAAAAATCAGAGCTCCACCTGCCTTCTTCACTCAACAGGATTTGGGGACCAGGGACTGAGCCACTTCCCTTCCAGGCCAGCTTCCCCCTGCATAGGCTAATTTAGGGGCCATTAGGGCTCCAAGCCTGGCTCTGGTGGTCACTTCTATTTGGCGCAGTTCCACCTGCCTTCACTCAACTCACGCTCCTGCTGCTGTCCCTGGCCCATCACATATGCCCATAGACCCCACTGCCACTTCATTCCCCACCTTGCCCATCACCTCCCCCCGCTGCCAACTTCACACCTCCCTCCAGCCTATCATACTCCCCCAAGTGGTTTCCAAGACCAGGAGCCCCCCAGCCCCCAAGGCTGGAGCTACATGTCCCAGCACCAGTGTGGGCATGGGTCAGGGTTGCAGTGTGGCAGCTGCCCCTGCAGCTATGGTTCCTACCAGGAGATCCTCTCCTCATGTGGTGGCTGGGTATGTGATTTGTGGGAGGGATGTGGGGCTTGTGGGGGAGAAGAGGCATGGCGAGTGGGTGTGGGATATATGGAGTGGGTGTGGGGCTTGTGGGGGAGGTTTTGGGGAGTTTGTGTGTGTGTGTGTGTGTGTGTTTTTGGACGTGGGGTTTCTGGGGTGTGTGTGGGGAGTGTGTGTGGGGTATGTGGGTACATTGTTGGTGTTGTGGGTGTTGGGTTTGTGGGTGGGTGTGGAGATGGGTGTGGGAAGTTTGTGTAGGGGGGATTTGTGGAAGGGTGTGAGGGAGTAATGGGTGTGGGGTTGTGTGGGGTTTGTGGGTGGATAGTGGGGGGGCATTTTGAGGGGGTTATGCATGTGGGTTTGTGAGGGAGGTGTGGGTGAGTCTGTGGACTGGGCCGGCTCAATGCACCACATGTAGCCCCTGGGACTCGGGTGATGCCACACACTTCTGGGGGCCTCTGCTTACAGTGGGCCCTGAGTGCCCCAAGGGCCTGGTGCTTACTATGCAGCTGCTTCCAGCAGTGGGTGCTGTGTAACATGGGGGGACACCCCCACACAGTCCCCCTCCCACACAGTCCCCACACCTACCCACACACATGCTATTGGGCAGGGTGGGCTTTGTGGCTTGCCCTGACTTAATTTCCCACCCATTTGCACATAAATCTTGCAGGCTGGAACTCTGCCAGCCAGCAGAGAGCTGTTTGCAAATGGGGAAACCCATGGCTTCCCCTTTAAAGGGAAAATTTGCATTTTCCCATGGGAAACCCACATCCCTGCTTACTGGGATCACCCATGGTTCCTGCTGCAGCCTGCATTTATTTACATTGAACCCGATCCTGTTACCATCTGCCCACTTCTGTAGTCTGCCTAAAACATTGCAGCTTCTCTCTCCCTTCGAGCATGCCTACCTCTCCCCACATCTTGGTGTCATCAGCAAACTTGGACAGTGTGTTTTCCACCCCCTTGTCCAAGTCGCTGATGAAGATGTTGAAAAGTGTAGGCCCCAGGACCAAGCCCTGGGGGACTCCACTTTTCACATCCCACCACGTTGAGTACGACCCATCCACCACCACTCTCTGGGTAAGTCCCATCAGCCAATTTTTGACCCGTCCTGCTGTGTAGGCTTCAATGGCAAAGTCACTCAATTTATTAATTAGAATGGGGTGAGAGACAGTGTCAAAGGCCTTCTTAAAGTCCAGAAAGACTATGTCCACAGTGACACCATCATCCAGGGATTTAGTTACCTGGTCATAAAAGGCCATCAGGTTGGTCTGGCAGGACCTGCCTTTGAACCCATGTTGATTTCCCCTGTGCATGATCTCCTCTGCTGGCCCCTCACAGATGTGAACCTTGATAATTTTTTCAAGGATTTTCCCCAAGACCAATGTGAGGCTTATGGGCTTATAGTTTCCTGCGTCCTCCTTTCTCCCTTTCTTATAAATGGGGACCACATTAGCTAGTTTCCAATCTCTGGGCACCTGGCCCGTGGACCACAATTGCTCGTACAGCCAGGCCAAGGGCACAGTGATGACCCTCACCAGGTCTCTCAACACCCATGGGTGGAGGACATCAGGGCCAGCAGGTTTAAAAACATTCAGCCCTTCCAGAAGATCCTTAACTACATCTGCACAGACCCGAGGCCTGGCAGTGCTATCCCCAAGATTGCCCCTACCTGTGTTGGGAGAGCTGTCCTGGGCCTTGTCCAAGAAAACAGAGGCAAAGAACTTGTTAAACATTTCGTGTGCTAGCTTGTGTGGACGCGGCCAATGTTTCCATGTTTCAGTTCCCATCTATGAAATGGGGATAATACTCTATCTGTTTGCATACCATACAGCCTCAAAGGAAATACACATCTTGTTTTGGGAAGGCAGAACGGAAAAAAAAAGACTAGCCAGCAGGCAGCCCCCTTGCTGAGGCACTCTGTAACCCAGTCATTCAGGGAGTGGCACTTGGAGATGGGGAAACAGGCAGCCTTGGGCACTGTGTGTACTGCAGAGCCCCTGTGCTCCAACTCCACGCACTTCAGAGACCCTGTGCTGAGGCACACTGCACTCGAGCCAACCACATAGCTGGGATGGTGCTCCCTGACCCTGTGTACAGGCAGCCTGCTCCCCCATTTCCTCATTTGTCCTGGCACATGCTATTTTCGTATGCTTTGCCCTGGGTTTTGTGTTGTTTTTTTGTGGGTTTTTTGTTTGTTTTTTGCAACCAGGAAATCCTGGTATCAAATTTTGCTCCTGTGCTGCAAATTATCAGTACCACCCACAGTGTTATGTGTAATGTGTGCTATTTGTGGTGCTACAACGAGGTTTGTGCCTGCAGTTTGGATGCACCCATGGGCTCCAAATGGCAGAATGCTGTCCGTATGGAGCAGAGATGCAATCTACTCTAGATGTCACTCACATTCCCACTATGATTCCACAGCTAGTAGTTTAACTCTGTCACAGCCACTGACAAGTCGGCAGTAGCTTTTGGCTGAGCAGACAAAAGCTGCAGGGAGTGGGTGAGCGATGCTGACAAGTAGATTCTACCATTGCTCTGTGCAGCCCACCCTGCTGCCATTCTAGCAGTTCTTTGCCTCCATTCCAGAGTGGAAATTGGTTTTCTTTTTTCAGACACACACCCCAATTTTGGATGGGTAACTCTTGTTAAAAAGGTGTGTGTGGTATGTGAGTAACTATGGTATTTCCCCCTAATTTCATAAGGGGTGCTGCAGTAAAGAATGATTAACATCTGTGAAGTGAGTAAATACAATATTGGGGAGTAGCATTGAAAATTCCTTGATAAAATGAATAATCCTTGCCTTCGGAGCAGAGTTTTAACAGTGTGCAGTAAGTATCACCTGGGGCTACATGCTGGAAGAGACAAAATACTGAATAGCTGCCCATGTGATGAGCATCAGCTATTTTGTGCCCTGGATGATGGAGGAGTAAACCTCTGGTAAACCTAAGGAAGTTTAATATAATTAATGACTTTCACAAAGGGGCCAAACTGAGGTTAAAAAAGAAACCCTTATTCTGGTCTGTCCTATATTGTGATTGCTTCCATTTGCAACCTCAGTCTTCCTTTACCATATACTATTAACATCTTTATGCGCTACAGCTATAATGTTATCTATGAAAACAGAATGCGTCTGACAATTAATTGAGAAAAAATCATCAGAATGATTTTGGAGGATGAAAGATGTGCAATATTTTGGGGGGGAGGAGGAAATACATCCGCTGAGTTATCATTGGCAAATTAAAGTTTGTATTATCATTCTGATAAGACAGGTAGAATGAGGGCTGGAAAAATAATGTAGTTTGAAGAAGAAACAATGAGAACATGTAAGCAAACATTGGTAACAAGGAATAAATCTCCTTTTAGTCCTTCACTTGTTTGGGTTCTTCTCTGTTGAAAAACTATAAGCTATGCACATAATTAGACATTCATGCTGCCACAATAAATCACTTTTCTGAACACACTGATGCACCCTGACACACTGAGCCCAAGCTGGCGGGCCTGCCTCTAAATAAGGATCTGCTGAGTAGCTGACATGAACTTCTGATGCATTTCAAATAGAGACAGTGAGAATCCTTTAACAAGCATCCTCTCTGTTTTTCAAAGACTCCCACAGAGTCTGAATATTACTGATTTATCTGAACACTCCTGTGTGTATAGTGTACATCAGTGGGATTGTGTTCCTCACAGCTTTCTGCTGATGAACTATGACTCCTGCTTTCCTAATTTACTGGTATTTATTTTATTTCCCATAAGCAGTTTGTGGAGTGCATGAAATATTTCTATATATGCAAATTCATCTGCATGTATACAGAGAGCTTTGCATCCAGATGACATTCACAATGTTTGAACTAGATTCAACCTTATAAAAATATTTTGAACCACGCATTTAAAAGCAAATACTACATGTTTTCAATACCAGGTTTGATTACTTTAGATTTAGTTATGGGAAGAAAAGTTGAACTTGTGCTGTAAAAACTAAGAATAAAGTAAATCTCTGTGTATACATTAGATACCTGGTAGAAATTGCTAATGACATTTTCTGGTGTCAGTGGTGTCAGGACAGTATTGGTGGATTTATTAGACATGTGTGTGGGGATGCATTGAATGTCTAGTATATCTATGAGTGTATAGTGCATTCATGTTGCAAAGGCAGACAACGTGCATATGTTTGTATACAACATTCCTCAGTGTTCATCAACAGTTATGGTACAGGTGTGCAAGAGCAGTGTCACTTAAAGTTGGACACTGACAAGGTCAAAATGAGTACACAAGACAAAAAATACATTGTTGGTCATTATTATAAAACAGCTAGCATCTTTGCAGAATCACTGCTCTGCTTGTTATAGGAAGACTGGACTTATTTCCCAATTTATTGTATCATGGTATCTCATGCGCCTGTACTGGTTGTTGAAACTGTTCCATTGGCCAGTCTGGATGTTGTGAACTGATTGAAATACTTTATAGTACTGTACCTTCAAATACTTTATAGTACTGTACCTTGAAGATTTGACAAGATGAGTGTTAGTCTGGAGTGATGGTGGTGAGGGACTGTTTCTACTGTTCAGAGCTTGTTTCATGCTTTGAGTTACCCAGTAAAATTGTTACAGATTTATAGTGATGCTAGAACTCTAGCACCTAGACCTGAGGGACGAGCATCTTATATCCAAAAGCTTATCTTACATCTCTCTCAACTATACAGGAAGTCCCGTAAAAGTTATCACCAAGAAAACCTTTTCTGCTTACATTTATTTACTTACCTGGGCAACAATTACAGAACTGCTGTATTACCAGAAAGTTTGGGTACACACCTATTCTTATAAATTATACTCTCTGTGCTGTTTCTGCCACAGCCATATGTAAGGACATTTTGAACAGACTTGCTTTAGCAAAGAATTGAAGCAAAGTCTAAATCACACTTCTGTCTCACTTGCATGTCAAGGGTAACACCATTTTATCATTACTCCAATAATTACATAGCTGGTGATCCAAGTTCCATTACATATTTGTTTGTCTTCATGCAACAGTTTACCTGGATATCAGACTACATTTTGATCTCAGTCTTAGAATTATTTTCCAGAATGTATAGATTTTCTTCATCAGTCCATATCTGACTTAAATGATAAAAAATAATGTGATGGTGTAGACACCTAAAATCTTACACCACTTTTATTTTATAATCTACAGTCAAGCGATGACTCTTTTCAACATTAGCAAGAAGTCCGACAGTGGATTGATCAGAGGATATCTGGGCAATTGGACAATGTTCTGAGACAATGTCTGCCCCTAGATTTGGTCTTAATAACGTTCTATTATACTCACTTCCGATGGCACAAGCAAAACTGTTTGATTTATTTTTGATGGATCTTCTCCACATAAGAACCCTATTGCTTTCAAAGCTGTTGTTTTAGAAACTCCTGAAGTGATTTTATCACTGCCATAAAAGCATTAAGTGATTCCAGGTGGCAGAGACCTTTTCATGTTTTTCTGTTCAGTGAGTGAAGTCAGTTGTTAAGAAATACCCTCAGAAAGCACGTATTTTTCTGTACACATCAGTGTTTTCACTTTTTCATCCAGCAAGGAACAAGATATGTTCATTTTACCAGTTGTATCTCACTATTCTAACTCATGACTTTCAGTAAACAACCAATGAATTTGATTATTGACCCTACACTGGCATAAATTTTCAGCTTTGTCATCATTTGAGTCGCAATAATTCACACCAACTGATACGTCAGTTGTCCAGTATTTTGATTTGGTGGGTTACTGAAAGCGCTGTTTCTGCAACCCATACTTCTGTTGGGTAGTCCTAGTGAAATCTTGAGTGCCCAGTGACTATATAGCAAAACAGCAAGAAGAAAAGAGAGAAGGGAAGAACAGAATTTGGTATAAGGACAGAGAAAAAGAAGAAAAGAGAAAATGTGGTAGAGAAAAAGAAAAGAGAATATGTGGTGGTGTATGAATATCCACCATGTTTAGAGTGTACACAGCTTAATGCAGTATAATGGGAAACACCAGCTGACTTAATTGATCTAATAAGTAGGTATGCTGTTTCTGACTTGCAGTACCTAGAACAACAAATAAGTTTTGGACTTACTGACCTCAGCTTGCCCCTTGGTTACAGATGCTGATAATGCCCCAGGCTCTAACTATTAGCATGATGCCTTTATGGACCCTGACATTACAAGCCTTTGTAAAATCTTAGTTTTTACTTGGCAGCTAAATACTGTGAGAGCTCCATTCATACTAACTATATACCAACTCAGAGGTGCAGGGGATAAATTGGGTTTTCCCTTTGATTTGTTTCCCATGGTGCTATGGTTTTTTAGGGGGGGTTTGTACCAGGCCAGGCACAATTGAGAGTGAAGAGACTAGTTTTTTAATAATCTCTATGCTTCTTTAGACAGCGTGGAGAAGAATAGAAAATGGCCTTGTTGGAAAGCATAGTGGTGAAGAATGGGTGGGAGATGCCTGAGATGTTGTGATTCAGAAGATGGTGAGGAATGGGATGGCAGTAGTGAAAATAGAGTGCAGGAACTGATAGATTAGAATGCAAATGAGTAAAGGGAAGATTGGCATGTTGCCAGACAAAAAGGAAGAAGAATAGTATGGGTAGGAAGTGAATAGGGAAAGGGAAGAGGAGGAAAAGGAATATGAACTAGGATGAACGAACTGGAAAAGAGATGGACAAAAGGTTGGATGGGCAAGGGCAGAAGATCTATACTAGAGAATGCTTGCATCCAAAAGCCATGCAGCCTTAGCCTCACTCCACACCTCACTGCAAATATAAACTGTGATGAAGTCTTTAATTAGTTTTTTTACAGGGACAGTACATACGATGGATGGTGTTCTGGGATCATGTGGTGAATCAAACTGTTGTGTCCAGGCCTTTCTTTTTAGCCTCAGGAGATCTGCTAGATCCTTGGAGAGCCAGAGGGGCTGCTGTGCCCTCCTGCTGCCTTTCCTCTGAGATGGAATCGAATTAGCTTGTGCATTGAGGATCGCTCCCTTGAGGAACAACCACTCTTCCTGTACTGCCCTTCCCCTGGGGTCGTGGTCCCTTAGGGCCTGACTGACAAGCCTCCTGAGCTTGTCAAAGTTGGCTTTGCTGAAGTCAAGGACTTCCGTGTTGCTGACTGACTTGCCAGCTTTACAGCAGATGGTAAAGGTGATCAGCTCGTGGTCGCTGTCACCCAGCTTCCCATCGATCACTAGGTCACCAATTAGGTCATCCCCAGTAGCCAGTACCAGGTTGAGCAGAGCTTTACCTCTCATTGGCCCGTAGACTTCTTGAGTCAGGTAGAGGTCATCCACGCATGATAGGAAGCTTGCGACCTCTTGGATTTTGCTGAGTGATCCTCCCATGAGATGTCTGGGAAATTAAAGTCACCCATGACAACCATGGTCCTGGAGCATGCGGCCTCAGCCAGTCCCAAGTGAACTCCTGGTCAAGCTCTTGACTTTGGCTGGGAGGTCTGTAGTAGACTCCCACCCTTGTGTCCCCTGTGCCATATTCCCCATGGATTTTAATCCAGAGGGTCTCCAGTTGTCCACCCTGGTCGTCAACATCAGCTTGCAGGGATGCGTAGCTTTCCTTAATATAGAGAGCTACACCCCTGCCCCTTTTATCTACTTTCCATTTTATATATACAGAAGTTCTTTTAAATTGGTGGAATCCTTTACAATGGAAGAAACTTTTTTGTAAACTCCTGTGGATTTGAAGAGGAATTTGAACCAACCAATCCTCATGTGACTATTTTCAGGCTTGAGTTCTGAAATTGTGCTAAATATTTTTATTTATTAAATATCTGTTTGGTTCAGCATTGTTCTGGTGTTCCATTGATCTAATTACTTTGATTTGTATACATTTTGATGTCTGATTAGCGTACTTGGTCTAAATACATTTGGGCCTCAAAAGTCCATTTAATGAGACTTCAATCAATTAAATTAGATTTTATTGTACATGCATCTGCTTTTGTAAATAAAAAAGAGAATATACAGACTTCGCAATTAATTACAATTGAAAAATCAAGATGGTATGGGCATACTAGATGTCAGACAAAAGCATCAATAAGCCTAATAAAATAATTTCCAAGAGCTGTATTGATATTGTTATCTAATTAAGTTTGATAATGAGACTTGCTTTCATTAATAGATTTAAAATTATGGAAGAAACAACTGCTTTACTTTAAAATATCTAGTAATGGTGGAACAGCAGACACAGCACTGAGGATACATAGGTCTATATGGCACTAAGCAGTGCTGGGAACAGATGCCTATGCTAGCTTCAGAAGTGGAATGCAATACAGTTGCATTGCTGCATCGTGCAGAGGGAGTGATTACCACTGCTGGGCAAATACATCTCAATAATGCAAGATCATAGAAAAATATGGAGACTAAATTTCTCTTCATGATCTTACCTTATATTTAGAAGTTGAGAAAACTGACATAGGTCAAAACTGTCACTGTTTTATCATCATCTTAGACCCTAGTGCAGGGAAGAGTAGTCTAAAGGAGGCATAGCTCCATGCTCAAGGCAGCCTCTTGGCAACCAGGGCAGTGCAGGATCCTGCCAGACAAGTTGTGGTGGCAATGATTGCTTTTGCCTTCTGCCCCAAAGGGGCTGCTGTCCTGATTCCTCCCATCACCCTTCTTCCTCTCATTTAGGCTACTGGTCTAAAGACTACTGGATCCTCCATGGCCATTGATGGCTTCTAGGGCGATTCCATCTGGTGGGAATCAGCAGGATATAGAGTCTGCCTTACAGAATAATGCTCAGCAGGTCATCAAAAGACTTGACCCAGTGGCCATACACCACTAAAAGATTTCTTCTGCAAAATTGACAAGGATTGGTTTTAATACTATTTTGCACCACAAAACAATGCTTGTCGTGTGTAGAATTGGTGCTAATGTTTGAAGCTTTGGGTCCTTTCTGTTAAAAAATAATTTGTATTTTAATTGTTAACGATGTGTACTAAATTTATGATCACTGGATGGTAAAGCATTTGGAGCCTTTGAGTATTACTTCCTGGCTACTATTTGGACTAGACAAGTTTATCGGTGACCTGGGTATCTCTCAGTACAGCTGCCAGTGTGGCCATGTTCATATCACTGCTCCCAGTGACCTGAGCAGCAGCTTTTATGTTCTTATCAAGAAAGGATAGCACATTATTTTCCTTTGTGATAACTATTAATCACTCTGTTCTAAAGCAGTTACCGTGTGTGAAGTTTCCTGCTGGCAATCCCTGTGAGCAGTTTATCACTTCCTCAGCGGCTTTGTTAAATGTCATGTCTTTTTAAAAATACATTGTCTCTTATTTGTAATTATACACACATTAGATTCTAAAACCATACATTGTAGAAGATAGGGGCTGTCTCTTTTATCATGTATTTATACAGCACCTAGCACAATACAGCTTTGATTCAAAATGGGTAATATCATCATTTGTTCTAATTTGAGGGAAGCGTGTTTGAATTTGGATGTGAGCAGTCCCAAATTTTGTGGATATTCAATCAAATAATTTTAACTTGACCACTTTCACATACAGGCTGAGCTTCAGAGTTTAGGTCCAAACACTGAATGACCAAATTCCTTGAGATATTTACATGTATAGTCCTCCTGTGGTCCATTTTAGTTCAAAATAATAAAGTTGATTCTGAACCAATCAGTAATTTACAGTATCAAAAGATGGTAGTAGTAATAGATTAAATTTCAAAGTTTTTTTTTTTAATGTCTGTACACATGTAGTCTCAACATTAGTCAATGTTAGCACATATTTCTCGTATATAAATTTCTTATGTCATGCAGTCAGGCTCCTAACCCTGCAGAGATAGATGGATGTTTTGGTTAATCTTTAAAATTAAAATTTAGTAAGAAATTAGCAGAGCTGTCTAGGAAAGAAACATCATACAATGTGGATTTAAACTATATAAAGACTTGGGACTGTTACCCAGTTTCTTCAGCCAACCTCTCTTAATAGAAAAAATGTCTTCATCACAATTATGCTTTGATGACTGATGCTGTTTTCCCTCATAATTAAATATACATGCTTAAAAAATATGATACAACTATTGCCACTCAGGCAAAACTTCATTTGAAGTCAATGCGATATTTATTTGAGTAATGGCTTTAAGATTGGGCCCTTTAAAATGAAGGTTAAAAGTTTTCTGTTTAATTTAAGTAATGACTAAATTGGGTTGCTGTTCTACTGTGATTTATATTGATTGTATTGTAAGGGTTTTTTTTCTTGATTAAGGAGTACTATAAATTGTTTGCTATTGTAATTTATATGTATTGAAGTATGCACTCCATCTACTTTACTTGATAACATTCTAATTTAATTTACGAGTTGTTCCAAAATGTAAAAAGATGCAGAACAGCATAATTACAGGTAGTGAAATGCATATCCTATGAAAATGCAATTTTAGTATCTGGAGATTAATCATAGCAGTTCAATTTAGTATTTACCATGCTATGTATGTATGATATGATACTGATTTCTTCATCCAGTGTGCAATACACATCAGGAGTGATGAGGCCAAACTAAACAGATTTTAATGAAAAAAGCAAAGCTTTTAGAATTAGATTTCTAAAGACAGTTCTCATGCCTAATCATCTGAATTACACTATCAGCAAACTGCCATGTCTGCATAAAATTCACACAAGTGCTCCTGACCATATACTCATTTTCTAAAATAATCACAGAAAATGAACAGTCAAAAGCAAAATGTTTTAAAATTTGTAATTTTCAGTAACATTTTTAGTAATGCCCAATCTTATTATCTGCCCCTTTTAAATTTAAGACAAAAATAAAATTGACTAGTGGATATCATCTTAGAGCAATCCAATCCACTGCTTGTACCATCAGGTACATAAGGTTAGAGCTAAGTTTTCACCAACCAGTCTTGCCCTGGGCCAGTTTCTTCAGTCTGTTAAGGTTGTGAACTGTAAGGTTGTTGCTTCAAACATTAATATACTGTGAAAAATCTTTCTGGTTGACCTCGTTTCCTTTTTCATTACAGCTGCCTAAAAAATGGGTTTATGTAAGTGCCTGTTGTCCAGCTTTATCAGCACATTGTTTTGATTGTATTGTTTATCAGAATATCACACAAATACACATCAGTTAGTCTGTAAGGTCCAAGTCTGCCTGGCCTTTTCCTAGCTTTAGACTAACATGGCTAAATATGTCTTTCTATGCTTGTTCCGTTCTTTATTTTGTGTGATAGTTTTCTATGAATAATCAGGACAGACATTCACTCTGAAAATTGACTTCCTTTAGGAAGGGGAAGATACTGCCTACATAGGTAAACTCACTTGGGGGTAAACACAGACCCAGGTTTTTTCCCCAGGATAAAACCTACCCTAGGATCCTACACATGTACAAGCCCATTGTACCACTTTAAATACCTGTGAAGTATCTGAGATAACAATTTTTCCTGGGAAAATTGTGGCTAATTCAAGTTAAAGGGTGAAATTCTATATTTCACTTATACCGAACTAACTCTGGGGAATGGTAAGCAGTGGTACAGTTAGAATATGCCGTGAGCAATTAAACCTTGAGGGTTAATACTGTTTTTTGCATGCACAGCTCTGACTTGTCACTAGAAAACTGGTAATCATGGGCATAGCTATGAGTCAGGACACCTGGGCTCTATTCCTGCCCTGGGTGAAGTGCCTAATTTTGAGCTGTTCAGAGGCAGTTAGCATGAGTTAACAAGTTTTAACATGTGGATGTTTGCATTTTAAGTGCTCTTAGTATGGTCTAATTGTAATGTGTAACTTTACCCTTTATTGCCATTTATTCCAGGGACAAGCTACTTGTGTAAATGATTAAGCCACTCCAAGTTTTGATTCAGATCTATCAAAACAGCTTCAAATGCAACATCTGTTTTTATCCTAAAGTTCTTTTTTCTAGAACAGTGGATCCAACCAAATTTGAGTTAACTTTCAATACCTTAGAAAACTTTACATTGCCTCTTTCTGCTCCTTCTCCTCATGCTCCTCATCCAGAAAGACCTTGGCTTTAGCCATAATACCCTAAGAGCTGCTTTAACTTACATTCCATTTATTCTGTTTCCCATAGTTGACTGCATTGTTGGATGCACAGGTTAGACTCCATATAGAGCCAGCAATGTACCTGTGCACGTCCCTGCTCCTAACTTAGTCCTGCCACCATATACCATCCAAAATACTCCTTTTATATAAGGGTACATAGTGAAGCTGAGAGAAAAGTTATTCCCTAAGGATTCTTATTCATCATTTTCTGTCACCATAGTGACCAATTTTAATCAGTCCCTGAGCATTATTCCATTGACTTGGGAACAGAATCAGACTTAATAATTTTAGTGTCTGTATCTGAGTGAGACAATACCTTGGCTAATATTCACATTTCTTAATTTCTCAGCAAACACTGAAACCTAAAGAAGTAGTTCTGTGATAGACTCTGAACATTTTGTTTTTAAATGTGACTGCAGTGAAACATAAGAATGGCTAATTTATGATAAAAAGCTTTCAAAAGTATGAACATACTTAAGGGGAAAGACCATAGACTGGTGATGATGTTCATTCCATCACAGGAAATTTTAAAAGGCCAGCAAGTTGGGTGGCTCCTTTGAGATGGATGAAAATGCAAATCAGATGATTACAAATTGCATAAAGTATTTCTAAATGTATGTCAAAGACAATAATTAACAGTGGGCTTTAGAATTGGCTTTTAATTAGCTAATTTACAAATAGCCTCAACTCTACTCCTGGAGCATCTGCCTTTTTGGCCTTTTCCAAAAAGGAATTTATAGAGAAGGAAGAAACTGGTATTTAAATAGATACAATCCACTTTTACCCTGTTTGATCTGAATCTTTTGGCTTTCAGTGGTTCATTCAGTCGAGATGCAATATATGACCTCAATGTTAGTCACTCGCATTGCTGTGATTTTTGTCACATTGGCGACTACCTGCATATAGTAGTGAAGGCATTACCATTATATGACAATGTGTGTGGAGCATCACCAATGGATTCCAGGCATGTCTTTCACCTTCATCAATTACAGAAGATAGCTCTGAACACAGTTGCTGTGTCAACATTAAATTAAGTTCTAAGTATCAAGTGCACAGCTTATTTTTCGGATGTATTATTTTCCAGGCAATTTCCCAATGCCGCTAGATTTACTGGAGAAGCAGAAGTAATTGAGGTAGTAAGCCAACCCTAGCTTCATCCTGAAATAGGCTGAGTACCCACAACTCCTACTTCACAGTTTGGACTTTAGTTAGAGTTTCAAGGGTTCAAAACTTTCCTAGCCCAGACGATAATTTTGATTTTTAATAATGATACATGCTCTGATAGCACTGAAATAATATTGCCTACCATAGTGATATTAGCTAACTTTTAGAGCTAATTTTAGGAGTAACTAGAGACTCACATCTGAGTTAGTCAATAGTAGAGCAGTGTAGAGAATAGGGCTATGGCTGATTGGGAATTTTTTCATGTCTGTATTGGGATGGAAATGAGAGAATCTGCTCCCCTCCCTGTTTTTCCCTAAGGCTTTCACTCAGGATATGGAAGATTGATGTTTATGTTCCAGATATAATTGACAATTAATGAATTATATGAAAAGTAATGATTCTAAAGAAAAAGAATGAGGGGACCCATCCCAGTGAGTTTCAAATGTCTACTTTGAATGAAATGGACATGAGAAAAATTTAGATATCAATAAATAGGTATCTGCCAAAGAAAGAAAGAAAGAAACCCTAAAGCTATTTTTTTCAGCATGGGCCTAATCTAGAGCCCAGCTGATGTTTATAGATAGAATCCCCCTGACTTCAATGGCATGTAAACAATTTGGAGAAATATGGGCTACCTAAAATTGCAATAAGGTGGGTAGAAAACTGGCTTAATACCCATAAGCAAAAGGTAATTATTAATGGATCCATGTCAGAATGGCAGGAGGTTTTGAGTGGAGTCCCACAGTTATTTGTCATGGGCCCAGTGCTGTTCAGCATATTTATCAATTATTTGGATGCTGTCATAGAAAGTTTCTTGAGTGAATTTGCAGACAATGTAAAACTAGGAAGGACTGCAAACGTATTGGAGGATGGGAACAAAATTTAGAAGACTCTCAACAGATTGGAAAGTTGGACTAGAGTTCACAGGTGGATGATCAATGCAGACGAATGCAAGGTGCTACATCTCAGGAGGAATAATCAAAAACAAATATAAAATGGGTGATACTTTGTTGGATGGCAGCAATATGGAAAAGGACTTGGGAGTCTTGGTAGACCACAGAATAAATGTGACTCGGTAGTGTAATGCAGATGCAGAAAAGGTGAATGTGGTTTTGGGATGCATGAATAGAAGAATTAGGTGCAAGAGACGGGAGTGGTAGTGCTACTCTGTGCTTATTAGGCCTCATCTGGAGTACTGTGTGCAGTTCCAGGCCCCACATTTTAAAAAGGATGTAGAGAAGTTAGAAAGGGTCCAAAGGCAAGCATCAAAGATGATCAAGGGCTTAGAAAGCAAATCATATGAGGAGAGGCTGAAGGTGCTAGGCATGTTCAGCTTGAGAAAAAGTGATTAAGAAGGAATATGATAGCAGTCTTCAAATAATTGAAGGGCTTCCATAAAGAACAGGTAAAGCAGCTTTTCTCTTTTACTGCAGAGAGGAGGAGGTGGACTCGTGCCTTTAAGTTGCAGCAAACTAAGTTTAGATTGGATATTGGGAAAAGTTTCTTAACTGTTAGAATAGTGAAGCAGTGGAATGGACTGTCTAGGGAAGTTGCAGACTCTCCATCACTAGAGGTGTTCAAGAAGAGGTTGGAAAGCCACTGATTGAGGTGATCTATATGCCTATGTTCTACCACTGGTATTTTTCATCCTTCTGTATTTTTCTGGTTGCCCTCTCCTCCCCTCCCCCCACCTTTTCTGCTACATGTGTCAGGGAGTTTTAAAGCCTCCCCAGAAGAATTGGGTGTTGGCTACAGCCAAGGCTGAGTACTTTGACTGGGGTGTGCCAATTCTCTTGCTTGGACCAAAGCCAGAGGTTCCTAGCTAGAGGGTCTTGCCCGTCCATTAAGAGTCAGACTGATCACTGTATTTGGGGGCAGAAAGGAATTTTGCCCTATGGTTAGATTGGAATGCACTGTTGGGGTTTTTGCCTTTTTCTGTAGTTGGGGCATGGCCCTCTATCCAGGATCTTTTGAGCATATTGTATATGGACAACCTTTCATAGAAGCAGGATGTTGGCTACTGTGGTTTGTCCTGCTTTACCTGTGACAGGTTAGGGTGTTATGCCTGTGTTGTGTCAGGGTTGACAGTAGGCTTATGTACAGTTTAGATTATGGTTTGTACAGGGTGGTTTGGCTAGGGATGATCCCATCTCAGGTAGGGAGATGGACTATGACCTCTGGAGATCCCTTCAAGTCCTACTCTGTATGACTTTATGACTCCTGGGCTTACATCAGATCATGAGTGATCAGGTTTGTGAAGTCATCTTGCAGTTAATAACATGAGGAAAAACGTTTATATCACATCTTGTGCTTTTGCTTCCCATACAGTCCTTATCCTATGATTTTTTAAGTTCAGCTTCTTTTATCTATGCTCATGATAAACTTTGCTCCTGAAGATGTTTCTGTAATGATGAAGGCACTCATTATGACTACAGAAGCACATTTACATGAGACGTTTATTTCACAGTTGACTAATTAGCTGTGCAGTAAATGCCTCAGCATCTACAGGTGTGCTCCTATTAGGCTAGAATAAACTAATTTATTTGTACTAGTTAACTTGTACTAATTTACAAGTAAATACAAGTACTATCCTGTTGCAGCATAAAAACTCCACAGTAGCACATGTATAGATGATGCCCAGATGGCTAGGCCACAAGGATACTTCAGTGTGGGAGCTGCTTGCTGGCTAGCCCTACGCTGAAGCTCCCTCATACCCCAGCCAGCTCATCCTCAGTATGATGAACCAGGGGGAGCAGCTCTGGGCTGGCAGACTGACCCCAGGGGCTTCCTGCCAGCTGGAGCTGCTCTGACCTGGTTCCATGTGCTGTGCATAAACAAACTGCGGAGCTTATGGCTCCTGAGTTAATTGCTTCCAGGTGCACGTTCAAATGGTGTGCCCAAGGGCAATTCACTATGGAGCAATACGTTCTGTAATTTATTCATGCTCTGTAACTGCACATGTAGATGCACCTAGGGTGTCAGAATCTGGTACTTATGATACGTATCAGTGGAGCATGTTACCAAATACCTATTTGAACATTGAGTAGATTTTGAATCTATTTTTTGAAGATAAAATGAAGGAAGGATGATCACTTTCTTGTGACAAGTTCACATTTGTATTAAAATAAAATTTCATAGATTTCATAGACATTAGGGCTGGAAGGGACCTTGGGAGATCATCGAGTCCAGCCCCCTGCCCAAAGGGCAGGAAGTCAGCTGGGGTCATAGGATCCCAGCAAGATAAGCATCCAATTTACTCTTGAAGGTGTTCAATGTAGGTGCTTGAACCACCTCCGCTGGCAGACTGTTCCAGACCTTGGGGGCTCGGACAGTAAAGAAATTCTTCCTTATGTCCAGCCTGAAACGGTGTTGCAGGAGTTTGTGACCATTCGACCTCGTCATCCCTTGGGGCGCTCTGGTGAACAGACGTTCCCCCAGATCCTGGTGGTCACCCCTGATAAACTTCTAGGTGGCCATCAGATCACCCCTGAGCCTGCGCTTTTCCAGGCTAAAGAGTCCCATGTCTCTCAGCCTGTCATCGTAAGATCTGTTTTCCTGACCTCTGATCATGCACGTGGCTCTCCTCTGGACTCTCTCAAGCTTCTCCACATCCTTGTTGAATTGTGGAGCCCAAAACTGGATGCAGTACTCCAGCTGCGGCCTCACCAAGGCCGAGAACAAGGGGAGAATGACGTCCCGGGATTTGCTCGAGAAGCATCTATGGATGCACGCCAGCATTTTGGTCGCTTTACTAGCTGCAGCATCGCATTGCAGGCTCATGTTCATCTTGTGGTCAATGATGACCCCCAAGTCTTTTTCTTCTGTAGTGCTATCCAACGTAGCACTGCCGAGCTTATAAGGATGCTGCAGGTTTTTCCTCCCAAGGTGGAGAACCTTGCATTTTTTGGTGTTAAACGCCATGAGGTTCTCATCTGCCCATTTGCTGAGCTTGTCCAGGTCAGCCTGGATCACCCGCCTATCTTCTGGCGTGGATGCTTTGCCCCAAAGTTTGGTGTCATCGGCGAACTTGGCCAGTCCACTCCTAACTCCAATGTCCACATCGTTAATGAAGATGTTGAACAGTATGGGTCCCAGGACAGAGCCTTGAGGGACCCCACTGGTCACAGGGCACCACGATGAGTGACTGCCATCAATCACAACCCTCTGGGTCCAACCACGAAGCCAATTTCCCAGCCAGCGGATCGTGGTGGAGCCAAGGCCACAACTGGGCAGTTTGGCCAAGAGGTGATCATGGGATACCAGATCAAAAGCTTTTTTGAAGTCAAGATATATGACATCAATCTCTTCTCCCTTGTCCAGGTGATAGGTCACCTGGTCATAGAAGGAAATGACATTGGTCAAACAAGACCTACCCGCAACAAACCCGTGCTGACTATCCCTTAGGATGTTAGCCTGGCCAGTCCCTCAAGGATGGCCTCCTTAATAAACTTTTCTAAGATCTTCCCCAGGATAGAAGTCAGGCTAATGGGCCTGTAGTTAGCTGCATCCACTCTCCTCCCTTTCTTGAAGATCGGTACCACATTGGCCTTCTTCCAGTCTTCTGGCACTACACCAGAGCACCAGGAGTTTTCAAAGATCCATGCCAGGGGCTGGGCTATGACGCTCGCCAGCTCCTTGAGTACCCTGGGGTGCAGGTTGTCAGGGCCAGCTGACTTGAAGGTATCCAGCTTCTCAAGGTGTTCCTTCACGAGGTCAGCATTTATGGAGGGTAGGGGATCCCCCTCACCCAGATTTCCCTGTCCCATAGCAGGCATGGGCATCCCGTGTGACTGATGAAAGACTGACGCAAAGTACCTATTTAATAGGTTGGCTTTTTCCTGGGCGTCAGTTGTCAGTTGCCCCATCTGGTTTAGCAGGGGTCCAACATTGCCCTTGCTTTTCCTCTGGCTCCCCACATATCTGAAAAAGGACTTTTTGTTGTCCTTGATGCCTGAAGCTAGTTGGAGTTCAGTTGCAGCCTTGGATTTCCTGGTTTGGTCCCTGCAGGACCGGACCAGCGCAGAGTAATCCTCCTTGGAGGTGAATCCCGTCCTCCATCCTTTGCAGGCTTTCTTTTTTAGCCACAGTAGGTCCGCTAGGTCTCTGGAGAGCCAGGGGGGCTGCTGTGCCTTCTTGCTGCCTTTCCTCCATGTTGGAATAGATTTAGCTTGTGCACTGAGGATCACTTCCTTGAGAAGCAACCACTCTTCTTAAACTCCCATCTCCCTGGGGTCATGGTCCCTGAGGGCCTGACCGACTAGCCTCTTGAGCTTGTCAAAGTCAGCTTTTCTGAAGTCAAGGACTTCTGTGTTGATGACTGACTTGCCAGCTTTACGGCGGATGGTGAAGGTGATCAGCTCGTGGTCGCTGTCACCCAACTTCCCATCAATCACTAGGTCACCGATTAGGTCGTCCCCCGTAGCCAGTACCAGGTCAAGCAGCACTTTGCCTCTCATTGGCCCATAGACTTTTTGAGTCAGGTCATCCACGCATGAGAGAAAGCTTTGCGCCCGCTCAGATTTAGCTGAGTGATCTTCCCATGAGATGTCCGGGTAATTGAAGTCATCCATGACAACCAAGGTCCTGGAGCAAGCGGCCTCAGTCAGTTCCCGGGCGAACTCCTGGTCAAGCTCAGGACTTTGAGTGGGAGGTCTGTAATAGACTCCCACCGTTGTGTCCCCTGTGCCGAATTCCCCACGAATTTTTACCCAGAGGGTCTCTAGCTGTCCATGCCGGTCGCCAACATCAGCTTGCAGGGACATGTAGCTTTCCTTCACATAGAGAGCTACACCCCCGCCCCTTTTGTCAATATGATCCCTCCTGTATAGGGTATAGCCCTCTATACCTGTGGTCCAGTCATGGGTGGAGTCCCACCAGGTCTCCGTTATCCCCATGACATCATATTTCTTTGCACTGAGCAGGAGGACGAGCTCATCCTGCTTGTTGTCCAGGCTCCTGGCATTAGTGTACAGGCAGGCAAGTGTGCCCTTGGGGGCTCTTGCCTTGCCCACAGATTGTGCCAGGGCTGGGGCAGGGGTGGGCTCCCTTAAGTGCCCCCTTAAGTGCCTTGGCCTGCTGGCTTTGCAAGGGCTGTTCAGTGGGCCAGCAGGGGCAGTAGTCCCCCCATCCCCCAGCGGGCTTAGTTTAAAGCCCGGTGGAGCAGGTCAGCCAGCCTGGCTGAGAAGAGCCTCCTCCCCAGGGGAGAGAGGTGGAGGCCATCTCTTCCCAGCAGCTCGCTGCCTCTCTCTCCAAAGAGCGGGCTGTGGTCATGGAAGCCAAAGCCTTCCCGATAACACCAGCGCCGCAGTCTTTGGTTCACTGCGTGGATCCTCCTCTCCCTCCTCAGCCCATAGCCCAAGACTGGGAGGATCGAGGAAAACACCACCTGAGCTCCCAGACCCCTAAGCCCCGCTCCCAACTCCCTGTAGCGCCTCATGACCTGGCTGGGGGTGCTCTGAGTCGTGTCATTGGTGCCCACATGAATAAGGAGCATGGGGTAGTGGTCTGTGGGCCGGAGGAGCTGCGGGATCCTCTCTGCAATGTCTCGGATGCGGGCCTCCGGGAAGCAGCAGACTTCCCGGGCTAAGGGGTCGGGGTGGCAGATTGCCCCCTCAGTGCCCCGCAGGATGGAGTCTCCCACAACAAACACCTTACACTTTGTCCTGGGGAGAGCGGGGCCAGTAGCTGTGGTCGAGCCTGGGTTGCCTGCGGGAGCTGGCAACTGTGTGGGCTCTGCTGGGGCTGCAAGAGGTGCGAACCTGTTGCTAAGCTCTGGCAGGCCAAGGGCCTTGGTGTGGCGGGCCTTGGGGCCCTTGACCACCTTGGTCCATGGCCCTGACTGGGCAGAGTGGGAGGTCCCAGAGTTCTCCTTAGTCACAGAGGGAGACAGAGCTCTTCCCTGCGGCTCCCGGGGGAGAAGGGCCTGGCAGTAGGAGTCTATCTCCTGCTCACAGTCCCTGATGGCACGCAGTCTCTGGACTGTGGCCTGGAGCTCCTCCAGCTGGTGCGCCAGAGACCCCAGTAGGGAGCAGACCCCGCAAGGGGAGGTGGCCATGCTCCCGGGCCCCAGAGCCTGAAAAAGGGACAGGCAGCCCCCGCAGCCAAGAGCCAGGGACTCCGTCTGCGTGGAGCCCGGAACCATGGGCTCCGTCTGGGTGGCCGTCTCTGAGGTGCCCAGTGGAGGGGCCGCAGAGCCCAAGGAGACAATATCTGTGTCATGCCCCTGGTAGGCTGGCTACGGCTGGGGCTGGCTATGGCTGGGGGGGGTCGCAGGCAGGGTCTTGTGCCCTCCCGCGCCCTCCCCTGCATGAACTCTGCGCTAACTCTAGCGCCTGTTTACGCAGCCTGTTCGCGCGGCTCCGGTTGCGGGGCTCCCTGGGGGGCTGGGCCAAGTAGGGTCCTGGGCGGGGGCTTGACCCGGCCCGGCACCAGGCAGCGGCCTCCTCCCAGCAAACGAGGAGTTAACCCGTTCCCACCACGAGCCCGCTTACCTCCGACTGTGCTGGGGGTCGGCAGGGGGCTCGGCAGCTGCTGAGGGGGTGTCTGGGGGGCTTCGGGGGAGTGGGGGCGCAGCGGGCTTCACCCGCGCGTCTCTCACCGCTCCAGAGCCTACCTGAGTGTCATGTGTCCCAGCAGGGCAGTTTGGTGGGAAAATGGAGAGAGAGGAAACATATATAATTGTATATGTACTTAGAAATACCCAAACAGAAGAACTATGTGATGGAAGCAATACTGCCTGTTGCTGTCACTGCCTTGACCCTTTTCTCTTGAAAAGTTTCATTCCTGCTATCTTTTTATTTGAGGTAAGAATGCCATGATGTTGGGCTTCCAGCCAAATCTGCTGCTGGGTCATCAATGCAGTAAGGCTTAACCTTATTATATAGGAGGTGTATTTTAAATTAGAGCTTGTGCACAGCACTACACAGCCAGTGTATTAATTAAAGCTCTCCTCAGTAGCAAGTAGGAAAAAAAGAAAAAAAAGGGACACATTTCAATGCCATTAGTTGTATTTTTCCCAGGTTCTATGTAGATTAACTCTGTATTATGCTCTAAATCTGTCAACCTTCTTGATATTTTGCTCTGTCTTCCCATAGAGCCATTTGCCTCCTACCAGCTACCACAGGTTTGTACCTAAGGAATCTAATACTACTTATTTCTTGTCTGTAAGTCAAGGACATGTAAGAAGCTTTAGGAAAGCTCATTATACTCAATGTCTCTGGCAGGTCCCTCCAATACAAAACTAGTCAATTTCCTGACTAGTCACCCTCAAATATCATGAAAAAAGACATAATATCCCTATAATCTTTATTTAGTGGTGGTTAGAGTTGTTATTTGTACTGGTTCTTTGTTCAGGTCTAGCTGTCAACAATAAATAAATTACTCCCCAGCTAGTAAATTGCAGCTCTCTTCTGAAGCTTTTGGAGCAAGGAAGCAAAGTGATGAATTGGTAGCCCTAAGAGGCGTATTCATAAATATTCCCTCCATTTCATTTAACGTACTTTTTGTCTATTTCGTTAAAGGTATGTTTACTTCTTTGGTGTTGCTTTTATACTGAAGTAAATTATAATGAAATAGTCCTTTTACCCAATTCCTGTTAGGCCCTGAAACTTCCCTGTAAAGTTAATAGTGAGAGAGGACTCAGGCTAGCTTTCTGGTGGGGGGAAGAAACAGGATGTTTAAAGTCATTGCCTCAAATGTTATTTTCATGCACCCAAAACTGAGTGATCACACTGCTTTTTCCTTTGAGTTTTATTTTTTCCTTCCAGAAATGTTCATGGATTTACTGAGACTAGAACAGCTTTCCATTTGTTCATATTTGAAGAGAAAAATAGAGAAAGTTCTGGCATGCAAGGCCATATATCTTAAATGACTCAGATAATAGTTTTAGTAAGTGCCTTTTTCTTTAGAGATTCAAGCCCAGGCTAGGAGTAACTAAATGCCTTTCCTCTTTGACAATGTCTGGACTCACATGGGAAATAAATTCTGTCAGTGTGAACCTATTACTAAATAGGATAAAAATTTCTAACCTAAAATTTAGCTACTTAAAATTCAGTTGGCTGAGATGTTTTATGATCACAAAGCAGAAAGCATGGCAGCTAGGAAGCCCACAGTATAACTCCATTAACTCTGTTCTAATTTGGTGGCAGGGGTGATACTGTGAAGGATACTGAAATTTATTCTAACTAGCTGGTTAGGATGGAAATCATGATATTTATGAAGTCCATTAGAAACAAAACAACTCATGGCAGGAAGAGAAAGGACCATGTAGAAGTAATGTATTTATTATGCTGTGCAGTGACCATTTATGGCTATTAATTAACAGAATGCTATTTTATGTTTCCCCAGGACAATCTGGATTGAAGATCAATTCATTCTTTCCACTGAATTTTTTTAATATTCAAAATATATTGATCTTTTTATCCCATTATAAGGTAAAATAAATATTGTATTCCTCTTAGTAAGGGAGATCATAGAAAAAAAAGAGAAGAAGCTGACTTGTCTGGGTGTTTCTTACAAATATTAGGCCTGATTCTCTTGTGTAGTCATTTGCATCAGGGCAAAATAGTTTAGTTTAATTAGTGGATTAGAAGAAGTTCTGAAGAATGGTGTATGTTACAAAGTTTATGCAGGTTTCTAGAACTGTTTTGGAAGACCAGTATCTCATGGATGCCAAGGGTATTTCCAAATATGGAAGGTTGCACATTTATTGTGACCAGACACTTTTTGATGAGACAAAATTTCTCATAATTATAGACATTCTCTTGGGAGATGCATGAAAATTTGATTCACTTTGAAGTCATTATCAATACTATTTCCATGCCATTGCTACCAAGTCAATCAACTTAGCATCATACTGTTGGGTTTTTATCCCAATCCTGAAAGATGGTTTGGTTATATCAGATCTTATCAGAAAGGTAAATACCATTTCTTTAAATTTAATAATTCAGTTAAAAAATATATAGTACGAAAGCTCACAGATTTTTTTTCTATCAATGCATGTAATTCACAGAAATTATTGCTTCTGAATATTTATGCCCATGTCTTCTTGGATCTGGTTTTTTATTTATCTTTCTCTTATTTACTATTCTCATAAATCAGTTTTTGCCAGGATTTAGTTGTGAACACAGGAACTACAAATAGTGCATATGCTTTCAGAAACTTGATTTGGAAAAAAAACCCAGAACAAACAACCCCTGCCCCCCAGCTGAATGGTGTTAAATATCTGTTGGTTTTATCTCAGTGAATCCATCAGAGCTGTTATGCAATCCTTACAAGTGTTGTTGGTCCATCAATTATGTATTTTCTTTTCCATCTTTAACATTTCTGAAGACGAGTTTAGTGCAGATGATAAGTAATTGAATTCAGAGTGGGAAGCCTGGGAAAACTGCAGTCAGAATCCATGAGGTTTTCAAGCTTCACATGGGCCATCTAATTTTGACATAAGGGAATCCTTCTCAGACCGTGGATGGAGAAACTCAGGTTTTTTTTACTAGGCTCTAGGAAACTGGATATTAGGAAACAAAATGTGACTGTAACAATATACTATCAATTGCTTTCAGTTTTTTTTAGTAACTGCTCATAATTCTTTCAGTTCCTGTGATAAGAGTTAAATTCATGGTCTTGTTCTGTTGCCATTTAAATCAACAGAAGCCCAGCCAGAACAATGGAAATGGGGTTAAGATACTCAAATGAAGATGTGAGGTATTTTAATGTTCCTATTTCATTCTTTTCATTTTAGCTTCATAAAATTGGTAATATTAAACATTCTTGACAGCAATGATACCATGATCTATATTAATATGATAAAATTGACAATACTTCAATCTAAACTTAATGTAGTTTAACTAATTACACTGAAGAAAATATTGATATTTGTGTCAACATGCTTGATGCTTAAATGCATCATCTAAACAAGATCTTTACTTAGTTAAAATGTGAATAAAGAACTTTAAGCAAATAAATCAATGAAATGAGTCTGGAAGTCAACCTTTTAGCATTAATTTGCAACTTTCCAGTTGAAATTTGTATTGCAAATCATATAGGACCTGAGTGTATGCAATACTGCACTATATATAACAATTTACTACTGTGCAAAAAGGAGTTGAAATGTTTCCATCTTGATTTGAAATCAGGGTACATAGTATTATATGTGACCAACTAACTGAACACGGCACAAACCTGAGCTGATGCTATATGCATTTGGGATTTTCCAACCCTGTGATGAACAAAAAGTGGGCTCTGATGCTGCAAAAGTATCATGAAAGGATATTCTAGAGATAACTGAAAAAGGGGTGCTGTTTTTGCCCCAAAAGCATTCAATAGGACACAATAGTACAACCCTGCCAATTCCTATCATCATATCTCTTGTGACAGTGCATAGACCTCATCCCTATGCTAGACCCTGGGAATAGCTGGTGTTCTTAATCAAAGTAAAAAGCAGGAAGAGTCGGTTGGCTGATCATAACTAGCACATCTTAACTGCTGTGGTGCTCCAAGGTGTTCACTAAAGAATGTGCTAAACTGTCAATAAAACTTCAAAAGGATTAAGTTGTCCAAGAGGATGAAACCATCAGGGCTGGAACTGACAGTGTGTTATAGAACTCCCTAGATTCTGTAATAAAATATAAATTCTTCCTATGGGTTTTTTACTTTAATTGGCTAGCTTTCTCTTCTAAGATATTATTTTACATATTAAAACAGCTTCAAATGAATGTTAATGGAAATTGTCCCAAACTACAAAGAAGCCCCCCAGAAAGTACAAATCACCCAAGAAGAAGCTGGAAAGACACCTATTGAGTAGAAGAACAAGAAATAAAAAATACTGCACACAAATAGGAATTATGAAAACAACAGGGATTCTGTTACATATGAAGCTATATATAGGACCAATGATGAAAATAATACAAATTCTTGTCATAAAATCCAGATGTGATGCTGTAAAATCATGGGTGCAGACAGAAGTGACATTGTTTTCATGCTATCTGGCTCCTGAAAGCATTCTACAGTCATGTCATAGCCAGAGATCCTGTTTTCCTCTGTTTAAAAGTCTAAAATTCTCTGATAACCCCAACATTCTCTGATTAAAAAGCACAAAATCTGGGTTTTTCTGCAATTAAAATGGAACACTACTATATATAAATATGTATAGCTTGAACATAATATTTTATTGATATATTTGCAATGTTTCAGTTTTTATCACAGAAAATTAGAGCTCCCCCTGCCTCCTTTGCTTACCAGGATGCTCCCCCAGCTGCTTTATTGCACTAATATGCCTTTGCCCTGCTTTAGCCCATGTCTTTGACCCTCACTCCCAACCCTCAGACCCCCCTTCAATCCTGCTGGTGCCCCTCACTTTTAAACCACAGTCCCCTGGCCTGGTCCTGTCAGTGCCCCTCATTCCCAACCCACAGTCCCCCAACTCTCCCCTCACTCCAGACCATTAGTCCCCTGGCCCTGCTCTTGCCCCTCACTTTTGACCCACTGCCTTCCAGGTGCCAGCCCTCCAGTGTATGAGGAATGGGGTGGCTGTGTGGGGGGGGCTGAGTGGTTGTGCAGGCACGGGGGGGTGGGCATAGGCGATACACAAGGGTCAGGAGGAGTATAGGTGATGTCAGGGGGTGGGGGGGCATGTGCCCCCTCACATTTCTGCACCCACAGTGGGGCACAGGGCTGCAGCCTGACTGGACCAGCTCTGGGCAGGATTTGTCCCCATGGCCCAGCAGGTAACATCTGGAGTTCTGCACTGCCACGGCCACCAAGTTGAGTTGGGGGCCACACCAGTGGTGGTGTGGAATTGTGCCCCCCACTGTTGCTGGGTGGACATGGGGTGCCTTACCTGGGTGGCCACGGTGGCACAGCAGTCCCCCTGAAATGGGTTCTGCCTGCTGGACCATGGAGGAGGCTTCTGCTCAGAGCTGGTCTGGTCCAGCTACAGCTCTGTGCCCCACTGCGGGTGCAGAAATCTGGGGAACACATACTCCTTCCCATCCCCTTGACACATTGACTTTGCTTCCTCCACTGCCCCGTGTTGACTATGCCCTGCCACCCCCCCGACATGTTGCCTGTCCCCCACTTCTCCACACCCTCACAGGCTTACCTGGAGGAAGCTCCCAGAACTGTCTCCACCACACTGTTTGGCTGTCATGTGCATGTGTGCACACACCTGCATATGGTGCCCCCCTGTCCCTATGTCCCACTCCCCCTAGCCCCAAGCAGCCCTTTGCAGGCTAGAACTCTGCCAGCCTAACAAGGGAAACCTGTAGTTTCCCAGGTTTTTCTCTTTGAAATGAGAAAACCCACATTTTTCACCTTTAAAGAAAAAAATCCATGTTTTGATGCATTTTTCTGTGGCTAACAGAAAATCCAGATCCCTGGTCATAACATACATGCATAGCTGCAGGGCACTTTAAAAATGGCTGATCACGTGAAAAAGTAACTGTCTTTAAATCAGGTAATAAATGAAAGTGCTGTAAATTAAAGCGCCTTGGGAACATATGTACAGTTCCCTATGAGGTGCCTGACTGGCACTAGACCAGGGGCATGACACATACATGTATACAGTTCCCTATGAGGGTTATGTATCATGGCTTTGGTCTACCACTGGGAGGAGGAAAAGAGTCTCTTCCATGTGCAACTAGGGATGAAGGGGGGAGTGCAGCCATCAGGGGTGTGCAGGACCTGACTGGCACCTCCACCCCCAGGGACTCCCCAGTGGCACTGCTCAGGGGGTCCATCTCCGAGAGACCACCCCCCTCCCCCATTTGTGGGGGAATTCCTGGCAGCCCGGCTGTCTTCTGATGTCTCCAGGCAGGTGGGGGAGTGAGCCCAAAGACACCAGCTGGCCTGGCTGCTGGGCTACCAGAGCAGGCTTCAAATCCCTCTGCCTCCTGGCCTCTGCCAGTACACGGAGGCTTAGAGCCCCCACCATCAAACAGAAAGTCTGGTTACCTTTGATGATTCTGTAACTTTAAGTGCTTTATGTAAAGCGCATAAATTACATTCTGTAAGTGTCCCATTTTCTAAAGTAAGTATATTCTTATAATCTTGTTTAGGAATTTACAAAGAAATAAAACATAAAAAAGCCCCCATTTGATTCAGGGTGAAATTCTACTCTCAGGTCTGCTGTTGTGCTCATCTCTTATCAGTGACTTAAGAACGGTCTGCTGTGAGCCAAATGCTTTACTGATTCCTTTGGGGATTCTGCCATATGCTCCAGCATGCTTAAGTATACATCTGCATGCCTACTGCATTTTAGATGGATGAGTTCCAAGATAGGCCATGATTTGGCCAAACAGGGATTTCTCATTCACAGTTTATTCAGTTTGTGTTGTCAATTTGGCAATATCTTTGAGTTTCAGATGGAGGGATGAGCAAAACGGATTCTGTTTAGAAACATCGTGTGTGAGAAGAAAATAAATGGAAGCAATTTTTTATATGTAAAATATTAGATTTTGCAGCATTTTGTGGCATAGAGAACATTACTTTGATTTTTATATACCACGTTATATATGTTATGTGCAATGGTTCAGCAGTGTGTTATTTCTGAAGTTTAAACATGGTGACTTGTCTTTTGCATCAGTATGGCTCACCTCTTTGGCTATGTTTTGGATCCTTGATTCCTAGTGATTGTAAGTATGTTTGATGGAAGGACAAACAAATTATATATATATATATATATGTGTGTGTGTGTGTGTGATCCTGGATGTATGCAAAACTGGACAGGTTTTAAACATATTTCCCTGGACTATGCATTAATTATCGACTGCCACCTTATAGTCGGTAAGAAAAAATCCGTTCTTCAGAGAATGCTAAGGTAAATTGGAAAGTGAGCACTATAGTTTTATATTACAGTACTAGGGTGACTTAGTCTGTTCTACATTTAATAAGCATGAAATAACACATTACACTTAGATCATACTAAGGTCACTTATTAAAGCATCCACACATTCAAGCTTTTCAAGTAGTAGTAAATGCCCCTGGGGGATCTCAAATTTATGCCAATGCAGGGAAGGGTTAACCCTGGGCCATGGTACCAAGCTTGTTTTAGGGTAACTTCAGTTTGCCCTATGGAGATTAAAAAACCGCCCAAAAACCAATTTGCACTTTTCCAGCATTCGAGGATACACTGCTCCCAGACTCCCTGCCCTTCAACCCAGAGCAGGGATATCCTGCTTGTAGCCACACATCCACTCAGCAGCCCTCTAGTAGCAAGTCAGAGCTGTGCAGGTAGGAAACAGGATTAACCGTTAATGTGTAACTGCTAACTTTAATACTGCTTGACATTTTCATATAGAGTTAGTGTGGCCTAAGTGTAACATGTAATTCCACCCTTAGAAACAAGACGTACTATTCTGATCTAACAAACTTAGGGTTAATACTAAATATGAATTAATTCTTAACTATATTAGAATGCCAATTCATATTATTCAAATCCAAATCCAGGTACTACTTATTTTTAGACGTTTGTTAAATTCTACAAGATACACAATGCTATTCAGTTTGCTGTTCAGACAAACAGAAACCTTGCAATCATTTTGCTTTTGGAATTAACCTTAAGTATTAAATGAAGCATAAGGAATGCAAGCTGTGTTGATAACTTCTTTGGTTAATAGGGCATTATTAATAGCTGCCATTCAGGGTTAATATCACAACAGAGATGAGCAGATATTTTGGTTCTGACACCTCCAATGTTTACACTTTATTTTTTTGTCTTATGAGAAGGGCATAGGAAAAAAATCCATCATTTATTTTTGTTTATGAACAAACAATATTGATTTTTTTTTCAAATTAATATTTAGACCAGAAGGAACCATTGTGAGGTCCTATAGCACCTCTTCTAGAGAGATACTTGGCTTAAAGACTTCAGGAAATGGAGACTATCACTGGTTAAACTATTCCAGTAGTTAATTACACTTACTCTGAAATATGTGTCCTACTTGCATTTTAAATTTCTTCATCTTGAATGAATAAGATATGAATATGCTGAAATGGGATGCAATTGTGGGGGTTTATATTTATATATCTGTTTTGATTTTTACATCATGCTTATTTTTGTGATAGACTATATGGGAGAGGAAAAAAATCAGTATTTACTTTCCAAAATATGCTGAAAGAACATAGCATTATCAGGTATATAAGATGTCAGTTTTGCACCTCAGAGGAAGATGAGTAGAAAATAACACTGTAATTTTCAACTTCAGTGCCCTGACGAAACAAACCCGCCAGACAAATAAGATTGTGGCATAGGAAGAGAAGGAGGAAAATGTGAAAGGAGAATGATCAAAAGTAAAGAGGATGAGTAAAAACTTCCAGAGCTTTTGTCCCGGAGGGAAATATAGGCCTGACTGAGTTTACAACCGATCTGAGCATAAAAGCTTTATTAACTTAACAACAAAAGGTTTTTTCTCCAGATTTTATTAGAAAAAAAACACTTTAATAGTTCCCTTAGGTAACCTATAGTCATTGTTCAACATAAACAAGTGATGAGTCTTGGATGTTGGAAACTATAGTGATGTGCTGAACCTGATGAAACACTTTTTCTTTTTTTACCAAGGAAAACAAATGTTAAAATGCTTTTTATATTAAAATCTTCTTCATTGTCTAAAATATACATGCTATATAATTCATCAAGCACCCAGTCCACTGTGTTCAAGGAGATAACTTGGTGTGCTTAATTAAGGCAAGTGACATTTTCATATGAGATTATACAGGTAAGTCTGTTGTATTTATTTTATCATTTGCATATTTTATTCATATAGTAAAATTACCAAGAGATCAAAAATAAGGGTGAAAATTGTTGTCCTTGTTTTGTATTTGGTATAAATGATATTAAAATTACCTAGCTCTGTCCATGCCTTTGGTTTAGAATACAGTAATTTGATCTTTTGAGAAGGAAAATCTAACAACCACTCAACAGAATGCAGTAGTCAATAGTCAGGAAACTACTTGTTAAATTTGCAGTCTATTGTACACTCCTTCAGTTCCACTTATCTGTTTAAAATATACTTGGCCTTCTCCATTCACATTACATGATGATGCATGGAAGAGAGAATATAAGTTACATGGTGAGTAAGATTCTTGTACAAGGGAGCCATGACCGCCAATTGTAAGTGACTGCTGATTTGTATGCCCTGCCTGAAAAAAGGGCCAGATTTTCAAAGCAAAGATATTCATCACCTTTTAAAAGCCATGCCCTTTTGAAAATTGAGCAGCTAACAATGGAAATACCCCAAATCAAAATTCGATTAGATATTAGGCTAGAAAATGTTGCACTCTGTCAGTTCATTTTTCCTCCAGTATTTTTTCACAACCTTTCCAAGTTAATGATTCACATTGAAGTAAACTCTCTAGCTTATTATTATTATTTATTTCTTTTGAACATTTTTTCATTTTAGAAAATCATTAATTCTATGTATATGGAATTGATAGGATACACGAAAATTATATGTGAATGCTTTGCCTTCATTGGGGAAATTAAATGGTATGGAAAACTGGAGGAGCTGTATTAATGGCTTTTTGTTTTCTTAAAATGACACCTCAGTTTGATTTCTGGAGCCTTGGCCTCAGGAATCTACAAGGTTTTGTATGCCCGAGTCTGACTCTATAATCAAATAATCACCTTCTTTTGTTTGTTCTTGTTCATTTCCTGCCTCCTCCTTACATTTTATGTTTCAAGAATCTTTTGCTTTTGATCAACATCCCTCCAAGCTAATCCCTGCAGCTGCTATCATAAGTATTCTTTTGTGGAAAATATATGCAAAGAAATATATAAATCTAAATCATTTCTTTTCTATGGGCCACATATTATGTTCACTGGATTTTACTAACACAAGAAAATGTTAGAACATTCTTTGAGAGAAATGATATTTTCTTCACAAATTCTATTTGTAAAATGTTGTTCCTTTTGTTCTTCTGATCTTTCCCTGAAACTGTGTCCAGGCCTGACCATAACCTGATGTAAATCACTGTAAACCTACTGAATTCAGTGAGGCTACATTGCTTTTGATACACTGAGAATCTTGCCCTTTAGATCTAGAATGAGTTATATTAACTTGAGGTTTTTTGCCTGTAAAATGGTGATGATAATACAAGTTAATATTTGCAAAGTACACAGATCCTTAGATGAAAAGATTTCCTATACATTAAAACTATTATTAATACAATGTATATTTTATTTAAAAATTACCATTAAAATTTTATAATTTAAATTTTATTGTGGCTTTGTTTTCATAGAGATTTCTTTATTTAACAAATGTCAGCCCTTTCAAATTACCATCCCTTCCAAGGCTGCAAACTATTAAATATAGAGAGGGGTATAGTTTCAAAGTGGTGCGCGTGGGAGGTATTAACACAAATCCTGTTATACATGAACAGATTTTAGCACATACCTCCCTTGCAGTGCTTTGAAAATGTATCCCTTCATATAAAAATACCTGCAAGGATGCTAATATAAAGAACAGACTTTTTTGCTGTATTAGGAGAGCTTTGTATTCTTTGACTCACCTGCAGTGTTTCAAGTTAACCATTTGGGTGACAAGCAGCTGAGAAAGCTGTGAACACCCAAAAATTGGAAGAACATCTTCTTAAGAGGCTCAGTTTTTTGGTTTTTTTTAAACACCAAAATAGTTGGGGTAATTTTTCAGCTTGAACCACTAGAAGAATTAGGTTAAAAAAACTGCATTAATGCTAACAATATAGAATAAATCAACCAAATGCAAATAAACCTGGGGTTGTTTAGATATTTGACATATGCACCTTGGGGGGCCCTTGGTATTTTCACTGAAATTTTTCCCAAGAGAAGAAAATCATCAAAGTTGCATTCAGAAATGTTTGAATTATTTGAATAGATGAGAAATATACACAAAACGTTTATGAGTATAGAGTAAGAATGAGGCATGAATAAGAAAATGGGATTACCTAGACAGAAATATAACTAGCCTGATTTCTAAGGTTTGGAATTTTACAATGTTGGTGTTGAATTATAAGGTACAACAGTGGAAGCAGCCACCCATGGATTTTTCTTCTCTGGGGGTTTTCAAGAAGAGGCTGGCTATCCATTTGTCTGGATTTGTGCGGGAATAGAGCAGCCTGCATTTGTGTGGGCGTTTGGACCAGATTACCCTTGATATGTTTTATTAATATTACAAAATCCTTAAAGCATAAAATTCATTACAAAACTGTACATCACAGGAAAACAACTGCATCTTACAGCTATGGGCACCAGTTCTGGGCAACAACTTAGAGAGGTCACTGGAATGATACCCCCCTCTCCCTGAGTCTTTGCCCTGTCAGGAGCAGCCCTGCACTGCCTATCTATAGGAACTAGGCACAGGGATGTGGCAGAAGTAACTGGGATGTTTGAGTCCTGGGGCAGGCAAGACCCTTTTTCCATCTCCCCTCCCCCTTCCCTTGCTCTTTAGTGCTCACCCCCTTCATCCCACAAGAAGTTTTGCATAGGATTCTGTAATTGGTGTTCAAAAGCACAAGAGGCTGTCTAGTATTTCAAATTTATTGTCTTCTCATCTCCTTCTGTTATCAATATTTATAGCCCATGGTTAAAAGAGTCTAGGACCTTTCCTTGGCTTAACATTTGATTAAACATGGTTGCTAAAATGTGAGCAAAAGCTACATGAAAGCACTGATACGGTTCTATTATTGAGCCATCAGGGTCTGGGGATATCCTTCTTACAGATCTTAATGCCTCTTCTAACAACTCGTTCTTTTGCTCTAACGTAATCTTTGGTAAATTTAGTGATGATAACATTGTATGAACCCAGTCCTTATCATCTTCTATCTCCTCTTCCCCATTGATTCCTTGTAACTCTTCCTTCCTCTTGTTTGAAAAGGAGCATTAACAGGATGCAGCAGATGATCAGAGTTTTTTTTTTTTAAACCTCTGATTCTGTCTTGAAGGGTTCTATCCTACCTGTCTGTTACTCAGACCTTTTTTCTCCATCCCCATCTCTCTCTGCCAGGGGACTGTACACCATAACTAACTACTGCCTTTAATTTCTCTCTGTGAAAATCTCTCGTCTGTTCTATGATAACATATGCTTCATTCTTTCCTTGTTCCCACTCATTCTCAAACACAAACTATCCTGAACCAGAATACTTGCAACCGGCTGTATTGGCTCTTTTTTCTTTTTCTCAACTGCCTTGATTGATCTAACAAGAAATCTTTAATATACTGCTTCCTTTGCTCCCACCGGTGAGCCCAAATAAGATATAAATCTGTTACTCTTTTGGCTTCTCTAAGATCTGTCAGAAATTCTGTTGCCTACTCACACATTCCCTTCCTGTAACAAACTGGAACTCAAATTGGTCCAAACATGGTTCCTGATGCACATTTAAAATAACTAGATACCGATCAAAAAACTTCTGTCACTGTGGCTGCATATTCACTGTGAAAAGTTGCTCTGTTAATATGTATTGTATCTTGTTAATATGTATTGTATCTTGTCTTGCTCTGAAAGAGACTATTTTTTTCCCTAAGGTCAAATACCTTCCTCTGGCCCCAAAGACGGCTGCTCCTTCATGACATCTTTTGACTGAATGACTGCCTTATTTTTTTCCTTTTCTTCTGTCTCCTTCCATTTTAAAATTAAAATCTCTTCCAATAATTAAGATTCTAGTTGTAAATTAATAGGATCTCATCTCTAAAAAGATGCTCTCTATCACTAGAACTACCTGGAGTCTCTTCTACCACAGTCCCTAATTTAGTATTTTTTGCTCCAGCTGAACTTAACTGGTCCAAAGCGCCCACACCCCAAGTTCTTCAGCACCCACCACAAGGCCTGGTCAATCTTCCTGTGCCCCTGAAGACTCCATAGCAATACTTCCTGTTGTCCCTTCCTTGCCTCCATTTCTTCTTAGCTTCCTTATCTGGGGGCTCTGCACTCCTGCTCCCCTATGATCTCCTTAGGAGGGAAGTGGGGGGCAGGGTAAAACAGACCTAAGAACTCTTGCAGATTTTCCCCCTGCTGGCTCTTCATCTTTTTTTTTGGTGGAAACTGGAGTGGGGTGAGAGTGAGCTGCCAGCAGCACACTGTCACTGTTCTGTAACAGTGACTGGAGTCCCTAAATTGAAACAGTGGTTTCAACACCGTTAAAAACCCACCATATTATTGCCCTGCCCCTGGAATAGGAACTAAGACACGCCTCACTCACCCCAATACCACAGAGGTCCCTTTCAAACCCTATGGTTATGATTCTCTGTTTTAGCTAGTTTTTAATCCACAAAATAACTTTATCCTTTACCACTTGATTTCCTGCTACCTCTTGTAAGGGATCTCGGCAAGGATGTTTTTGCAATCTAAATAAATTGTCAACAAGCTTTTCTTTATCCTCTGTTTTGTTGACAGATCCATATCTTAATGTATTGATAAAGCATGTTTTCCATACTAAGTCTTTAGTAACAAGTAAATTAAGTTACATTATATTAAGTACCTTGCTCAGCTGGGTTATAATGGGTTGTATGGTGACCTTAACAGGCACCTACAAATTGAACATGGGATTGGAAGGGACCACAAGTTTCCCCAAGAGTCACAGGCAGCTTTTTTCTGCCGTCTTTCTTTCACAGATTTTGCCAAATATTGCCAGCACAATATGGCTTAAGATGTAAGTCTAGCAAAGTCATCCATGTTTCATGGTTCTTTTAGGAACTATCAGACCAGCAAATAGTCACTGGAGAAGGGACTGGAGCCCAGCTATCCCAGCTCTCTAGTGAGTCCTGTAAACCTAAAGCTAAAAAAAAAAAAAAAAAAAGGCTCTCTCATGCTAATTAACTGAATATTTAAGTGCCTTATACAAAGTGGAAGATCTCCAACATAAGAGGCTGAGGAGCCCCATCCTATATACTGTTTTTTTCCTATCCTGAGTTAGAACATTTGTCTAGTAGACAAGAAACTGGGTCCCTATTTTGAGCCATGAAAAAAAATTTGAATTTGAATCTCAGACATTTGCTTAGCTTTAGAAACCTGGCAGAAACAGATCAGGAGCTAGGAAGAAGGCTGAGACAGGAACCAGAGCAGAGACTGGAGACAAGATGTGTTCAGTGCACACACTGGAAGCTAGGCAGAACTAGCATCCAGAAAAGGACCTGGGAAATAAGACCTTAAGACAAACAACGACCAGGGATTAGTACAACCACATGAAATACTGAGCATAGCGGACTTTCCTTTTGGAGCTTCAGTTGAGTCCCAGGCTTGAAATCTTGCTGTTTTGATTGGTGGAGGCCATCCACCAATCAGGAGGCAGCAAGAGGAGTTAAGTCATGCCCCCTTCCTGAAGGGAGGGGGAGAGGAGTTCCCCCCACCCCCGGACCTGATTGGAGACTGCAATACTCAGGTCTGGAAGACTTCAGGGATGGAGACCTGGAGTATAAAAGAAGCTGCTTGCCCAGCATGAGGGAATACATCCAGCACAGAGAAGAGAGAAGAGTGGGGCTTAGAAGAGCTGAGGAGAGCTGCTCAGCAGGGCAAAGCAGTAGCCCAGAAGCACCCCTGAAGACTTCCATCAGCAAGGAATGGCAGACAGGTCCAGCAGCTAGGCTCTCGGCGTCCAGACCCTGGGAGCTGCGTGAGGCGGCTCGGGTCTGCAAGCTCTGGCATGAGGCCAGAGACACCCTGCATAGCGGAGCCCTGTTCCAGGGGACAGTGACCCCCCCGCCCCTGAAGCCCACTGCAGGCGAGACAGCAGCTCGGTGCAGAGGATGAGGGCTACCCTCCAGGCCTGGGAGCTGTGAGTTGCAGGGAAAAGAGGATTCCCACAGGGGAGGGAGAGCCCCCCCAGATACTTACCTGTGACTTACCTGTATCTGGAACACTGGTATAAGGTTTTATGGCATTTACCCAGAGGGTATTGTTTATGTTAATTTTTTAGATATCTTATAAACGTGTGTGTGTGTGTGTATCTATATATGTATATTATATATAATATATTACACGCACGCACGCATGCACAGTATATATGTTTATATCCATGCTTCTTTCCCTTGTGATAAGTTAATGTAAATAAATGTGTATATAGTTAAGTCCCCTGACTGTCCTGGCCCAGTTGTATAGGGATGGAGGGAAACTGAGCAGTTTGCAGTTCTCCCACAGCACACCTGCCAGCTAACAATCCCCTTCAGTTGGAGAAGGGGAGTATATACCCAAGTTACCTGGGCTACATGAGCAACCAACATTATTCTGTTGTCTGCTTTCTCTTATCCTGCTTCCTGATTCTGCTAGTTCTGACAGCCAATTGGGTTGAGAGATGGAGTCAATCAAGTCAGTTGTTGCTAGTGGCCAGCCTCCTTACAAGGAGCAATGTGGGTTTGAGCTTCTTCAGATATGGAGAGGTAACTGAAAATAGATTATCCTTCTAGTTGAGTACTCTAATTACTGATTTATTGCAGAAAGCAATATACTAGAACTGTTGATGTCCAGCCATCTTTTTAAATGAAGTAGTATCTGCATCTGCAGAACCCAGTCGCTTAGGTGTGCTCCTAAATTTACTCTCTCAGACAAGGTAAGGGGAGGTCCCCTACCTTGTCCAGCTTGTGGATCCCAGTAGGGCTCTGCATTAGGTCCAGTACTGAGCTGCTGAAGCATTTCTGTATTACAGGTATAAGTATCTGGGGAACTTTAAAGTTCAAAACAGAGATATTAAGACTTCAGGTATCTCCAGGCTTAAGTGGCAGCTGAGCAAAGGTTTTATGGATTCTATTTTTGGATTTAGGTTGTTCTGTCCTCTTTTTGTGAATCTGGGCCTAATTCCTTGTAATCAAGGACTTCTTCACTAACACTGTTTGCTCTGAGATCTCTGATTAGTATTGTATGTAGTGTTATTAAACAATAAACTTGTAATTAATTTAGCTTTTTTGTTCTTTTGTATTGTATATTTATGTTCATTAATGATGTCAGCACAATTCTTGGAACAGTGTTTATTAGTGTATTGATGCTTCAGAGTGGGAAGTAGTAAAAAGCAATGCATTAATTCTGATTGTCATACATTAATAATAGCTGTTGAAAATTATTTGGTAATGGAGCAATAGATATTAGCAGTTATATTTAGAAAGCTGTGCACAATATTGTTTGAATAATAATTAATCTAGTCAAAAATATTTTCCATGAAGAACTTTGAAAAATCAAAATAATTTGTTCAGGAATTTTAATAGAATTTTTCTGATATTTTTGATTAACAAAAAGTTAATTCAGTTTGATTTGTACTTCATTTTGAATAATAAAAAAAATTGAAGGGAGAATATTTTTTTCTTTTTCTTTTGAAAAGCTATTTCTTAAAAAACTAAAGCTAACAACCCGTCCCCCATATTAAAATTTTGACTAGCTACAAGAAAAATTACAATAATACTGCCTAAGGCAAATCAAATGTTGTAACAGTGGCATGTTTTATGTAATAACTTTCTTGAAGAATCATTTTAAAGTACTTCAGCAAATGTGGTTTCTTTGGGGGAAATTTGAGGGGATCATTTACATGTGTGAGTATTTCTGTTGACTTCAATGTGGCTTTATACTACACAGTGCCAGTAACCTTTATTAAAAGAGTCCCTGCATAAAAGGAATGATTTTTCTGTCTAATGAAAAGCAGTCATTTCTGTGCAACAGTGAAAGTTCATTTGCTTTTGAATGTCAGATGCATCCTTATCCATCTGAAACTTCAGAGGGAATTAGCATAGATGTAGAGGTTCCCAAAATTTTGTCCCTGATGGGCTGCATCAAAGAGGCTTGTGGGCCATGTTTTACCTATGGGCTGCACTTTGAGACTCCTCTGGTAACTGCTTAAAAAACAAAAAAATATTACTAAGCCATGGGCCAGATCAAGGTGTCCAACTGAGTCCAGCCCTTGTGAAAAGACTGAAGGTCTTTGATCACTACAGGACTTCTCTTGTTATGTGTCTCCTAAAATTGCAACCTGAGAATAAAACAAACAGAGCACACTTTGGAAATAATGACAGAGAAAAGAGCTATGATCTCTAGCCCAGAGACTGTCCAGGTCTGACCTTACTTAGCTTATGAAATGTGGGAAAATGACCTTCCAAGATGGTAGTGGTCAAGAGTCTGGGGCTAGAGACAGAAGTTACACATAAACTAGTTTAAACCTGTAACAGAACAGCAGTTCAGTGCACATAAACCACTTCAAAATGACCAAAACCAGTTTAAGATAATCCTGGATGGATGTGTCAGAGCTCCCTCACTTATGGCCAGAAAGTAGCTTAAGGCATTACCTGGGCAGCGGGAGGTTTTTTTCTTTGGGGCCTAGCCATTGCAAAAGCCAGGATAGCTCTCGCTCAATTATCCGAACAAGTAGAGCTCCTAGCCAATACTACGGCGGCTGGCTTTGAGTTAATTAATGAGCAGTTACAAGCCACATCGAAAATGTCATTACAGAACCGGTTGGCACTAGATGCCCTCCTAATCCAGCAGGGGGGGTTATGCCAGTATTTAAATCTTTCAAAAGAAATGTGCTGCATTGGTATCCCCAATGTATCTATCCCTTTACAGAACCAAATCACCGAGATTCGGAAAATTGCGGAAAATGTCAATGCCGTTTCAGGGATAGGACAAGGATGGCTAGCGAGGATCTTTTCAGGATTAGGTTGGAATGTGTCAACATGGCTTACAAACTTGTTAACTCCTTTATTAATGATTTTACTGGTTATAATAATTATTACTGTTATTGGTAGTTGTATTTTCCGGGTGTTGACTGGGAGAGTCGCCGCCTTGTCGGTAATGATGTACACGAAGTTACCGGCATATATATCTACTAAGGATGACCACAAGACTGAGGATTGTTGTTAGATTTCAGTGCAATTCTTCTGCATCGACAGCAAGGGGGCATGTCAGAGAAAAATTTTTAGATTGAGTGCTGCCAGTGCAGAAAGAATTGAAATTCCTATATGCAGCAGACTGAGGTATGGCCCTGAGTGAAGTTGTCATAGTGCACCCAGCACGTGCCCCCTGGGTGACCTCAGGAGCTGTCAATCAGCCTTGACCTACTTTTCAGTCTTGCGCAGGCTCACTTGCTTTACTGGGCTTGTCCTGGCGCATGCCTGGTGAGTGACTGAGTGAGGTAATCTGACTAGAAAATTCTTCGAGGTAAGCGTTCCAATTGGCCACCAAATTCACATAAAAAGTTAGTGAGTCCCTCCCTCGGGGGGAGACCCATTCAACTGAGGACAGAGGCTGGTCTCCAGGGACTGTCTCTCAGTTAGGTCTCTGCGGCCTATCGGTCTGCTCCAGCGTGGGCTCTCGCTGTGTTTCATTCCGATTGTACCTCGTTCGCACTGTATTGATTCTCCAGTTACTGGACTGTTTTCGGCTCTGATTTTGACCTCGCTCTCAGATCACCCTCGCTACTTCGACGTCGGCTTCATCTTCAATTTGCCTGGTTTTCGACCTCGGCTATCGCCCTCAACTATCTGATTGTCCTGTGGGACTGGCATCACGACCATCTTCATTTTCATCTCGACGCATTACAGTTCTTGTTCTGTTATTCGTTTATCCCTGCATGAGCTGTTGACCAGCCCTGGGACTTAAGGAGTGGGCAGCCGCACCTATCCCTCGTGGGGTAGATAGCAAGGGCTCCCTCCAGAACCCCGTGGGCCAACAGACCCCTTTGTTGTTAGTTTGTTCACTTGTTCCACTGTAACTGAAAAGCAGCTCACCTACGCCTCAACAAGCGTAAGTTAAATAAATTAATTTGTTTTAAAACCACCACGATTCCCGTGCCATTCCGACTCCATTGCCACTGATCCCACCTGTCCGTGTCCGATTGCCACCACCCGGCTGCCCCACCGTGACACCGTGAGCTTGGTTTACCAACTCCGGGACAGGATGTGGTATCAGGCCTAACTGATTTAGGTCAAACCAGTTTATGGCATGTCTATCCCAAATCCCTTCCCAGTTCAAGTTAACCCACAGTCCCCCAGCACCCCAGGATGCTTTGCTGCCCGCTCCAGTGGAGCAGGGACTGCCTTTCCCCTTTGCTCCTTAGCCTGCTTCCTTCCTGTGTCCTGATGCCCATAGGGACAGGGAGGCAGGAGAACAGACCTCCAGCTCCCCCCTAGCTAGGGTGTACACAGCAAATGAGGGGAGGGAAAGCCCCATGTGGTGGGGGCTTTTCAGGCCCTGGCAGCCCTCTCCCTTCCCCCTCTGCCTTCCCAGTTGGTGATTGCTTCATAGGAAGGAGGAAGAAGGGGTTCTGTGGGCCAGGTGCCTGCAGCACAGCCCACCATGGGGGCACTGGGGGGTGTGTGCCTGAGGGGGCTTCCCCTCACCCTAACTCAGGCTCCCCTGGACTGGGTCAGCCCCAGGGAGCTGTGGGAAATTATTTCCATCCCAAACTGCAGAGATGCTTGCTTCAGCCTCTGCATGTCTTGGGCATCTTCAGGGAGTAGAGGGAAATTATCCTGCTCCTTGCTTTGGCTCAGCTGCTGCATGTCTCAGGCAAAACTAAAGCATGGGAGCAGAGGCATTTCCTTCTGCTCCCTGGGCTATTCCTGAGTCTTGCAGCAGCTAAAGCAAGGGTTAGGGTTGGGGAGGGGAAGAATTTCCCTCAGCTCCCTAGAGCTGCCAAGGATTGGGGGACCCTGGGCTGGGATGGAGGGAAACCCTTCAAGGTGGGGCTTCCCTGGTGCCCCCATGCTGGTCTGTACAGGCAGGCACCTGGTCTGAGGGGCTTCTTTTCCTTCCCCCTGTGGCACCCACTGAAGCAATCAGCTGCTGAGAAGGGGAAGGGGGGAATTCCCCACAGCTCCCCAGGGCTGCCTGATCTGGGGAAAACCTCCATAGGGAGGCTTCCCTAAGGTGGGCCAGCACTTGGACAGGGGGCTCCTTAGCCCCCAGTGGAGGGACAGCAGAGATGTGGGGACATTTGGCTGGGCTGGCAATGGCCAGGAGGCTGGGAGATGTGCTCTAGCACTCCCTGCCTACTGGCTTGGATCAATGCAGGACTCCCCCTGCCTTTCCCAATTGACAACTGACTCTCAGTTCAGTTGGTTATTGGTTCAACCTACGCAGCTTAGAGGAAGCTGCCTACATTGAATCGATTCAACCTCAGGCTTTTTGACTGTCTGTACTTAGCCCAGAGGGATGCTTTGAATCTGGCATGCATAAGGGAAAATATTTAAGGCCTGAAAAGTAAAAGCACACAGGAATGATCTAATCTTTTTAATGACACTTCAACAATGTAATGTGACTCATTTATGGCAGAATAAATGGTAACTATGCTGTTTCTTAGGCCCTTGCCAGTTGTTTAGGTAAAGGCAGGATAGGATCTGATGTGCAATCTGCGTGATTGCGCCTCCTACCATGCCACAAGTTCATGGCAGGACGTGGCTGGGTTCCAGCATCAGATCCAATCATGCCTTACTGCCATAAAAACATAAGAACTGCCATTTCCTGGGTCAGACCATAGGTTTATCTTGCCCAGGATCTTGTGTCACATGGGCTGAGAGGAGAGGCTGAAAGGGAGAGTGATCCCAGGCTCCATCCCCCTACACCACCAATTAGCAAGCTCACAAAGCTGGAAGCCTGCAGCTGACAAGGTTTGCAGCAGGGGGCTGCTCCATGTGCTGCTGCTGCTGTTAGTTCCATCATCTGTGGGATTTGCAATCTCAGCAGTGCATAATGGATCCCCGCGGCTGGGAGCCCCATCAGCTGACAGGGCTTCTAGCCACAGAGAAGCAGCTGGCCACTTGTTCAATTAATGGTGTAATAAGAACGAGCCACAAAGTTATTACACTTTTTTTTGTGGAATAACTTTATAGCTTATTGCTTGTTTTATCCCACCATTAATTGACTGAATGTGTGGCTGGGTCACAACTTAAAATGTGATTAACTGGTTAATCATGTCTTAAGTGTAATGTGTAGATGAGGTCCTAAAACAACAATGTATTTAAGCCAGAGAGGAATCGGCATTGCTTCCAGCACTCTTATTGCATCCAGATATGTTCTGCTTTACTTATCTTTTAAAGCTACCTTTTACTGTGCAGTAGACTCATTTACATTTCCTCTGTACTGAATCCAGGAGCATGCTGAGAAGTGTTCCTTGCCCCCTTGCATGCACTAAAGCCCAGAAATTGTGCGGTTTAAAAGATTTAGCATAGCCATGAGCATATGCCCAAAGCTACTCTGAGGTTGTGGTTTCTGGATGTGCTTCTTGGCATGCATTCAGGATTGCACTAAACTGGCAGCAAAGTCTAATTCCTGGTTGGGGCATGTACTAAGTGGGAGCAGGTAGAAGTGGTGGTACTTCGTGGTGGTACTCCTCAGTTTGTCAGGGAACAATAGAAGCATGCTTTATCCCCAGTTTAGCAAAGCACTTAAAGCATGTGCTTAAGGATGAGGGTGCAAGGGATCCTACCCCCAGTCAGCCAAACTACTGATCCAAACTCTGAATTTAGTATGTGCGGAGTTTGGATCATGCCTTAAAGCTGGCACATAAGTATATAATGAAGTCCCTTTTCAGAAAAAAAAGAGGATAGTTTACGTGCCTGGGACCTTTGTAAAAATAATGTCAAGAAGATTATGTAGCAGAATGCTAGTTTTCTATAGGAATTACCTGGAAAAGCTTTTTTAAATAGCAAATAGATACACTTTTAACAATAGAGGGAAATAAGCGTGAATATCATTCTGTACTAATATAGGGCGATGGAAAAAACCTAATAGGTATTCCCTACATGAGTTGTGAATCTAGGCACAGAATTTTGTTCTATTTGTTCCCATGAATGTACTAAGCTTGGAAGCTCATTGACTTTAGATATGCAAAGAGACAGAAGTGATCCTAATGGCTAACTTATTTTAATTCAAGCAGCTTTTTGCAACTTTAGCATTTGCAGGCCATATTCTTGTACAATGATTACCTCCCCTGCATTCTTATTAGCTAGCTAAAATCCTGAAAATGCACTGTCCTGAACCCTGTAGTCATTTTAGATGCCCTTCTTGAAAAAAAAAATCATCTCAATAGTAACACTACCTGCACATCCATGTGGCCTCCTAGATCATTTACATGATCACTCTACAGTATATTATACTGAACTTTCTTCTGCTCCCTTCTGGAAAACATCTCATGTAATTTAACAAAGAATGTCCCTTGCATAGAATTCTTAAATCAACTTACAGCATGTAGTTGTATAGCAGAAGTGTAATTAAACTCCATATGTGAACTAAAAAATTAAAAAGAATGTCATTGTTTATTTAAATTCTGTATACTTATTCTTATTTTTATTATTTCAGCCTGGTTTTATTGCTTTATATTTTTTACAGCAGTTTGTTGTAAGGATTACATAGGACAAACCCAACTAAGAGACTATAGAAATGGCCAATTCGTAAGTACCTTTTAAACAGAGATATCATTTTGGATTACTTCTTCCCTAGTTGGCCTTGAGGAATAATTTGCAGCAAATGGTATACTGAACAAATTTAGCCTTTTTGCCTTGTGTTTGTCAGTGAGCACTGGGATTTCCTCAAGTTTATCCAGTATTCAGAGTTACTTGGTATTTTCTTTTTGTTAGTTGTAGTTTTTCATTTTTATTTCCTGGACTTAAATAACAGATGGAGCAGACTTTCCTTTTTTGTGGATATGGAGCAGCCTCAAGATAAACATTGCCTTACTTGTCTTTCTAGTGCCCCTCCTGGGAACACATTACTGCTCACCACTTACTCAGAGGTATGACTTGAAAACTAAAACCTAGTGGGAAGTAAATGCATGAACATGTATCAACCTGTTAACTCAACCCTTCCTCTATTTTGCTTCATACCCTCCTGTGTCCGGATATATAGATGGAACATGTGCGCATGTATGTGTTTACACACATGCACATATATATGTACATTGCAGGGCAGCCTTGCACCTTATAAACTAACTACGCCAGAGTTGCACAAGCTTTCATAAGCAGCAGCTTCCTTTATCAGATGCTATGAAGGGACTGGAGGGACCAGATCAACTAAACAGAAAGTCACAAATGGAAAGTAATGTGATACTTGCTACCAATTATTCTGATTTCTCTGTTTACCTCCTGTATCCCTTCCCTTCCCTTTTGTGCATTGTAAACTCTCAGTGGCAGGAGCCTTACCTTCTTCTATCTTGGTACAACACCTGCTGCCTGCATGATAAATATATGATAATAATAATAGTTAAAAAAGGCTGCTGACACAGACTTGCTTAGATTATTTTATTGCCTGTGTCATGATTTTGGAAATCTCTTGCCCTGCTGTGCCAGGGTCATCTTTGATTTAAATAAATATACTAATATCTGAGAGCAGCTTTAAAAATTCTAGTTTGGGTTTCACTTTGCTTAAGCCTATTGTGAACATTAGTATGAATACTCTCTGAATTATTATTTTCAGGTCCCATCCTACACATTTTCACATTTAGGCTAATAAAACCAAAGTAACTTTTTTGAAATCCACATGCAGGTTAATGATCAATTCATCCAACTCCCTCTATAGGAGTTTCCTTTACAAGCTACTGGATTAAGAAGACTTGGATTGAAATTAGCTGAGGAAATCATTGCCACATGATTTCACTGAGGCTGAAATATTAGTAGGATTCAAAGAAATGTTGGACACATGTAGAGATGAAATGAATACCCAGAGGTGCAATAGGAAACTTTAAAAAGGAGAGATTTAAAACTGTTCTTGTGTTCCAGTTTGACACTTTTTAATAAATGAGCATTAGAAATAAACTTTCCGTGTAGTCCATAACTGCCTAGGATGAGATGTCTTTCACCTGCTTCTGAAGAGACTGGCATAGGCCCCTGATGGAGATGGGGTGCTGGGCTAGAAATGGGTCTGCTTTTGTCTAGCAGTATTTGTGTTGCTGTCATACTTCTAATGTCTAATATTTCTTTTAAAATCTCTTTAAGTAGTTTTAGAATGTGCTTTTACAATTGCCTAGGTGATCGAGGGATATGGAAACAGTATTAAATAGGTACAATTAATACAATATTATAGCCCATGGGACCCAATCCTATATTTCTTGTACTGCCAAAATTTTTGCTTCAACTGACATGTTGCGAGGATGAGGAATTGGGCAGAATAGGAGTAAAGCAGAAGAATGCTTGTGATTTTATTCCTAAGAATGCATTTGTACCCCAAATCCTTACCTGAAGCTATATTCAGGTTATCATCAGCAAGAAATAATTGTAAATTCATAACCCTGAATCTATGGGTACCTAAATTTTTGTAGGTGGTTTCTGCTTTAAATTTAAGGAAACAATACTATCCAGGAAGCAGTTTGTTGGAATATCAATGAAGAATTTGCCCCATGTGACATTTAATTTCTGAACAGCTGGGAAAATCAGTGTAGTTGTCTACATCTTATGAGTGAATATACCCAGCTACCAAGAAACCAGGCACTATGCACAGCATCTTGCTCTTTATTCCTAGCTTCTTTTAATAAGGCTGGTCATTCCAAGCAAGTATTTCCCATTGGAAGTAGTACCAATTTATAAGCCAATATGATATATTTAGTTGATTCTCATTATCTTTTGAGACAGAAGTTTTATTATTAAAAATTAAACAGCTGTATTGATAAAGGCCATATGTTTTCCTTTTTAACTTCTACATATTTCCTCTGACATCAGTAGGCACTCTATACACATAAAGGGGTAGAGGTGTTTTTGATAGACTTGGATGCAAAGATCTCCTCCTACTAAATGGATATTATATCTGGGTTTATATAATCATGACATCTGATGAAGTGAGCTGGGGTTCACAAAAGCTTCCATTATATTTCTCTGATTTAATTAGTCTATAAAGTGCAAATCTACCCTGTTTTCAACCTGACTTCAGATTAACAGGGCTAATTACTTTTCTTTGTGTAGCCTAAATGGCCTGAATTGGATAACTGTTTGTTCTGAAACCTCCTTGCTTCAAAGATGAAAAATTTTATTTTGCTGGACACTGTAATCAGTAAAATCCATGGGTTCAGCAACATCAAAGTTTTCCATTATTTAATTTCAGTGAGACCGAATTATTCCTTGACACTAAACCTGAAATAGAAAAATATCAAAAAGAAACATTTAATCTAAGGGAAACATTTGTTTTAATTCTAAATGACTCATTTTGTTTTAAATGATCTTTTTGGGTTTTTTGGAAAAAAAAAATGTGTCAAAATGGGTTGAAACAAAATGTTTAATTTCAGGTGGAACAGAGTAATTCTTTTTGCCTGAAATAATTTTCAACATGCCAAATACTTAAAATTTAAAAAAAATGACAACAAATGTTGCTGTTGTCCTGATAATTTTGTCTGGATTTTTCTTTTCTTTCTGAATGTTCAGTGAACAATTTTCAATTACTCACATAGCTTGATTTGTGATCCTACACCAAAAGGCATTTGATGATAATGGTATAAAGGTGTCAGTTCATCTTTTTATGGAAATGTATCTACACACACACTTCTGCCCAAACTGAGCAAATATGTTATTACTAGCAAATTGCCCATCAAGAATGATGGGGGAGATGGGGCAGGTGGGGATAGAGCCCTGCATCCACCCCCTACCTGTCCTCATCTGGCCCCACTCCGTCCCTCCACTCCACATCCAGCCCTGATCCATGTATCCCCACCCCTGCTACTGCTCTGTGTCTGGCCCTGGTCCACCCTTCCCCCTGCCCTCCTCCACCACCTCCCTGCCTAAGGTGGTGGTGGTGGCTCTCTCCCCCTGCCCTCCTCTACCTCCACCTCCACTCCCACCTCCTCCCCCAGAGCAGCAGGGCATCCAACTGCCTCCCTGCCTGTGGTGGTGGCAGCTCTCTCCCTGCCTGAGAAGGCGGAGTCCATACAGCCAATCATTGCCGGCCTTCCTGGCAGTGCATGCACAGTTGCCCAAAAGCATTACAGACACACAGACATACTAGTTAAGCCCTTTATCATATTAGAATTATTATAAGTAACTTAACCTTCATTACAAAGGAAATATATATATATAATTTAATTAATTTATTTATGATATACATTTATAAATATAAAAATTATATCTATTTGGGAGGGGGGAAGTCCACAGGTGCATGTCTTTCAAAGGAAAGACCTTGAGATTATATATATATATATATATATAAAATATGTCTTTCCCTTGATATATATATATATCAAGGTCTTTCCTTTGGAAGACATGCACCTATGGACTTTCCCCCCTCCCAAATAGATACAATTTTTTGGGTACAAATCCATAGGTACATATTCCTATATTCTATAGGCAACAACAGTTACAAACATGGAGCGTTGTTGTAGCTGGGATGATACTATCATCAGCAATCCCTCAATTCAAGGATGATATCTACCATGGCTCACTGATGAGTCTTGAGGGAGCTTAAGAGTCCAATCCTTGAGTCAAAGACCTGCCCACAGAAGTTTCAGGTCTTTCTGCAGGGGAGAGTAGGTTATAAACCAGGATTTCTCTCCTTTTCCCTCCTTCGTTCTCTCTGTCCTCTGCCTCAAGAGCAAGACACTTTAACTCAACACAGGCTACTGCTTGGCTGAGGTTGTTGTGCTATTGGAGTGTGTCTTTGTAGTATTCCCTCTGGCCACTGCTAAATCTCAGGCCATTACGAAGCTGGGAGTAGAGTACTTGTTTTGGGAGATGAGTCAGGCATGTGCACACAATATCCCATCCAGCAAAGTTAGTGCTTGAGGATCACTGACTCAATGCTGGTAACTTTGGCTTTAGCAAGGATGCTGGCATTTGGGCAGTGATCTTTTCATTTTATGTGGAGGATTTTCCAGAGACATCACTGGTGACACCTCTCCAGGCTCTTGAGATAACAATTGTGGATCACCCATGTTTCATACCCATAGAAGAAAGTGGTGATGATGACTGCATTGTAGACCTGGAACTTGGTGTCTTTCTGGAAATCACAATAAATAAAAGCGTCCCTGAGCAATTTTCCAAAGGATGCACTTACACACCAGATCCTGTGCTAAATCTCCTCATTAATGTTCACTCTCTGAAAGAAGTGATTACCAAGGTAGAGAAAGTGCTTGACTACCTCCAGAGTCTTTTGCTTGATGGTAATTTGGGGAGGGGAGGGTCACGTTCATGGTCTGGGGGAGACTGGTAGAGCATATTAGTCCTAAAGTTGAGAGAGAGGCCCAAAGTTCAGTAGGTCCAAAAAGATGCAGTGTGCTTTGGAGGTTTTCCTCAGTTTACTCAAGGACAGTGCAGTCATCTGTATACTGAAGGTCCAGGATGGTTATTTTGAATATTTGGTATATTTGGAATAGATGGAGGATTCTTCAGTGTCAATTTGGGAAGCAAAGCAGTCCTTAATGAGAACCAAGATGACTGTGGAAAAAAAATGGAAAACAGTGTTAGGGAAATGACACATCCTTGCTTGACCCGTTTGGATAACAAACAGATCTGTTTCTAATCCATCACATAGGGTGATTGCAGTCCCCTGGTTGTGAAGAAGCCCTAAGACCTTGAAGTACTTTGCATTAAATGATGCATGAAATACACAAAAAGGAAGGATTTTTGGTGGGAGTCAGGACCAACTGCATAATTGGGAGCAATGTTAGATAAGGTGGGCATATCTGCATGAAACGTTTATTGAGTAGTAGACAAATTAGCTCTACAGTAAATGTCATGCTTCTACATATGCACCTCTGTTAGGCTGGAGTAAATTAATTCTGCAGCAGGATAGTACTTGTATTTAGTTGTGCTGCTGCTGAGTTTTTTACTGAGCAGCAGTGCATGTGTAGATGCTGGCTCAGCTAGCTCAGACATAGAGCTGCTTCAGTGCAAGGAGCTGCCTGCTGGCTAGCCCAACACTGGAACACTCTTATGCCTCAGCCAGCCCCTCTACAGCATGTTGAGCTGGGAGGAAGCAGTCTGAGGCTGGCAGGCTGAGTCTCCAGCTCCCCCATCATGTGGGGCTGCTTCAGTCCGACTCAGTGTGCTGTGGTCCTGGGCACACATTTAAATGGTGCATCTGGGAGCAATAAACTCTGGAGCAATAAGCCCCAGAGTTTATTGCTTGACATTAATTGCATGTGTAGACATGCCCACTGTGTGTCCAAAAGAATCATTAAGGATTTAAGAAATCCTGCTGAACATCTGGACATATAAGGAGACTTCAGGAGGCAACTCATATTGCCTGTACCTATACATGCAGAAGGAAGAGTAGCAGCTGCCTGAAATTTGCACTATGCTTGCAAAATTGCAGAGGGATTTTCTTTGCATCATCCATCTCTCAGAGTAGAGGGGCAGAAGGAGTCAGATTTTGAATCTGAGAGACAGGATCTGTTTCCTATTTCCCTGATATGTTACAATACAACCCAGAGAAACCTGCTACAAGTTATGCCTGTGATATTATCATACAGTTTTATTCCTACTCACTGCCTACTTTGACAATATAATCTTCAATACACTATATTTTCTTTAGCCTGATCCAATTCCTACTGACATCTAGGGAGTCTGTCCAAGATTTTTAATAGGAGCTGGACCAGGGCCCCTTATGAGAATAAAGCCTAGGCATTTCACAGGAATGTGTATGTACAAATGATAGCAGCATTTACTGGGCTGTGGGATGGGAACATTTTCAGTTTTTGAGAAGTGCTTAATCATAAGACTGAAATTTTTATTTTTTCAGTAATGCTTACGTAATGCGAAATAATGGAATCTAATAAAATTTGACTCCAGTCACATGTTCCTAATGTCACATCACAAATTTAAAGAAACAGGGAGCATTTGAGAACAGGGACATGTTTTAGCTGTTTTATAACATGCTGAAAATACTCAGCCAATGCAGCTATTTCTTTGGGTGTATTAAACTATAGTGAAGAGGGCATCATTTTTCTTCCAACTTCCTTCTCTGTGAAGTGATTTAATGTGGCATCAAAGCTCTGTACTATAAAGAGATCCATTTAGATGACTTCAAAGACGGTAAAGTTTGATTTTAACTTTAATTGGAGTTAAGCAATTATATTTTTTTGTATCCGTATCAAATAATTTTTTACTAAAAAGGCTTTTGTAAAGGCATTTAAAATATGAGGTACCAGCTAAGGTATATGCATGCTTCAAAACTCTTTATCTGAGAAAGATAGAAACACACCTCTAAATTACACATGTAATTTCTCTCTTGTTGGGGGGAAAACAATTTCCATAGAGTCCCAAACATTTAATTGCTCATTAAATCATTAAAAATACAAGCCACCTGCTCATACCCTGGAGATACCTACCACCCACTCATCTTTAATCCTGGGGAGCTCCTTGATGCTCAGCTGCCCATTTCCCAGCATGTGCAGCCAGTAACTGTGGAGCTCCCCAGTCTCAAACTGCATGTGGCTGATGTGAAAGATTCCTTGTAGAGATGTGCTTAGCTAGGCTTTGGGTACATCCCAACTACCAATGCTGCAGCATCAGGCTATATAGTATGGCTTTAAATGTCCCCACATGAGATTTGGAGGGGGCGAGGGGGGAACTATGGAGACTGATGTATGCCAGGGCTAAGTACAGACAGTCAAAAAGATTGAGGCTGAATCAATTCAGTCTTTGCGTGTTAGTCTAAACTGCAGAAATTAAACTGAGAAACAACAGGACAGACATTCACCTTTGATTCAGAAAATGCAGCCACATACCTGCAGTGGCTCATCCCAGAAGCTGGGGGGTGCTAGAACATGGCTCTCTGGCACATAGCCAGCATGGGCTGTGTGTTCACTTCCTCTTCCTATAGCCCCCAAGATCTCTGGGATTTGTAGTCCAGAATCAGGACTCTGCATTGTTGCTCATCACTTCTTTCTACTTCCAGGTGCCCCTCGGATTTGTAGTTCAGTGGCAGCCAGCAGTAAGTTTTTAGCAGGGCAGGGAAGCTCTGTACTTGGGGAAGGGAAGTTTAACCCTCTGCTCCTGGCCACAGATTCCAGCTGGGTTTTACTGTGGTGGAGAGGGCAGTTATTGCTTCCCCCTACCAAATCTTCTCTGCTGGAGCAGACAGTACAACCCATCCCAGGGCTGGAAAGCATGCTGAGGTGCTGAGGGATTGTGATTTAACTTGAACCAGGAAGGGGTCTATGACAGAAGTTTCATAAACCAGTTTAAGCCAAATCAGTTAAGTCTGCTATGACATTCAACCAGGTTTATCTTAGACCAGTTTCAGCCATTTTGAAGCTGATTTAAGTGCACTGTACTTCTGTTCTGTTACAGGTTTACAGTTTCTGATCACTTAAACCATCTTATGTTCAACTTGTGTCCCAAGTCCATATGTTCAAATTAAAGCACCATATAAACCAGTCACAAAAATGGTCCATGTGTAGTAATCTTTATGAATGGTTTGCCATTTTGTGATTCATAAATTGGACAAATATATGGCATGTTGAAATTTATGATACATTTAACATGTTAACATGTTTGTCACCTTTTTTCTCTGCTGAGCTTTTTGATGCTTATTGTTTCCTAAAAATATTTATAAGTATTTCCAGAAAATTATAATTTCAGGGTTTATTATGTTAAGTCAAAACTGGTAATGTAATTTATAAACAGAATTCAAATGAATGATCTGTTCAACGTGAAGAATATTTCAGTGTTTTGTCTAAGCATACATAGACTATGTAGGCTTCAACTGTGTTACACAGCCACAACTGTATTTGTTATAGCAAGTAAATGAATCCTTTGAATAAGAAATTATATTTTCAGTGCTATAACCTATGTTGCTTTCATTTATATGTGCCTAAGAGGCACTTGCATTGCATAAGTGCAGTTGCACACTGTTTGGATTCTATTTTCATTTGTTTAGGTACGCTCACTTAGGTTTCCCATTCTGAACACTCTCAAAAGGCTGGCCTACAAACACAAAGGCTCCCAGGTAGAACAGAATTGTCTGGACATTCATGTAATGCTGGGGAATTCCTGAAATGTTGGTCACAGAAAAAACATGACTTGTGAATGTCAGAAGGAGTGTGACTTGATGAGATGGAAGGTGCCTTAATAGGGAATAGCCACCTAATTCTAGACCCTGTCCCTAATCCTAGTGGATTTTCTTCATCTTTCATTTAATAGTCATTGGCTTAAATGGATAGATAGCAAGGGGATGCCCTGTGCCTGCCAGTTAGGTGCGTGAACATGAAATCCAGTTCAGTCCATGTTTTCCTATTATTTTTTTATTTTGCTATATTTTTAGTTTGTGGGGCAGTAGTGGTTATTGGAGGTCTATAAGGCAGTAGCTGCTCCACGTAGCTTTAAGAGTGAAATGCTGGTCCCAGTTCAGCTGTGCTGCTAGCTTCAGCAGGATTAACGTGGCTCCCAGTATTGTGTTCAATATAAAAGAGCTGCAGATCTCAAGCTTTCCAGCAGAAGCCGTGGGGTTTTGATTCACTTTCAGACAAAAAAGCAAAATGGAGCAAGGAGAGTAAAGGCAACTATCTCATTAGTTATTTATCCTTCCCTGCCCCTTTGTATTTTTCTTTTACTTGAAGGCTGATCTTAACTCAAATGAAAATTCTAAACAGAAAAGAGGGTTTGCCCTTAGGGAGTTGTTAAAATTCATTGAACCATAGCAATCTGTAAAATTTTTGCAGCAAAGGAGAATGCCCAATTAAAACAAAATACATGTGTTGCGATTTAACACAGACAGATATGGGTTCATTCACTCCATGGATTTCACTGGAATTACACCTGAGATGAATTTGGCCAATTGTAACCGCCTGTCTGTAAGGCAATACTAGCCTTTTGAGAGTAAATTCATACAAATACAATCTTGAAGTAAAGGTTGGGCAAAGAGATGAAACCAGATCCTCAGCTGTGTAAGAACTCTGGTTGACGCAGGTAAGAAAGGGTGAGACAAGGTGGCTTTAAGGCCACACGCATCTAATGCCTGGATCTGGTGGAGTCTTGGCCTGAAAAAATCTTGAGATTTTCATAGACGTCAGAAAGTGTATTTTTAAATACATTTAGAATCTCCTTGGTGTGATCTGTTGTATACTAGTGTAAACGTGGAACAGACACTGGACATACAGCCCTTCATTGATATAAGTCACTCAGCTCTCAGGAAACCAAGGAGACTATTTGGTAAGATAGTGCCAGAGCAGCACAATCTAGGCTTTTGGTCTTGAATTGATTCCCATGTCAAAGAATTTGTCTTAGAAACACTTCCTTTATTATTATTTTATCTATAAAGCAACATGGGCATTTTCCATATCTGAGAGGCCTGAAATCTCTCAGACACTGGTCCTTGTACACATCCACTGCAGTACAGCATTGTTTAGCTTCCCTTGCAATATCTACAATTACAAGCACAAAAACTCAGCTGTCAAACAAATTAAACTAAGCTTTTTTGCATAAAAATGTTATTTAATCTCCACAATCTGTTTGCCACCCATTGAGATACAACTACATTAATGTATTAAATTAAGTGATTTTATTTTACAGCTTGCATACAAATCAATACAGTGAGTGAAAGAATATTAACTAACCTAAGCTCTAATTAAAGAGCAATAAGACTCTGATGGATACTTTATCTTGATATTTAAAAAGTTAGTTTTTGAATTATTATCTAAGGTCAGACTCTCTTTCATCCTCAACCAGAATATTCAGCTATTTGCATTATTAAAATGCTACACCTCATATTAACTGCCTTGAGTAAGGATAAATGTATCTGCAATAGGAATCATAAATTGTTCAGTCTTTTAATAATCCTGTCAAAGATTATCTAACCAGTATTATTTCATTCTATCTTACGTGTTCTCATACAGCATAGCGCACGCCTTATTTGAATGTGAATAAAATTAATGTAATAAATTACCGGTACAATCACTGGTCACTCATTACGGCTTGTAAATTTTGCATGAAGCCAGAGATAAAATTATGAGTTTTAAAAATTGCACTGAACAAATTATAAGTTATATATCGTTCTTGTTCCAACTGGAAGGTTAAATGAGCTTGTCACATTTTAAATAACATTTTACCATCCTACAGTTTCAAATTTATTAGACAAGAAAGCTCATCTTCCCAGGAGTGTTCACTCTTGGTAGAAGCATGGTTTGTGATCTGATTTTGCAGAGCCCTGAAATTGTGCCTAACTGAACTTTTGTCCATATCCAGGTGACTTAAATCTCTTCTGAATCACACATACTTGTATGCCTTGCTGAAGATATGGCCCTTCACATATTGGTGCTGCATAATCTCCTACAGTACAGTTCACGTGAAAGAGTTTAAGGGATGCAAGCGACTAAGTTCCACCGATCATGGTATGTAGATGATGATTTAAAAATGAGTTCATAGAATAATAGGCAGGGCCTAAGACAACCTGGGGTACAATCCACATAAAAAACCTCAACCTCATGGTCTAACTTTTTAGGGATGGCTGCAAGTTTCAGAGTTAATGAAAAACAGGGCAGTTGTCTCTCTTGCAGATTGTGAAGTGAGCCTTCAAAGAGCCCGAAAATCTTTTTCAAGTACTTAGGAGGGAGAAACATATCAGAAGTAGGTTTTACATGAAAGCTAAGAATTAGCTGGGGATGCTAGACATGGTTCTATATGTTTCTGACTTATTCCAGCTGTGTTTCAACTTTGAACATGTCCAGCAGCCTATTAGTCCTTGAATTATGTCATAATATGTGAGTATTAGTTAGAATTCAAAGTTACTTAAGCAGAAGTTCCATGCCACCTCTGGTCCCAGTTTTACCTTTGCTGTGCCTGCCAGTGCATCTCCCAAGAAGCCTTGTTAGCTAGGCCTTTCAGTTGCAGCTGCTCCAAGAATCTTGTCATGGGAGAATCCCAGTGGTGACGATTCTTTTTTACCAGTAAATTTACTTCAGGTCCTCATTGGGCAAATAGGGCTACTATATGCTCCTTTTTTCTCTTGCAAAAAAATTTCAGACCCCTAAAATCTATGCATGAATAAGGAACCTGGAGTGAAGAACTGATGCCACAGAGATAATGCCAGCCCAGTTTCTGAAGGTTCTGGGGAGAGATCTACCTGGAGGGAAGGATATGGAGAAAACAATCTCTTTTAAATATTGAGATTACACTGTCTTTGGCAGCACAGTATTCTGTTACTGAAAAAATGTCCATATAGTCCAGGGGTGTCAAAGCTTACCCATAGGCACTGATGAGGAATGGAAAAGTACTGAAAGGAGTATATACGTGTCAGGACAGGGTGGGAGATGTTGGTGAAGGCCGACTGAGAACAACATGGCGGCCTTCAAGATAAGCTTATCAGGAGACAACTTGAGAAAATGTGCCTGGTTCAGCAAGACACCAGGATGAGTTGCTGTCAGACTGCCAAGAATATGTTACGAGGCAGGTTGATCTGTATGTGACTGATCAGTATATAAAGAAGTCTGTGCTTTGCTTTTGTTGAGAATTAGCTGCCCCTTGCTTTTTCCTCCCGTGGCCATGCAAAATAAAGCACTTCTGATAGCCAAACAAGGATCCTGTCTGAATTTCTAAATCAGCATGTCCTGTCAACTCTTGTCAACGGAGTGGCTGCTGCTTGTAGCACAGTGCCAGAGCAGCTGCATGTCATTCATCCTCCTCTCTGGGGTTGTGCTGCACATGGTAGCTATACTGAAGCTCTAGGACTGAGGTGTGTACAGCATGAGGTGTATACAGTACTAAGCAGCTGGAAAAGAACCACACCACACATGGCACCCATTCCAGCCATTTCAGGGCACACAGCAGATCTGGCATGCAGGGCCAATCTTGAGTCCAGTCTGGCCCACAGACTGACCCCATGCCACTCATCCAGTTCTCAGGGCTTGATGAGTTTGACATCCTTGATCTAGTTGATTGTTTGGAGACTACAAACTGGTACTCTGACTGTGTTTCAAGTTACCATAGCAAATAGTAATTCATACAAAAAAACACCCTCTAGTCTTGCTTGATTTACAGTGATAAACTGACACACTATACATCTTCCAGAGTAAACTGCACTTTTCCCTTAAGTTATCATTTTCTTGTCTCCTGTGAGGACTGAAGTTTCCTTTAATCTACTCTTCTCCCACTTCAATCATATTTCCCTTATGCTTCAGCTCTACTTTTGCCTGTGTAAGGACCTCAGGGTTAAAACGAGTACCCAAAAATCTGTATTTTATGATAGGTTTAATCATACAAAAGACAGGATATTCAAGCATCTTAATTGTGTATCTCATGAAACAGTGTATTTTATTAAATGTTTACACATCATGTACACAGGGGGCACATCTACATGTTCATTAATGTGCCTTTGCTATTGCACATTAAATTTAATACTTCTGAGTACCAATACATTTTAGTACCTCTAATAAATTTTCCTGCTTCGTTCAGGGGGCTGGACCCGATGATCTTCCAAGGTCCTTTCTGGCCTTACAATCTGTGAATCTATGAAACTACATAAAGGCGCATTAGCCTGTGCTAATGAGCAATATGAAGGTGAACTGTTTTTTTGTGACAGTTAATGTGCAGTAGACTAATGCACATTAGCATGATTTTTTGTTCTGATGTGCTACTACACAGTAGAATAGGCACATTACAGAGTCTCATGTAGATGCATCCAGGATACACATAATCCTGGCTCCATTGATCTCAGTGATGCTAGAAGTGTGTCAGCTAATGCCATTCTTATAGTCAAGCTGCATTTCCTTTGTATTTCTGAGCTCTTGATTTTGCTGCTTTTGGTCAAGCTGTATATAATATTGCCATCCATGTACTGACAGAGTCTGCACCAGAAAACTAAGGGCCAGATTCTATTGTGCCAATTAGACACTTCAGTAGATTAAGTTTGTAGTATATTTCTGCAGAGTTATAAGTGGCTGAAGTAAGGTGATCATACTTTAAATTCCTTTATCTTTGCAAGATTTACTAATGTCTGCATTTTAGCATGTAATCTGTACCATTCTTCTTTCAGTGGAAATAAATATATATATTCAGAGAAATAAGGACAAGCCTTGCACTCAGAACTGCAGAGGATGAAAGAGTGCTGATAACTTGGCATGCTACAATATGACATTAAATTTATATTTCTTTACTAATTTCCTTTCCAGTTTGATTATGGGAAACTATACTTAGTTTATGAAATCAAACAAGGCAGTAAAGATGCACATCAGCTTATTCCTTTTCTTTTTTCTTTGTTGGGGTATAGTTGCAGTAGTGACTGTCAAATGAAAAAGCAACCCAAGCTGCACAGCTTATTGGGCTGGCACAGTTATGATAGTTTATTTAGCTTACAGCAAAATATAGTGTGGGTTAGATAGCATTAGTTCAGGCTTCTTTTGATGCTTCATCTTGAATGAAAAATTTCCCATTTATATCTGGATTTGACTTTTCTGATTGGACAAACTTTAGCACAAATCCAGAGCACTGTTCACATTCAAACAACTGACATGCTAGGGAACAGGCTAAACTTTTCCACTACACATCCCAGTCTTTATATTACATGATTATAAATACAAGATAGCAATTCTAGAAAATAGTATAGAACAATGTCCTTAGATCATAAAATGATATTTTGGAAATGGTGGACAATGGAAAAACGAATGCTGCTAAAACTGAAGTAGAAAATTTAGCTAGGACACTTGACCATGTCAATCTTTGGTTAAAATGGGGCTTGCCTTTTATTCTTCACTGTTACACAGCTGTACCCTTACACAGAAAGGGTTCCTTTCAAGGATTATATCCTACAAACCTACAAGTGGCAGGCTGAAAAATGGTTGCAGAGTTGTTGGTGTACATTGTTGGTTTTACCAGCTAATTTTGTCTGTTTTCCAATCTTTCTCCTCTTCAAACCCTTTTTTTATTTTGTATTTTACATTCTCCATATGTAGAAGTAAGGAAATTGGTTGAGGTGGCTTATTTCATTTCTTCTTGGCCATTCTTTCTCCCAGCCAAAGACATTAGTATTAGGGAATGAAGGCAGTATGTACTGTGAATAAAAACAACAGTGAATTTTGAGAATTGTTACTTCTATAACTATTTTTTCTACTCTTTAATAATTTGTATCATTGGCCAAGTAGTATTCAGTAAGTACATGATTCTAAGAGCCTGACTCAGGTCAACTTTTTCTGTGTTGTATAGCACTTCACTCCACCAGTCAGAACCGTTTATGTCATAGGGGCCAAATGTTCAGGTGCCATTCAATACCACAGTTGATGTAAGCGTAAGAGAGAAACAATTTAGGTAAATTGTTTTTGAATATGTTTATTTTCTCTTTTTAAAGAAATGTAGTCCTTCCCCCCATATGTTAACCATTTTGCTCAGCTCTGTTTGACGTTAAAAAAGAAATGTGGAAACATTTCACAAAAAATATGGTTAATATTCTTCCTATGTTTTTATACTTCTAATTTCCAGTTTTCACAATTGTGGAAGGTTGACATGTGCTCATGAGGGCCAATCACATGGTAGCCTGTAGTGTTTTCTATGTAAAATGTAGCATTCATGCTAGACTACATGAACCTGATCCCTACTGGGTTTGGAATGCAAGTAATTCTGGGTGTGCTTAGTATTCAGATAGGTGCTGTAGACACAAGCCAGTGAGTAGTGGTTTAATACTTAGCAAATACTAGGACCATAGAAACTAAACAAATGACCAAACTTGATTTGACAAAAGTTACTGTTGAGCTGACAAATGGCAATACAAGGAAAGGGAAAGGAAACAGAATGCTCCTTTCTAAAAGTGGGGAGCTGTAATAAATCATTTCTTTGTAACGGAGGACTGGGCCTGAAGGAGATACTTACATCCCAGCTGATCTGTTTAAAAATCTTGGACCTTTTAAAACTATAGGAAGTGGAGTGATGCCACATGTTTGCTACAAGTCATATAACCAACCAGAACCAGCTTTAAAGTCTTTTGATTTAGCAGACAAGAGAGGTCAAGGATCAGGGAAGCTCAAGTACACATCTTTCTTTAGTGACCAAGGAAGAGGTGTTCTCTTACCTCTTTGTGGTAGAAAGTGCTAGACAGTAAGAGAGCTCTTGTGGGAATAGAGAAGTTGTTGGCAATACTCTGAGTTTATTTACTCTCAGTTTGGAACTTTTGGCTGAAAATAAATCCAACCCTGAGGAAAAGGCAGTTATTACAAGCTTTATTCTACCTTCCTTGGCTTATAAGTTTGCCCACCAGCTTTCAGGCATGTTTACTGCATAATACTTTTGAGGATGATATGATGGGGGAAGAGGCTGTCATTTTAATGTAAAATAGTTTTATAAAGCAAAAATAAAAACAAGAAGAGTTGCATGTGATAAATACATGGCATACAGCAATGACAAATTTGAATTGGCTGTCTGATACAGTATCTCAGATTCTTCACCTTGCTTTCTATAATGTTGGATATGCCTGGGAGCATTTTTCCCCTCTATCTTCCTGTAATATAAAACTGCCTGACAGGTGAAAGGAATGATAGCCACTATAAAATGCCCTAAAACTCTTCTTACCATTACTAATAGCAAATAATTTCATTTGAAATAAAAGGAGATGTCAAGCTGTAATGAACACTTCCAAGACTCTGATTGCATTGTACTAGAAGACAGTACTCTATTACTCGTATTAATTAAAAAGCACCCCTTCCTTTAATAATGGTTATCTGTAGATTTTTTTGGTGAGCTTTCAGCTCATAAAACAAAGAATCTGTGGCATTTTTACAGTAGAATCTATTTGTTCCTAATGTCCCATTATCATGAAAACATGCAAAAACTCTTTCCTTCAGGAGACAAAATAAAATATTAGTTAATGTTGGTTTATACAGTGACACTACCCTAGAGGACAGTCCATTCTTTTAACCCTCATTTTTTCTGAGCCACTCTGAAGTCTACATGATAATCTTTTATTTACTTAATTGGTCAAAAGAAAATATTATGCAACATAGAAAAATAAAAGAGACATTTTGCCACATACCCTCATATTTTCTTCCAACTGTAGTCCCGGGAGAAACAAAATTTGAAGGCTGACAGGTACAGAGAAGCTAGCCACAATGCCCTGTCTGTTTATGTAATCCTGCTTTGCTTTACTAAAAAGGGAACTGGCAGGACTGACAGCGTCTTTGGGGTCCTCGTGCTGATTTCACCCAACCCACTGGTATCAGACAGTGAGCTCTAGAGTGCTGCATTGTATCTGATCAGCAATTCCATAGCAGGCTGCTAGGAAAAGATAACGTGGGTCCTCACTGAGCATATCAAGAGGCCATTAGGTTGAAAAGCAAAGAAAAAAATGTTCAGTTAACTCAAGCAGAACCATGTCTTTGTTATCCAAACTGTCCAAGCATCCTTTGTTAACAGACTTTTATCATCTAACCTTGTAGCATCATCAATGGAAAACAAAATCCCCCCCACTGTTGTTGGAATTTTCCTTATGGCTTTTTCAGTAACTCATGAAATTGTATGATACAACTAATATATAGACACCAGCAAAGGTGCCAAATATTTCTGCATGGTTAACTGATCTATTGTCATTATATAATCTACCTTCCCCTATTATGGTCATTTATCCTATGTCCTCTTACTTCATGACCTGTCATAAAGTTGGATAGAACCTTGTGAATGACATACCAAGACTATTATATAGCTGACAATATTAGAATACATTAAGTTATCTCAGTGTAGGAAAGCTATTAAAAGATATTTGATAATAGTATTCCATTAAATATAACATTACACAATACATTACATACAAGCATATAAAATAGTATTATGTATAATCTGAGCTGCTGTGCACTGTTTTTGTGTAAGAGATGATTGAGACAATAAAAAAATGTTCATTAAAGCATCATGCTGAAAGACTACATTCTTTGTCTTTTGTTTATATTTAGGCTATTGAGAATCACAAAGCAAAGTATGTTACATAATGAGAACCACCATCACCAACACCAAAAGGAAACAGAGGTTGCATTACATTTTCTTCCCCTGAAAATCCTAAGCCTTCCTTTTGAAACAGATGTGAAGTTTGTGTCATGGAGCAGAGTTCTGAATATCCCCATAATGAAGAATTCAAGCAGCATGACAAGTCTTAGCTGTGCTGAAAGCTAGTACATGCTGGTAGGATTTATGGATGAGGTTAGTCACAAAGGAATTGAACCATTGATAGGCATCCTGTGCCTGCCTGCACTCCAAACAGCAGCTGTGTAAGGAGTACAGTGTGCAAAAGTATGGGTGCCAGTGTATCCCATTGATAGAAGCCAAAAATCATGACTTTTTGTCATTAAGTAGGGTTAAATACCAGCAATCTAACACTTACAAAATTTCTGAAAAAATCATTCTATGGGGGGAAAAATATATATATTTCAGTCCCTATGGGAAGTTTAAAAATCAGATATATAAGGAAGACATGTTTTAGGAGATCATTTACCATCAGAATAGTGTAGGGAGGGGAAATCATAGGTTCATCCTCACAGAGTCTTAAAAGGGGGATTCGATGCATTTCTAAAAAAAAAAAATGCTCTGTTCAATCCGGGTCTTGATAGTGTTGATTTAAACAGTATGGAAAAATAATTGACTCCACTGTAGGATGTACCAGGTGAAATTTTTTGGCTCCTATTATATGGGAGGTCATATTAGCTTATGATATTGGTCCCTTGTTCTCTTAAAATATATGAATATATTCATTTTAATAATCTTACGGACTTTAATAGAGTATGTGGTAGTTGTGGAACAACAACAACTAATGTTCCTGTGGAGCTAACATTACAAGGATACTAAAAGATCCAATGGCGTTTTCATTGTACTTGCATTTTAAAGGTACTGGTAATTTAAAAATTCTTAATGTCTTCCCACTGCCCTTGTATAATGAATTCTACCCACACTTGTCAGAAGCATTGAAGTTCATCAAATTAACTCCATATTAAAACAATATCTTGAAATACAATTTCCTGTGGTGCATGAACATGATGTGGTTAATTGACATGATAAAATATTTTTTCTTTATGCATCCATCTGGCATTACATTGCTTTTGTCATCTCATGCACTCAGATTCTTTGGGCAAGATACCTGTTTTTACTCTCAAGAAGTAAACTGAAAAGTTCCAGGATTTAGCTCTTTCCAGTACTACAGGATGCCCAAGGAGCAAGGAGGCCTTCCTGAGAGAGCGCTTTTTAAAAGCGTGTTGTCATTTTGCGTCTGTGTCTGCGTCATCTGCGTCTTCAGGCAGATGCTGAGGCTGCTCCATTGTAGCAGTACTTCAGATGGAGCTCACGGAAAGCTATCCAGCTTGCTGTAACTCCAGGTTTTCCCTAGCAGTAAACACCTTTTTACTCAAATCCAGTCCTCTGATCAGAAGTGTAACCAGCAAAGTTTGCACTGTGGAGAAAACCCTGCCAGGGAGCTGGGGAAGGAGGAATGCTGCTGAATGCTGGAGGGAAAGGGAGCCAAGGGTGGGGAGGGAATGTGGGGCAGGAGCCTTACCTTCACTGGAGATTCAAAATCCCCAGGCTGCTGCTTCTGCAGTACTCTGCTATAGCTGTAGCTTGGTATCCCTGCACCTTGCCACTGCTGCTACAGCAGCAAGGCAGGGTTGCTGCTGTTAAAATAGCACAAACTCCCTATGGGGCTGCCATTCTGGTGTCCTGTCTTAGTCAGCATCCAGAGCTAGTGCCCTGCTCACGCTCCCAACCCCTTTGTTACACTACTACCTCTGATCTCCCAGACTCTGCCCATAGTCTGGGGAGGTCACCATGGCTGAGTGCCGAAGGGTGGCTGAACAAAATTGACTCAATTGTATGACCTGAAATGCACTTACGAAGCACAGTAGGGATAAGAGTGCCTATCAAAGGCTTGGCTTGGCTTTTTCCTTTTCCTTTTTTCTTCTATGTGTACATCACAATTATTCCTTAACTTCTGTGGGTACTGTCACAGCACAAAATTCTAAATATAATATTTGTATAATGTGCCAAATTCAAAATAAGCTCCACCAGGAAAACAGATTTAATTTTGTTCACCCTAATGTATACCCTTTCCCCACCTTGATTAGCTGCCTTTTTTAGTTGTCTCTATTGTTTCAGCCGACCTATATTTAGCAGTAGCAGCTGTTCTCCATTCTTTTAAATTATCTTTAAACCCATCTTTTTAATTTCTGTTTCAAATCTTTTCTTTACCCTCTGGTCAAACTCTCTTCTTTAGCCACATGACTAAATTAATGATCTGTACAAAGAGATTAATAAATGGTATAGAATATCAAAATGTTGTATTTTTTCTCCTTTATAAAAGTATATAGTTCCTACTCAGTGGGCATGTCTACACGTGTTTTAATGTGCCATTATTACTGCGCATTGTTTGGTAGCTGTAATAACAGATACTAACTTAATGTGTGGTAATTGGCACTACTGTGTAGTAGTGCTGGCACACATATTAAGTGATATTAATTTTTGGTAGGCTAATTTTACTGTGCATTAGCACAGTTTTCACCATGGCACGCTAATGTGCAGTTACATCTGTCTACTGGGCTTTTAGTGTCTTATGTAGCTGCAACCAGTATCTTCAAATCAAGACATGTGTATGATCTTACTATTTAAGTTTAGAGATTTCTATATGCTGTGAACTTTCCATGCCTCTCTGATCTGTGCCTATCTTGAAATCACTTCTTGGTGATTTTAAGAGTTTTCAGCTCTGGGTTGCTCCATTTGAAATGCCTTTATGTGCCCTGTTCTTCAGGAAGTTCTGAGAACTCGCACTTGTCATAGTGAGTAGGCTAATTTATGTTCTGTTGTGCAACTAAATAGAGACACTCAGTGGCACTAGCCACTTTTTAAAATTAAAGGCCATATTTTGAACACATCTTCTTTCCTGTGCTATGTGCCATTCATTTAGGATTTCCAAATTCATACATTGTGTGTTGGCTTGATGACATAATTGTGATATTCAGCAAATAGTTAAAAGTACATTTATTTTTCCTTAGGCTTTACTTAGAGGAAAAATATTGTGTACTTATCAACATTTCTGTCTAGACTGGTGGGGAGGGAAGAAACCTTTCCATCTTTCAGAACCCAGTTACTGTGTGGGTTATGCCTGGTTGTGGAATGGCACATTTCTTTCATGCCCTGTCAGAAGGAGTGAGAAATAACTCATCTTGGCATAATGTAATCCAATAAAATCCCTCCAGGATTTATCCTTGCTGGAACTGGATTTATTGGGGGGATTTTTATGCTTGACTAGAAAGCTAGGGAGTAACCCTAGAAGGTTTGCAAAGCTGTTGGGAAGCAATAGCATCTTAATTAGCAAAATAGGGACATTTCCTGGAGCACAGAAAACATTCACAAACACCAAGGATAATAATTAACATGGACTTGCCATCATAACTTAGACTGGAGCTATTGCACAAAGATGTGTGCTGCACTGTGATTGCCGTGTCCTGAGACTTAGCTCTTTGTGTCTGTGGCATCATGAAACAATATACTAGAATATATTTTCCTCTATGGTGGAACCAACTTATGCCTGGTTCTTAAGGTCCTCTGTAAACTCATGGAAAATGGACACCACTTTTTTTCCATAAAACAAAATTAAAATAAAGTAAAATAAAATTACATTTTCCTACAAGGGAAGGTAGCAGTCTTAGTTGTGGTACAGAAGATGAATATACCTTGCTCTTAAAAGGATCATCTTTTTAGTGTACTTTTCTTGGGGCATAGACTGAGAACTTTTGTTTTGTTTACTCTGTCCTGAACAGCAACAACCACAAAATAATACTGAAGCAATAGATAAATCTTGAGAGGTGCCAGCAGATCTTTTTTGATCTTCAGATATTAAAAGACTAGAGGTTGATGTAAGCTAAGTATTTCTAGCAGATATCAATAGACTTTCATTTATTCAAAATTCTTTTGTGCCTGTGGGCCTCAGAAAGCTTATGGGACTTTTTATGCATGCTAATGAATTCAGTAGTGAAGTATGAAGTCACCATCCACAAAATATCCCAAATCCTGAAAAAAACTGAAGCAGGTGATTGTCTTATGAAAAGATTAAAGGAGAAATTAGAGAACTCTGCCTTTCTTCTTCTTCCCCCTCCCACCCACAAAGAAACTCACTCATCTTCATCAAGAGAAGTGGTAGATGTGACTACCCTAATTTGCATTCTGTTAAACCCCAGAAGAATTTGATGGGTAGTATGTCTGGGAAGAACCGATATGAATAGTGCTACTTATTTTTCTAGAAGTAACTTCTGATATCAAGATAGACCTTGAAAGTAAGGCCTTTTTTGGTCAAGAATGTCATGGGCTTTACAGCCAAAAGAAGGTGGTGATGCAAAAGTTGAATGTACAGAAAGCTGAAGATGAAGTTGATCCTATTTAGCAACACAGCATAGCTTATGTTTCTGAACCTTTACTGAGGTGAAAAAGGTTTGGCCACAAAAAAACCTAGGGAATCCAAGTTTGTACAGGGGTTGAATAGAGCAACCAAGAAACAATAAGCAGATAGATGGGTGGTTGCATCTGTAACCCTTAGGAAAGCAGAGAGGATGGAACATAAGAAAATATAAGGAGTGCAGTGGAGAGGCAATGATTTTGGCAGATTCTCTTTGTATGCACCAGAAAAAAGGAACGCTTTTGTGTGTGTTTTAAGGGGGGCAGAGAAGAGAAGCTTGCATGGAAACCCACATGATGAAGATCAGGTTAAGATTTCTGGCTCTCTTAGCAGAAAGACAAGATCAGTTATTAGAAATACAATTATAGATTGTAAGTACAAGATTTGGATACATTATGTTGTGAGGAAAAGACTAGTAGTTGAAAATGACTCCTGCATTTTAGGTTCAAGTGACAGAGATTTTGGTGTTGTCAATGGTGACAATAGAATATCCACAATAACATTTGGCAAATCTTGACCTTTTCAGTGGCTTGCACTGCATATTTAGTGCTTATCTTCTCTCTTAGTCTATTGCATGATTTTGGAAAAGTTAACAATAAATTGTGTTTTAGAGCTAAATTCAGACTTTGGCACTGTATTTCCTTTCTTACACTTCTGCAGGAAAATAACTATTTGAAAAGACATGTATGGCATTTCGTACATGCTCTCTTCATTCCTTTCTTCCTTATCAAGTTTCTGTATCAGTGTTACCAGTCTCACATGCACATAAAAAACATTTATATTCAGTCACAATGCAGTAATGATCTTGCTCTGAACAGTTGCTGACATTTCAGGTACTCTTGTTAGATCTTCTCCCTGTCAAAGAAACTTGGCATTTTTTTGCTGGCTTACTGACATCCATTTCATTTTTATTTTTTTTATAAAGTTTATCTATATTTTGTTAGCCTAATGGGTGCATTCTACTATGTAAAAAAAAAAAAAGCAAACCAAACAAATGATACTTAGTTGGAAGGTGTTAAGAGGCCCTCTCATCTGACTAGTCAACATTTGGCATGTCTGCATGAGATGTTTACTGCAGAGTAGGCTAATTGGCTTTGCAGTAAATGTCTTGTGTCTACATATGCGGCCCATTAGCTCCCAGGAAACTAACTCTGCAGCTGGGTAGTACCTGTAAATACAAGTACTCTACTGCTGTGGAGTTTTTTACTCCATAGCACTGTGCATAATAGGTGCCAGGTACCTAGGGGCTTATGGGCCCTGGTGCCCCTCAGGAAGAAGGCTGTCAAGGCCCAAACCTGAAAGATATTATATAATATTTCTTAGGAACAAAGACTGTTGCCAGGGATCCGTGTTTCCCATTCACTGAGGAAAAATGTGGATTTTCCTCAGAAATGTGGATTTTCTCCTTTAATGGAGAAAAACACAGGAAACTGCAGGTTTCTCCTTGCAGGCTGGCAGCATTCCAGCCTTCAAGGGCTGCTTGGGGTTGGGGGAGTGGGGAAGGTGATTGGAGACAGCGGTACCATGTGAATGTATGCACGCACACGGTAAACAAACAGCAGTGGAGAGCAGCTCCCTGCAGGTAAGTTTGTGGGGGTCAGGGGGAGGGGCACAGTTGATGCACTGAGGGGGTGAACAGGTGATGGAGAGGAGAGGGTCTAGGGAGCCAAAGTGATGCAGTGTGGAGGCAAGTGCCCCCGAGATTTATGCACCCATAGAGGATTGTGAGGATGCAGCAGGGCTGGACCAGCTCTTGGCAGGGGCCACCTCCACAAGACATTGGGACCTGGTACAGGTGGGAGCTGGGACCACCATGACTACCAAGGTGAGGTGCGATGGCAGCATGGAGTTGTGCCTCCACTGCTGCTGAGTGGGCAGGAGGCGCCCCAACTTGGCAACTGTGGCGGTGCAGTGCTCCTGCCCATGCCAGGTCCCACTCACTGGGCTGCAGAGGCAGCTCCTACCTGAAGCTGGTTCAACCCAGCTGCACCCCTGCACCCTCCTGTGGGTACAGAAATCTTGGGGAAACATGCACCCCACCCCTCCATGCTTCGCCTGTAGCCACACACCCCTTCCTTTGGATGTGGGGACACATGTCCATCATCTTAGGCACCCCCTGGCAAAAATAAATTTTTCTATGTCTATGTTAAATGCTTAGATGGTGATGCAGGTGACTGGGGTATGAGGATGCTTCAGGATGGGGGACTTCCTGCTGATTAACCCTACACTCATGCCCCAGCTAACCTGTCCAGAGCACATTGAGCTGGGTTAGAGCAGCCCTGGGGTGGCAGGTTGACCCCCTCAGACCTCTTGCCAGCTGGGTCTTCCCTGCCCCAACTCAATGTGCTACACTCCTGGGCTTGCTTTCAAATGGCATGCCTGGTCCAATGCAATAAATGCTGCAGATATTCTCTGCATGCTAATAGCACATGTATGTGTACCCATTGTTGTTGAAGGAAAGGTCTTAATTTTTTCCTGAAAGCTGAGTTGATTTGAATGATTTCATAACTTTAATGTTTGTTGTTTCTTTACAGAAGCTAAATATTTAATAGAATATGCAGAATCAGAACTAGAACTCTGCCTTTTTACTTATTGTGGCATACTAGAGGGCAGCCATAATTCTTTGCTCATGTAATTGACATTATACAGATCAAAGAATTACTTGTGCGCCCAGGTTTTGTCTCAAATCTCAGGTTTGTTAGTCTTCATTGGCCCTTTTTGTCTTCCAACCCTTCTGCTGATGAATCCTTAAAAGGGAGTTTTGAAAAAAAGAAAATTTTCTTGTTAAGCAAACTTAACAAGGGCAAATTTTCACATTCTGAAAGGGTTTTCTCCTATACCTATGACACCTTCAATTAACAGATCTATATTTTCAGGTTGAGTGAGAAGTGAAAGATAAAGATGCAAAGTGCTAACAGCAGCGACTTCAGTTACCTTTTCCTAAGTTTGTTTACACTTTTAATGTACCATTGTATAATTAACGAAGTTTTATGTGTGAATGTCATTGTACTTTGATAGTAAATGGTGCTGGGCCTTTGGTTCTACAGGGCTTCTGCCTTCATCTTTCTGCATGTATTAACCCTCAGTTATATATCAGTATTAAATACATCTTTATGTAACAGAATCATAATATTTTAAAAGAAACCCCACTCAAATTAGTACTGGGCAAATCCCCTGCTAGTTTAAATAGGGGTAGCTTCACTGATTTCAGTGAATCTCTACTGATTTATATCAGTGGAGGGTCTGGCTTGTTTGAAAGGAAAGTTCATTATATGTTAAAAAGAGAGTAAACCTCTCTTTATAAAAAGATTTTTATAATGGTCTTTTGTTTTACAAGGATGTTTCACTTGAAAGACTTTGATAACCAGCACTTTCTTCTAAACCTATTCTAGCCCTTTCTTCTGCCTTGCATGATATTTTAGAAACTTGCATGGATTCGGGCTTTGAAAAGGGCAAGAGGGGAAATAGACTATGCAGTTTGAGGTCTACCTGTCATTACTGACCTTTTCATGGAGCAAGAGACTGAAACGCTTTCTAATGATAGATCTGTTAAAAGAATCACATGTTTATGATCACATTGGCCAGAAGCATAAAGCAACTTTGGTATGTATGCTCCTCAGTGAGATGATGCAGATAATGTTGCAAATATACATCTCTACTGTATGGTTTTTCGCCAAGTCTTTGGACAGACTGAAAAGCCGTAACTGTAATATGAAAGTTGCTGCGCTGATGCTTTTCTCATATGTCAGTGGCAAAGGACTTTTGGTAGGTTTCTCTTGCCCCAGTTTGAAGTCAAAGGTGCCCTCATGCATCATGGGAGTAACATCTTAATAGTTTGTTTTTAAGTAAAGCCGAACTTCAAGTCCTGTAGTGAAATGTTTGAACTGCAGTAGATTTTTATTGCAGCCCTTCTCCCTGAATTCATGATGCTGTCTGAAAAGGAAAGAGAGGCATATGTTGGAGGAAAAATATTAAAGAAATCTGGGAGCATGCCAACATTTTTTCCTTATTTCAAGCATAAATATAGTGATTTCAATCTGTGGTGCACTGTTTAAAAACATGGGGAAGATTTTCAACTGATGTCATTTGTCAAAGTTTCATGTAAGTCAATGGCAATATATCACTTGAAGATCTGTGCTATGAATCTTACCAAAGAGTCACAGCACCCATTTTGTTTAGTTCACTTTAAAAAAACAGTAGTGTTCCTATCTGATCTAAACTGATGCTCAGGAATTGTAAGGATGATTGCCATAAGAGGAGGTAGAAATGAAAGATGTATGAGGAGACATTGGTATTCCAAGATGGCACAAATAAGTAATATTAAAACTGAAAGAGGTAGGAGGCTAGAGAAGAAATGGAGAAGCATAAAGAAAAAGGGTGAAAGAGATTCTGTGGAAATTTATTAACCTCAGCTGCATGTGTGTGGGCAAAATAGAAGATATGGAAAATTCAAGGAGAGTAAGATATGCTCAGACTGTGCAATATTAATACACAGATAGACACGAGGAAACTAATGGATTTGGAAAACAAGATTTGAAAAATCAGAAGAAAAAGAATGAGATTTAATGAAAACAGAAAAGTGTGACCTTGAAAATTGGTCACTAGGGTAAAAAATAATTTCTAAAATCTTCAAATCTGTGCAGTAAAGAAAATAGGAACTTACAATGCACTTTTTTTTTGTATAAGAAGTGATAGCAATGGCTTGTTCTTGGGTACATTAAATCTGTGTTGCGGATACAGCCACGTGGCATACTTCCCTCTCACAGCAGTGAGGCTATTCAGGGACAGATTTGGTAACCAGTATCACAGAAACTTGGAACCTAAAATATGGAGAATCCTGAACTTTGTGTGGATTCAGACTCTGTATGCAAATTTAAAGTTTGGGTCCAGTCCTATTTCAGGTGGGCTTTCTTGAATGATAATGCGTGTTATTTTCCCTGTTGTCTTAGTGGGTACTTGCTTCTTCCAGGACTTTGTTGGGATAGTCAAAAGTAGGGCCATCTTCTGCATAATTCATAGCTTTTGTTGAGGTAAACACAAAGGAAAAGTGCTTTCATAGAACCATAGAAAATTAGAGTTGGAAGGGACCTCAGGAGGTCATCTAGTTCAACCCCCCTGCTCAAAATAGGACCATCCTAACTAGATCATCCCAGCAAAGGTTTTGTCTACCTGGGTCTTAAAAACCTTTGAGGATGGAGATTCCACAACCTCCCTAGGTAATCCGTTCCAGTGTTTTACTACCCTCCTAGTGAAAACATTTTTCCTAACATCAAACATAAACTTCTCTTGCTGCAACTTGAGACCATTGCTTCTTCTGACATTTGCTACTATTGAAAACAGTCTAGCTCCACCCTTTTTGCAATCACCCTTCAGGTAGTTTTAATGCTGTTATTATTGCTTTGCTACTAAACAACACTGTAACAGGGTGGTATGGCACTTTAAGGGAAGCTGAGAGCTCTGGTGTAGGAGCCCAGCTGTGGATGATTAGTTGGTAGTTAACAAACCCAATGGGAGAAATTGCAAGGACCTCAAGTTGGGCAAAGGAACAGTTTGCAAGTTGGGAGTAAAAAGAAACCCAGTTTCCACTAGGAAAGGCCAAAGCTCAAGGACCCTTTCCTTGTGCCTGGAGAAAGGCTAACAGTTTGCTTTATGCATTTGATTGCTTGGACCAGGAAGTATTGTTCTGTGTAATGGGGACTGGCTGAAGGGCTCCCCAGGAAGCAAAGCCAGACAGTGGGACTACAGACACCCAAGTACTTATTGCCAGTTGTTTGGACTATCAGAGGGATTCCTGATGAGACAAAACCTACCTGCACAGTAGAGCTGTGCGAAACACCATCATTTTGTTTTGACATCTGTTTCACCATTTTGAAAAAACAGTGTTTCTTTTTGTCATTTTGTTTAATTTTGAAGCACTGTCTCATTTCATTTTGTCAAAACCGTTTCCCTGTTTTGATGAATTTCAACGTTTTGCCCATAGGCTATAATGGGGAATCATGAAAATGCATAAAACTTTCTCATTTCTTCCCTGATTTGGATGACAATTGCATAAATGGTAGCCCCTTCAGAGGGCATGAAGCATGCCAAGTTTCAAGGAGACAGGTATAGAGGATTCTGGGAAACTGCACCTCAAACAGTTCAAAGCAAAAGTTCTGACACTTGCCAGCAGTGGCAGCCTTCTTTCATCCGGCGCACAGATCCAGAGGCTTGCACACCTGGGAGGGCTGTGCCAGACTCCTCCCAGGGGTGTGGGCCCCTGGATCTGTGTGCCAGATGAGAAGAGGCTTCCACTGCCGCCTGGGACCTGTGCTGGGTGCAGGCTGCACTCAGCATTGGACAAGATTACTGCTGCCACAGCCTGAGCCTCCCCTCATCTGGTGCAGAACCAGGGGCTTGCACCCCCAGGAGACGTCTGGCACAATCCCACAGCTCTCTCAGCAGTGTGAGCCCCCAGATCTGTGCCCTGGATGAGAGGAGGCTCATGCTGCCTCTCCCACCAGTGACAGGCACCCCCCACTTGCCTCCTTACTCAGCTACAGCCTCCTGCTTTGCCTGTGCCTGTGCCTGGCTCCAGCCCCCCTGCTTGGCCCACAGCTGGCTCTAGCTGTGCCTCCCCTTCATGCTCCCCACCCAGCTCCAGCCTCCCCGACTAGCTCCATTGCCCCCGCCTGGCTCCAGCCCCCCCTGCAGCTTAACAGCAGCAGCAGCCACGCTCTTGGCCTTGTGGCACAGCCCCCCTGCACAACATGGGGCAGCATGGCTCGGTCACAACTACCAGGTATCTGAGTGGCCTCTGATACAGCACGCTGTTGCAGCCCAGCTCAGAGCAGCACCATGTGCTTTTGGGCAGCTCCGGGTTGTTACCCAGGGCTGTGCGCCACTCGTGGGAACTGCTGGCCACACCAGCTCGGGTCCTGCATGCACAGAAGCAGCCCGGCTGGATGGCACAGGGCTCATGCACGGCCTTGAAATGAAGGGAAATTTTCTTTCCTTAATCCAAATGATCCTAGTAGTATAAGTATCCTCCCTATGCACTAAAGTGTGCCTGAATCTAGGAACACGAGCATGAAGATGGGCAAAATATGGCATGCAGGAACCAGATAATAACATCAATCCTTGGGCTCAGGAGGATGCAGCATTGTAGCCTTCTAGTAGTTAGGAGGTTGAGATGAGAGAACGTGTCCTATTTTGACATGTTTGGAGCCAAACATCTTGATTCTTCACTTTGAAATTACTTTGTTTCTAACTGTTTTTTATTTTATATTTCAAGATAGACTTTAATAAACTAAAAGTGAATTACAATTAAATGTTTTGATTTATGTAAAAAAAATGTTTTGATTGGGAATTTCAACTTTTTTTTTACTTCTTGCTCCAAGGCAAATTTTGAAACTCTTTGAAAAACAGGACTTCTGCTACCTGCTTTAGGTTAAGTCATTAGAGAGAGTCATTATAGATGAGAATGGGTCAGGGGGTCTATTTTTTTTCAAGACAGCCATTTAACTGGCTTCATAGTCTGCCTATGGGGGAGTTGGGAAAGATATTTTGCAACCTAAAGCATGGGATTTTCAACTCAGGGCAGTGTAGCTCACCTAAGCGTGCTGAATTCAAGTAAGTGTTTAATAGCAGAGTTTGAGCCAGTCTTATATTTCTCTATTTCTATTTAGCTTTTCATTTCTGGATACTACCCAGTGTTCAGTGCAATCTGTCTGTTTTCTTTCCTTCTGATTGACATTACACATTTCCAATAAAATTTCCATTCAGGATAGGAATTAAGCTTATACTATTAGGTGAAAGGAGGGTTAAGATGGGCACAGTGTCCGTAAGTCATGTGGTAAAATTGCTGCTACATTAAAATGGGCGTCAGACATTAATGCTGCAAAAATAAACACCCAGGGCTAGATCCTGTTTTACCTGTAATCATCTAAGTGGACTTTAGATATGATTATATTCCACCCTGTTTAAGTTCCTGAAAATCCCTTAATGCATCTATTTTTGTAGTACCCTGTCGTTGTACCCTGAAGATTAAGTCACACAAAGCCTGCAAACAGAAGCAGAAATCTCCCACCTTTTTAGGTGAACAGTTTTTGTTAGACTGAAGCCAAGTGGATTAGGATTGCACTTAGATGTCTAAATCCATTTAGATATCCCATAAATGGAATAAGATCTGGACCTTGGCATGGCATGTAGGGAGTGCAATAAGGAATTTCTCCTCTTCACAGGGCACTGGACATAAAACTGCACTATAGTCAAAGTGTGACTACGTTTTCTTTAGATATACCTGAGCTACCATGAAAACTAATTTGTGTGCTGATCATTGTGAAATCATAGCAAGATGGAGTTCAGTGTAAGCTACAAAATATGAAGCTAGGCTGATACTGAGATGGTTAGTGTACTGTGAGCCACTCTCTGCTGTGCCTAAATGCTATCAGTGTCCAAACTAAGTAGTGTAAAAGTAGCTGGATATGTTTTCATGAAATGCAGTCACATCTTTGCCTGAAATGTAGGCATAATGAATCGATGCATTCTGTGGTCCATCTCTTATCATATGTCATTTAGACTATCCTACTACACAAGGCAGGATCATTCCTTTAAACCACAAATGTCTGTCCAACCTTCACTTAAAAATTTTCCAGTGACAGAGATTGAACAAAGTCCTCTAGGCAATCTGTTCCAGTGCCTAACCTTTAGAGTTGGTACGGTTCCTCCTGATTCCCATACTACATCTCTCTTGTTGCAATTGAAGCACATTGCTACTTGTCCTGTGGATACAGTGAACAATTGATTGCCATCTTCTAACAACCTTATTTGTATTTGAATACTACTATACAATTCCTCCACAGTATTCTTTTCTCTATAGTAAATAGTCTTAATTTGTTAAGCCTTTTCTTGTATGTTATGTGTTTTAGACCTCTAGTCAATCATCTTGTCCTCCTCTGGACTCTTTCCAATTTGGCAAATGGTGCTTTAAACAACTGCCCACTGCAGGGATCTTTTCATATATAAACATGTAACTAAGCTGCAGTAGATCTTAACTAAGGAGCACACAGGGAGGATGTATAAGAATAATGAAAATGTATACTGATGGCAAGAAACACGGGTTTGGTCCCTTGTCTTAGGTAATGCCAATCAAGATGAAGCTAGCAATGCAGTAGAAGCAAGAGCCAGTACCATGCAGTCTGACCATTGAACACACATAAATTATGGCAAAAACATAAGGCAATATTCAGCTAAGTAATCAGAACTCTATTCATAGAGAGGCTTTTCCAGCTGAGATAAGGGTCTGTAGGAGTTGGAATCAAGAATTTTGTTAGGTATATTTCCTCTTACAATGTCTAAATTTGATATACATCTGAACAATATGAGATTAGCTTATTTCTATTGATACTGCAGCAAATCCTTTCCTGTAAAGAATATTGTATCTTTGAAATGTAAGTGGGTGTCTTGAAGTGATAGTAATCCCTAGATTTTCATTTCTTGTACTTGATTGCCTAACTCACATGTAATAAAATATTATGAATTATTATTCAGAAAGCTCTGAAAGGCCCTGAACAGCTGGATCAGACCACATATCTACACAGGGTATCAATTAAGTCAAAGGGGATATTCATAGGTAGTCAGGCTCCAATTTCTGGGCCCTAGAAGATTAAATTACAAGAAAGGACAAGAAAGTACTAGGTGGACTACTGAAACGAAGGTGAAGTAGATTTTAACCTCCAATTACCTGGCACTTAACAGTCTATTATGGTAATTCTCCATGATTTCAGTTACTAGGTGAAGCATTGCTTTACAAGAGTTGCAGGTTGAATCTATAGCAAAGACTTCCTTCCACTGTATGACGAACGAATCATCTCTGTATCTGAAAGAAAATAAGCAGCAGATCCGTCAAGATTGGATCTTAAGATTTACATCATTAGTAAAGGAATGTTTAGGTTTTTCAACAGGCAAATCATTCTTGTCTGTTCAAAAACATCTAGATGAAAACATAATTAGCAGTTCATACATGCAATGAATTGAAAAGGACTTCAGAGAACCAACTACCTCTGAGTCCCAAATAAACAGAAGACAAAGCAAAACAAATGTTACACTAATTATGAAAGTTGGATTAAGCCATTGAAATGGGCTTGGATTGGATTTAAAGGATTAAGGATCTAAGGCCTCCTATTCGCCCATTACAGTACAAACTTAATCTTCAAAATACCTGTTCAACTACTATCTAACACTACAGGCACCTAAATTTCCCACTTGTCTCAGTTTTTCTGTGTAAAATTCCCTGTGCACTTAAATGTTTGCTGCTGAGCATGCCCAGGAGTCATGATTCTGCTGAGTAGGTAGCTGCCTCGTTTATGTCTACAGGTGGCTGAAATGCTGATTTGTAGGTATTCTGCAAGTATTTTGACATTGGGACCCAGGCCTAAAAAAAAATCCCAACATCATCTTAAAGTAGAAGAGATAGGAATATGTGTGTGTGTGTGTGTGTGTGTGTGTATTGTATGTATATATATGTATGTATCTATATATGTTTATATATATTCCTATCTCTTCTACTTTAAGATGATGTTGGGATTTTTTTTTAGACCTGGGTCCCAATGTCAAAATACTTGGAGTTGGTAATACTTCATTCATATAATAACTTTTGTAAATGTTTGCAAAATAAAATGGAAAAGCTTATGATTCTGGGTCTAAACTGCCTAGAGTTACAAGATTTAGCTAGCTCTGATGAGATTATATGAAAGCCCCATGTAGCTTAAAGCAAAATTGGGCCTTTGGTCTTTGACAATGGCATGAAACGTGCATCGCGGAAACCAACTGGCGGCTACAGGAATGGTGCTTCGAGGAGGGTTTTGGCTTCCTCAGCCATGACCGGCACATCATGACGAGAGACATGCTGGGATGGGATGGGCTCCACCTTTCCCCTAAAGGTGTTCTCTTCTAGGTTGGTGGACCTCCTCCGGTGGGCTTTAAACTAGGCTCGTGGGGGGAAGGGGAAGATAAGGGCAGAGGAAACATCAGACTGCCAGACAAAACAGCACCCACAACTACAGCCCAGCCCAGACCAACGAGTGAAGCGAACAAACAGGTAAGAGAGAGGGACCAGGGTAATGCTGGGACTAGGGGGTCAGTACACACACCCACAGGAGGCCTCAACTGCCTCTACACAAATGCTCGTGGTATGGGCAACAAGCAGGAGGAACTCACCCTCCTGCTGGCTGACACCAGCCCGGACATAGTGGGAATTACGGAAACATGGTGGGACGCAACGCATGATTGGGTGGTGAATGTCAAGGGCTATAGGCTGTACAGGAGGGACAGGATAGGAAAGAGAGGTGGGGGCGTGGCGCTCTATATTAAGGAGGAATACACATCCTCGTTAATTAGCAAGGAGTCAGGGGAGGGTTAGAGTACAAGGCAGTCGAGGGGAAAGGGACTTAATGGTGGGAGTCTACTACAGACCTCCCAAACAGGGAGAAGAGCTTGACCAGGAATTCTTGGGTCAGCTCACAGAGGTAGTGAAGGCTAAGGATGTGGTAGTCATGGGGGACCTGAATTTCCCGGACATCTGCTGGGAAGAACAGTCAGCCAGGTCTGAACACTCACGTAGGTTCTTGGACAGAGTGCAGGACCTCCATCTAACCCAGGAGGTGCACAGCCCCACCAGGGGGAACGCCTTGTTGGACCTAGTGCTGGCCACGGGTGATGACCTGGTGACGGGGCTGCGGGTGCTCGACCACCTGGGCGACAGCGATCATCGCCTGCTGGAATTCACCATCCAGTGCAAGGTGGCAAAGACAAGCAGTAAGGCAGCGGCCCTAGATTTTAGGAGGGCAGACTTCAATGAGCTAAGGAGGATAGTTGGAGAAGCGCTGAGGTCCTGGAGGAGAGGGGAGCCAGGTGTCCAAGGAGAGTGGTCGATCCTTAAGGAGACGATCCTCCAAGCCCAATGGAAGGTAATCCCAATGAGGATCAAAGGGAGCAGGAGAGCACACAAGCCTCCGTGGCTCACCAAAAGCATCCGGGAATGTCTCCTTGCTAAAAAGGAGGCTTACACCCAATGGAAAGAAGGGGTCATCACCAGGGAGGACTATTCTGTAGTTGCTCGGGGATGTAGGGGGGTAGTTAGGAGGGCCAAGGCAGAGATGGAAGTGGGGCTAGCTTCCCAGATTAAGGACAATAAGAAGTCCTTTTTTAAATATGTAGGGGGTAAAAAGAAGGTCCCGGGTAATGTGGGGCCCTTGCAGGATGACATGGGAAACTTGGTCATCACACCAGATGGCAAAGCTAACATGTTTAACGATTTCTTTGCCTCCATCTTCCTAAGTAGGGACCAGAAGAGCCACCTCCCTGCTGGGTCCCCCTTGGGCCCTGAGGGAGGCACACCCGGGCCACGGGTTAGTGAGGATTTAGTTAAGGAGCTTCTGGAGGGGTTGGACGTATTCAAGTCAGCCGGTCCAGATGATCTCCATCCTAGAGTTCTAAAGGAACTGGCTGAGGTCATTGCAAGTCCCCTGGCACAACTTTACGAGCACTTGTGGTGCTCTGGTGAGGTACCGGAGGCCTGGAAGAGGGCTAACGTGGTCCCCATCTTCAAAAAAGGCAGGAAGGAGGACCTGGGAAACTATAGGCCGGTTAGTCTTACCTCGATCCTAGGCAAGCTGTTTGAGAAAATTATGCTGGCACACATCCAGGAGGGGCCAGCAGGGGACTGCATGCTTAGGGGCAACCAACATGGGTTCATCAGTGGCAGGTCCTGTCAGACCAACCTGGTGGCCATTTACAGTCAGATCACCAGATCATTAGACGCAGGGGTAGCAGTGCATATACTCTTCCTGGACTTCCGGAAGGCTTTTGACACTGTCTCTCACCCCGTTCTCCTTAAGAAACTGGGGGGCTGTGGTGTAGACACCCACACAGTCAAATGGGTCGCCAACTGGCTGGAGAGCCACACCCAGAGGGTGGTAGTGGATGGGTCCTTCTCAGCCTGGAAGGACATGGGCAGTGGGGTTCCGCAGGGCTCGGTCCTCGGGCCCGCACTGTTCAACATCTTCATCAGTGATTTGGATGAGGGGGTAAAAAGCACCCTGTTCAAATTTGCTGATGACACTAGGATGTGGGGGGACGTGGGAACATTGGAAGGATGCAACAGGCTACAGTCAGACCTAGACAGGTTACAAGGGTGGGCGGATGAGAATAGGATGGGATTCAACAAAGACAAGTGCAAGGTGATGTACCTTGGGAGGAACAACCAGCACCATACCTACAGGTTAGGGAACTCCCCTCTTGTCAGCACGGAGGCGGAAAGGGATCTGGGGGTCATCATTGACTCCAAGATGAACATGGGCCGGCAGTGTGGGGAGGCAGATAGGAAGGCCAACCGCACCTTGGCATGCATCCACAGATGCATCTCGAGCAGGTCCAAGGAGGTGATCCTCCCCCTCTATGCGGCACTGGTCAGGCCGCAGTTGTAGTATTACATCCAGTTCTGGGCGGCACACTTCAAGAGGGATGTTGACAGCATGGAGAGGGTCCAGAGGAGGGCCACTCACATGATCAGGGGACAACATGGCAGGCCCTATGAGGGGAGGCTACGGGACCTGAACCTGTTCAGCCTCCACAAGAGAAGGCTGAGGGGGGATCCTGTTGCCTGTTACAAACTAGTCAGAGGAGACCAGCAGGCACTGGGGAAGTCCCTGTTCCCCTGAGCACTACCAGGAGTGACCAGGAATAACGGTCACAAGCTGGCAGAGGGTAGATTTAGGCTAGATATCAGGAGGCGCTACTTCACGGTCAGGGCAGCTAGGATCTGGAACCAACTTCCAAGAGAAGTGGTGCTGGCTCCTACCTTGCGGGTCTTTAAGAGGAGGTTAGATGTACACATTGCTGGGGTCATTTGACCCCAGTACTTTTTCTTGCCATGACAGGGGGTCGGACTAGATGATCTATTCAGGTCCCTCCGACCATAGAAACTATGAAACTATGGACGGTTGTGCTGTAACCCAGATATATTCACAGGGAAGAGAAATGCAATTTACAAGTAATGCAGCTGGGATAGGACCTTTTTCTCCTGAGGATTCACTGTGTTTTGAGAGTGGAACTGTAACTTCTTTTATGGAGACATCAGTAAATTTTAGATGGTGTTCACAAAATTAATCCTTTGCTTCTAATCCTTTTCTGTGTGATGGGGACATACTGGGACCAAGGTCTGAATGAGAGATTTTTTCAGTTATTCTAAGGTGACTTTGTTGCTAGCAGCCCATATTTAGGTTAGATGAATACCTTGCTGGGGTCGTTTGACCCCAGTATTCTTTCCTGCCATGGCAGGGGGTTGGACTAGATGATCTGCTCAGGTTCCTTCCGACCCTAGAAACTATGAAACTATGAAATGGTTTCCACTGGCTCTTTTGCTTATTTAATTGTCAGTTTCACTGACTTTCAATATACTTACTTTGCAAGTTAGATTTTGCCAAACTCAAGAACTTTGTACCAGAAAACTTCACATACTATTGGGAAATCAACCTGAACTGGTCATTATTCAACAAACATGAACAGCTTTTGATACATTAAAAATGAAACTCATTTAGCATACATTGTTCTCCAAAAGAGAGATATGATGCACTTATGACTTCATAAATTGAAAGGGGCATCATCTCTTTGAAACAGTACAGTAAATATGAGATGGTGCTATTAAACAAAGGCTGCCCTTTATGGGGCTCATAAGATAAAAAAAAATATGTTTACTTCAAACCAATTCCAACACTGAGCACAAGTGGATATTTCCTTGTCCCTTGATGCTGCACCACATGCACAAGGAGACAGTCCCTCCACCTCAGGTTTTTGGCAACAGGTTTCCCCACTTGTGTCAAGGGATGCTCTAGCTGGGCTGTGCAGGAACAGAAAGCCTAAACCAAAGGGGAAGCCAGCTGTTCTTGTAGCTAGAGCAATAGGGGGAACAGTGGTGGGGTGGGGGAGAGCACAGATGTTGCAGATTAACCCCTCACAGGCAGCATATGGTCTGCAGACTGCCAGCTAGATAGCCCTGATTTTTGGAACTGTTTCTGTAATCTATGATAGAGAGGACTTGGTGAGAACTGGAGTTAAGTAGTCTGTTGCTAGCTCTATTTCTCATTTGGTCATAGCACATCAGAGCAGCCCCTGTGGTCATGTACAGGCATCCTGTCCAAACTTCTGCCTATTATTTTTGTATATTGGTGAGTGTGACAGGGATGGCTAACATGCCCTGCCACGAGAACATGAAAAGAAAATAAACAAGGAGACACTTACAGGATAGAACCTGGACAGGGAGCTTGGGTGGGAGGAACCCCACACTGGAAGCAATTAGCAAGATCAGCTGGAGGGGCCAGAGAAGTGGCGAATCACAAACTGCCATGATGAACACAGCTGGTCAGTGTGGGGAATTTAAGGGATGCCAACAAGGCAATTGGCATCGATTCCGAGGAAAGGAACCTGAGGAGAAGATGGGGATAATGCAGGGAGATGCCAGAAGAGAGGGATCGACCCTGGGACTTGTGGAAGAGTCCCAGCAACTCACCTGCAGAGACAGGGAGATGAGATGACAACAGCATCCCAGCTAGTGAGTCTGATACTGGGGAAGGCAGGAAACTACTCCGGGAATATAGAAGAGAAGAAAAGTGAAGAAAATATTGTAGAAATTCAGGACAATATTCCTGGACCTGGTCATGCTAGAAAAGGGTGGGATTCCGGCTTCGTCCCGCTGACCTGCCCCAGAGCTGGGCATGCCGGTGCACAATTCAAAAAGGATGTGGAGAAGCTTGAGAGAGTCCAGAGGAGAGCCACGCGCATGATCAGAGGTCAGGAAAACAGATCTTACGATGATAGGCTGAGAGCCATGGGACTCTTCAGCCTGGAAAAGCGCAGGCTCAGGGGTGATCTAATGGCCACCTATAAGTTTATCAGGGGTAACCACCAGGATCTGGGGGAATGTTTGTTCACCAGAGCGCCCCAAGGGATGACGAGGTCAAATGGTCACAAACTCCTGCAACACCATTTCAGGCTGGACATAAGGAAGAATTTCTTTACTGTCCGAGCCCCCAAGGTCTGGAACAGTCTGCCAGCGGAGGTGGTTCAAGCACCTACATTGAACACCTTCAAGAGTAAATTGGATGCTTATCTTGCTGGGATCCTATGACCCCAGCTGACTTCCTGCCCTTTGGGCAGGGGGCTGGACTCGATGATCTCCCGAGGTCCCTTCCAGCCCTGATGTCTATGAAAACTATGAAACTGGGAAGTAGCCAGCTTAGGACCCAAGTGGGGAAGAACAGGGTAAGTGGCCAGGGTGAAGAGAAGACCCTTTGAACGGGGTCAAGATAACTGAAGAACCGGAGCTCCTGGAGACAAAGACTGATAGTATTGAGTATATACCAACCAGTGTGGATAGGGCAGAGTATGGAGATGGTGGAGCCCTGCAAAGAGGAGTCAGTGTCCTGTGTCATTAACAGCCATCTTGTCCCCTTGGATCTTTTCTATCTTTTATCCTCCTTTTTCATCGAAGTTGTGGCAGCGAGCTCTAAAGAGAACACTCAATCCTTGTGGGAGGCGATGACCCAACTCCAGGAAGACATGGCATAAACCCTTACAGTGAGTCATAGGTTTTGTTCCTAAATAAAGAATATGAGGAAAATTCTCTAGAATTTCATTTGAGCTATAAATCTCTTTGATAGTACAACATGCTGTAGGATTGAGCACTGGAACAGATTAAACATCTGTTCTTCATCTCTGTTCTGTACATACAGATCACCTAAAAGAATTATTATTATTTTAAATATTTAACTATTGGGAATTATTCCCCCCCCCTCTAGATGCTTCTAGATTTAATTATAAATGCAGTGAGTCTTCTGATGTATGCAGGCTTATCTTTTAAAAATTGAACCATCCTTTTTTCCTGGCATGGTGTAGTGTGCTTTTGCTTAAGAACATTTGCTTAAGAAAATAATCAATGAAATTCAATAGTTTTGAGCTTTTTAAACACTTAAAGTAATAAAATATATTGAACTTTTGATGCTCCCTGAACAGCTTAAAAGGAAGTCTGTGCATCTTTATGTTAATATATCCAATGTTTAATATTTTTCTGCAGTTTCTTAGTCCTTTTATTGTTCTTGATATTATACTAATGACATGATATATCAAATAATGTGATACAATGTAAAAAATCCTAAAACCTGTTATTGCTCAATATTTCTGGCTCATCCTTAGCAAGCAGAAACAGGTTACATGTTTCAAAGTGATACCACATCTTTTTGTGAGTTACTGGGAAATATGAACAGCACTTCTGAACTAGCAGAGCTTTAGTTTCCCTAGTAATAGTGAGAAAGTAGTATTTTCATTTGCCATGAAAAAGTAGTTTCCCATTGGTATTCATGGTAACTTCTTGAATTGCTTGTCTTTCTTAGGCTTTTGAACCAGAAAGGACAGAAATCCTGGTGTCCATCACCACTGAATTAACTCTGTTTACTGTCTCTTGTAATTTATGTTGGATCCATTCTCTTCCTTCCTTTATTTATTTATTTATAGTCTTTTCATATAAAATCTTCTGGGCATGATGTAACTGTCTTTTTAGAAAAAAGGGGCTTCATTCTTGATAGAAACCATCTCATGGTCTCACACATAAATAACAAATAATATTGTCTATGAATATTTATAGGTTTAATCTTTCCATTTGTATAGGCTTAATCTTTAATAAATAATCATCAGTATAGCAACCAATATCTGGGCTTAGAAATGTAAGTATGAGGTTTACCTATGATTTATACACATGATGGATTTAGTTGTGTTATCTGTATTATTAGTGCATTCAATACTACTGTGATTTTGTGTTTTGATACTAGTTTTGGCTTAGGTAGTATTATATTTGTCTAGTACAGAGTTAATCTCAGATTGGATTCTTATTGGGGGGAAAGTAGAGTGTGGTAGGATATGGCAATAATAACAAAGTCTCTGCTTACAAATGTAGGAGGAAAAAATATTTATTTTTACCTTGGTGTGGCCCTGTGCACAGCACATGCCCAAAAGAGGCATGGCATCAGTTTGACCCAGTTCATCCAACATCTGTATAGACTGTGTGCTTCATTGGGGCTTTTTGGCTATTAGATAAAAATGCCAAAAACCCCAATGAAGCACACATTCTGTACAGATGCTGGGGAGCCAGGTCAAACTGATATGATTCCTCTTCCAGTGAAGTGCTCTTTTTGGTGGTTGCTTTTTTTCCCCATGTAGTTAGCAGCTGAAATGTCCATAAAGGTCTAGTACTGTAAATGGTTTTTTTTCATTTCCTTTACAAGCACATGGAAATGTCATTCGCAAAAAAACCCAACCAAACAAAACATCATAGCTGATAAGGGGATACTTCTATCTTCTACAAATCTATATGTATACTAGCAAAGGACAAAATATTAAGTGTGCATTTATACATATTTTATAAATGATTAATTAAAAGGTTTAATGCATGTTCTAAAAATGGTTTACGATCTGTTTATAACCACCTACAATATGTTTTACTGACACAGTTATAACTGTCTAGATTGAATATGATTAATGGCTATATACTACACCTATTGAAGCTATTAATCATGTTACCCTTTTATAAAAAAATTATAAAATACTATATACTATATGTACTCTTAAAATATACTGGGAGGCCATTTTCACAGATACACATCTTCCAGAGTTGTATTCAAAGTCCTTTGAAATCAATGGGAATTATTCCATTGATTTTAATTTGATTTGGATTGTCCCATATTCAGTGTTTGTTTGTTTTCTGTTAAAAGTGTAAACTGTTAGGCAGATGTATCTTTTGTCTAGTTGCCCTGGATAGAGTAGGGGCAAATAGGCAGGAATTATTTTCTTGGTAACAGTCCTCTGCATAGACATGGTCAAATTGACCTGGTTTAGCATCTAGGGTCATCGTATGTCCTGTGGAGACATCTAGGAGGAAATTCTGCTCTGCTGATCATGTATCTAATTAGTATTTGGATATCTAAGACCCTGGCCAAATTCTCCCATGTCTAAAAGTGGCACTTAGTGACACTTATGCAAATTTTATATCAGACACCAAATGCTACATCTAAGCTCGGCTCACTACTTGTGCCCAGAAACTATTCCATTTTGTTGAATAGCCATCTAAGTTTAAATCCACCTAGGGAAATGCATATTTTCCACATAAGTCTGAAAAATTTAACTTGGCAAAAAAAAGCTATGACTGGTGACTGATGGAGGTGACAAGTTCACCTACCTTTTAGCTTAGGAGTTAGGACACTGGGACCAGGTACAGATATTATACTTTTACCAGTATAAGTGATCGGAAACTGGTCTATACTCACAACAGAACAGAAGTTCAGCATGCATAGACTAGCTTAAAAATGGTGGAACTAAGTCTAAGATTTGCCCACCCCGCACCTGCCCAACAAAGAACAGTGTTCTGTTCACTACCTGTCTAAACTATGCCACCTGTCTAAAACCATGTAACTTAAATTCCACCTTGGGCTTTTTGAAGGCTGTTTCCAGCTTTGGAAGCTCAGGTTCTAGGTTCCTCTCAGGGGACTGAATTTCCATCTTCTATTTCTTAAAGAAGCTGTGTCTTGGGCTAGGAAAGGCCATGATTAGCCGCTACGTCTCTGGTTGAAGCTGGCTCATTTGGCACTCAAGAGGGAAAAAGAGAAGGAACCAAAAGGAGACCAACTAGAACAAGCCTGATTTGGCTGAGTGAAAAGAGGAGAAAGAACAGTGCTCAGATTTCTTACCTATGCTTCTATTCCCAGTGTTGTTTATGTATTTTGTATTGAATTGAATAGACATGGGACAAAGTGTACTAACAGCTTTGGGAGCAGAGAGCATAATCTAGGGTATCCTTCTTTCTCCACAACACCTGGCATATCACAACATCTGTGAATCCCATGAGTACATTGCACGCTAGTTTCATATTCATTCTGTCCATCCATTGCTGATTGATATATGTGCGTATTCCTCTTGGGTTTCTTGATGATCACAATAGTCTGCCAGGCCTACAAATCTTTACAAAATTACGACAAATGATCAAGGCATGCAATAATAGCCTTCAGGACTTTAGTCCATGACCTTCACTTTAATGGTTGACTGATTCCAGCCATCTCTGCACCTGTTCTCTGAAAAGAGACTAAAGCCAGCAATGCCAAGGCAATGTTGACCCCCCTTGATACCAAAAGTAACACCTGATTTTTACATGCATTGAGTGTGATTGCTTGCCTCTCCTTTGCCCATCAGCAGGTTGTGTACTGGACTACAGAGATAAGGCTGGGCTCCAGAAGGACATTACTTTACCTCAACAGGGTTTGAGGAAGAGGTTGGAAAATTCCTTACTGCACAATAAACCTCACTAATCCTGAGTAAATTTGCTACCTGCAAATGCAAATAGCAAATTTATTTGTGATTATTAACTGTGCAGTACTGCTTATGTAGATGCCTGACCGGGAACAAATATGCTCCCAGTCAGTCAGCCACTGGCTGCAAGAGATTGCTCCCTGCCCCTTGGAGCTGCCTGCTTCCAGGGTGATCTCCACCACTGGAGTCTGGGCAGGGATATGTCTCCCTACCCCAACAGCAGGTTGCTCCAAGCCCCCTGCTTCAAGATTGTGAACAGGGAGTGGAAGCTGGGAGATCATTATCTGGGATGGTGCCGGGAGATCCTTGTAAGTGTAAGGGTAGGGGTCTCATAGCACCAGTCCTGAGACTGTGAAGATGGTGCTGGGAGATAAAGATCTCCCATTAATGGCTCCATGGTGGCAGAGCTGGCACTGGGAGCTTCCTACTGTCAGGGGATGGGGAGCCTGTTTCCTGTCCAGTTCCATGATTGTTGAGCTGGGTGGGGAACGGGCTGGGGAGTATTTTTTAACACCCAGCTCCACAATCATACAGCTGGGCAGGGAACAAGCTCTCCAGCCCCAACCCATGATTGTGAAGTGGGCTGGGAGCTGTCTCATTTAGGGGCAGATCCTAGCCCCATGCCCCCATTGGGTGATTGAGTCATGGGGCTTGAAAAGAGCTGCTAGCTGCCTCACCAGTGGATCAAGGTAGGGGGTTCAGACCTACCCCATTCCTGAAGCTTTTTCCAAGTCCCCTGCCCTGCCCTTAGTTGGGGAACTTAGGCCAGGAGCTCCCTGTCACTGGAGCAAGGGAACATTGTCTCCACCCTGACAGCAGGCAGCCTCCCAGAGACAGGGTGCAATGTCCCAACCTTGGCCAGGAGACAGCTATCTCCCGGCCCGGTGCTCCCTTGCAGCCCCTGGGCTAGCACACAGGGGGAGCCTAGAGTTCCCCCTGGTTGCAGCAGGGGCCCATTGCAATGCCCTAGAAAGCAGAAGCAGTTTACTGCCATTAGTAGCAAATATGCTCCTGCTTTCCTGAATGTGTAGACACCTGCCTGGGAGCATTTACCTGTAAGCAGTTTACTCATGAGTAAACTTCTCCCACATCAAATGGGTAGACACACCCAGGACAGTTTATGCAGGAGTTAGGTGCAAAACCACCTGCTAGAGATGGATTGTGAGCATGCACATAAGCCTGAATCTAGGTGCTTAGGAAACTTTGAGGTCCAAAAGGTTTAATCAGTTTAATGACTTTTATAGATGCTGTTGGGGGTGCAGCTTCAGTTGTCTTTGATAATTCATTATCTGAAGTATACATAAATTATATTTACATGTCTACTGAATCAATATGAATTGTGATTAAAGGGTTTTTTCTTTTAGGGCAAAGGGGTATATTTGTTATACTTTAATAGTATACCTTAAGTATTAAGTGTTGTGCTATAGCTTCAGAAAAGTACTTTTTATAAACAACATGAAATTAAATGTTATAATCAATAATAGATGGATTCAGAAATTGACTGACACTTGGAAAAGCCAATTCTACCTGCTTCATCACTAAATTTAATTACATATAATAAGAGACAAATATCCATTTTTCCCTAAGTAGAAGAATTCACGCTCTTAATCTTGCCTGTGTTTTTAATACAAGTATTTTTATTACAGTGTCCTTTGATCTCTTTATACAATAAAACCTTGTATACAAGTTTTAAAGTCAGGACTATTGTCCAGCTTCTTGCAAATCATTCTAATGTAGTTCAGAATGACATTGCTATTGCTAATACTATGGTCTTGAGTCTTTTGTCTTCCTAATTGGGGCATATGAAGTGTTAATTAGGGCTGTGCAAAATTTTGCCCTGTGTTTCATTTTGAAGCTGTTTTGATGTGTTTCAAGCTCAAAACAGTGAAATTGAAATGAAACAAAAGCCTTCAAATCAGCTTCAAAACAAAACAAGGGAATACAAAATATTTCAAGTTTCAAAGCCAAGCTTGCTGGCTTCAGTGCCGGTCCCAGCGGACAGCACCCACCTTCTGTCATCCAGCAGGCAAATCAGGGGCTCACCTGCACTCCCGGGAGGGCTGCAGAGGCTGTGCAGGAGTCCTCTGGGGGGGAGGGGAGGGGTTCCTGATCTGCCTGCCAGATGAGAGAACCTAGGTGCTGCTGCCTAGGACCAGCACTGGGAAGATCGCTGCTGCCGCCAGTCCCAGGAAGCCACACCTGCCTCCTCTCACCTGGCAGGCAGATTGGGGACTCACCTGCCACCCCGGGAGGGCTGAAGAGGCTGTGCCAGAGTCCTCTCAGGAGTGCAGGCCCCCAATCTGCCTGCCAGATGACAGACCATCACTGGGCACAGCCTGCATCCAGCACCAGGAAGATCAGTGCTGTCACTGGCCCCTGGCAGCAGCATCGGGCTCCTGTCACCTGGCAGGCAGATTGGGGGCATGCACCCCCGGGAGGACTCCATCACAGCCCCTGCAGTGATCAGGGTGGTGGGTCCCCGCGCAAGCTGACCTGCCTCAGCCCTGCTGGCCCCAGGCACCAGCACTCAGCTCCTGTCAGCCAGCAGGCAGATGGAGGTCCTTCTGGTACCCCCAGGAGGACTGCAAGGGCTGTGCTGGAGTCTTCCCATGGATGCATGCCTGGGGCCAGTGGCAGCACTGATCTTCCTGGTGCTGGGTGTGGGCTGTGCCCAGCGCCAGTCTGTCATCTGACAGGAATATTGGGAGCCCACACCCCCAGGAGGACTCTGGCACATCCCTTACAGCCATCCCAGGGGTGTGGGCAAGCCCCCAATCTGCCTGCTGAATACGAGGATCCAGGTGATGCCACCTGGGATTGGCGACAGCAGCGATCTTCCTGACAGTCCCAGGCAGCAGCACTCAGCTTCTCTCATCTGGCAGGCAGATCAAGGGCTTGCATCCCTGGGAGGACTCCTGCACAGCCCCCGCAGCCATCCCAGGGGTGCGGGTGAGCCCCCAATCTGCCTGCCTGCTGCATTTTATGCTTCCCCATAGTAACCTATGGACAAAACATCAAAACAATCTCAAAACAGCAAAACAGTTTTGACACATGGGAGCACGGAAGCAGAAAGGGATCTTGGAGTCATTACTGACTCCAAGATAAACATGAGCCGACAATGCGAAGTCACGGTTGGAAGGGCTAACCGGACCTTGTCGTGCATCCACAAGGAGGTGATCCTTCCCCTCTATGCGACACTGGTCAGGCCACAGCTGGAGTACTGTGTCCAGTTCTGTGCGCCCCACTTCAGGAGGGATGTGGACAGCATGGAGAGGGTCCAGAGGAGGGCCACCCGCATGATCCAGGGACTACAGGGCAGACCCTACAATGAGAGAATGTGGGACCTAAACCTGTTCAGCCTTCGCAAGAGAAGGCTGAGGGGAGACCTGCTGACTGTCTATAAACTCACTAGGGGGGACCAGAAGGGTTTGGGAGACACTTTGTTTCTCCTAGAGCCCCCTGGCATAACAAGGAATAATGGCCACAAGTTGTTGGAGAGGAGGTTTAGATTAGACATCCGTCAGAACTACTTCACAGTCAGGGCGGCTAGGATCTGGAACCAACTTCCAAGGGAAGTGGTGCTGGCTCCTACCCTGGGGGTCTTTAAGAGGAGGCTTGATGCCTACCTAGCTGGGATCATTTGAGCCCAGTTTTTTCTCCTGCCCAGGCAGGGGGTTGGACTTGAAGATCTACAAGGTCCCTTCTGACCCTACTTCTATGATTCTATGAAACTAAATGGATCACTGCTTTCAAAATTAAATGAAACTTGAAATGAAACACGGTTCCATTGAATCGTCAAGGCGGAGGTCGAATTGGAATGGTGCTGTTTCGCACAGCCCTGGTGTTAATGCAGAAATGCAGGTTTTATCATTTAAAATGTGAATATAAAGACAAAATCTCTGAGATTCATTCAGATTTTATTTAATTTGTCTTGAAGGTTGTCAAAGAGCATTGAATAATTCAGTTTTTGATCCTAAGGGAATATCATCTACATAAGCAAAAAATAGTTTTTCAGACACAGCAATAAGTAGTAAGAACCATGGAAAAGAATGTACATATTACCAATATGCAGAAGTTATAATGTAAATTAAGTAGAGTGTAATGAATTTTCTCTACATTCCCAAGGTAGTTCCAACTAACTTTTGATTTCTTATAAGAAATTAAAGATAGTTCTTAAGGGTCTGTTATCTAAATTTAGCCTATAACAAAAATACATATTGTATGTCATCCAAATGAACTAATTTATTAGGATCGATACTTCTCCAATGAATACTGTTTGAATTCACAGTGAAGGCCTAAGTAATCCTGATAGCAGCAATCCAAATACCCAAGTGCTAATCTACTGTCCATTTAATGCACTAATTTGTTTTGGATTGATAAAACAAAGTTTATGTTGCAATCTATCCCAAGGTAGCTGTTTCTTGGGTTTTTTCCTCCCTTTCTGCTTATGCAAATCTTATTTGAGTCACATTGTTTAAGCTACAATAGTTGGCTGGAAGTGTCTCAGCCATGAATCACTGGTCAGATTGCTGGGCTGGAAAGTGACTAATAATTTAAAATAAATGGAATTTCTTTTAAAGATATTTCAGTATAAACATGGATAACAAATATGCAACTGTGACTAAAATGAAGGAGTCAAGCTTTCATTATTAGCCATCACTGGTTCCCCTCTCTGTCTGAAATGCAAAAAATCTAGAACTCTTGGTTCAGAGATGATACCTTTTATTAAACCAACTAGGAAATCACACACACAAAAAAATCTTTTTCTGATAATCTTTACCTGATCTGCACAACAAAGAGCAACTCAGAACAACTCACAAAGACACTCTCATGGACCCAGAGGGACACACTTCCATCTCCAGCTTCCTCTGTGCAAAAACTATTTTTTTTCCTACCTATGCGGATTTTTTACCATCCTTAATTTTCTCTGAGCTTTTGAGCACAAAAGCTTTCAGAAAAAGAAATTTTTTTTTGAGATTTCCTAGTTGGTCTAATAAAAGGTATCATCTCTGAACCAAGAGTTCTAGATTTTTGCATTTCTTTTTTGTCTCAGACCAACACAGTTATCAAATACATCCTTCTTTCTGTTTGATATTCTTCAGTTCTAGGTAAATTGGACAATGACACATTAATGTGTCAAAATTATTGGTCTCCCAGACCATGGTATCTATAATTAACTTTAAACATAATATGCTACTTACTGTAAACCACACAGAGAATAGCAGTATTGCTATCCTTGCTGATAACGGTGTTGTGCCATGTAGTAGAATCTGATAATTCAGTGCTGCAAGTGAGGGTCTCTGCTCCTAATAATGACCCATTGTATTGCCTTGTTAAACCAATGGCTTATTTTGTTCAAACTGTGAATTGACATGCTGTTTTAATAGACTGTGAGGCTGGCTGTGAATTGTAAGTATTGACCTATGATGGGACGGCACAGTGTGATCATGCAGAAGCCCATTTTGTGTTTCTGCAACATATCTGGCAGGCATACTTGCCCATTGCTTACCTCTTCAAGAGTCATAGCATAATCTTCTATTTATACTCAACCAATTTTGCTAACCAACACTTAGGAGAGGGAGGTCATTTCTCCTCAAGTTCTGGGCATACACGCACATTGTTGTTAATTCTTGCAACAAATGGTGTTTTCTTCTGATAGCAGATGGAATCAAGAGGCTGCTTGAGAATCAGAACTTGTGTTTAAAAACAAAAATCGTGTACATATTAGAAAGTTCTGTGGGACAAAATCTGAATTTAATTCATCTGTAATTCAAACACTGCATAAGGCTAACACAACAGGAACCTAAGCCAGGAGTCGCTCCTAACAGCTGAAAGCCCAATCCTTCATGTATGTATTTATAATCTGTGTTTGGGAGTGAAAGTTGGAATAGCTATTTCTTTTCTTCATGAAATGAAATACTCCCCAAAATCTCAGTGTGGGTTTAGGGCATCAAGAAGCACAACTGACATGATTTTCACAGCTCGCTAACTGGAAGAAAAATGCTAGGAACGGTTGGAGTCGAGCTCTGAATGGATACCAAATGGATGTTTAATCTCAGCCAACTCTGAACCAAAACTAAGATCACCCCAACCTCAATCACTGAGCTCCGGTGTGCTGTTGATACAGTAGTCTGTGCTCACTCAAAAGTAAACCTTCAGGCAATTATCAGTGTGTTTACCAAGGCATACAAGAAAATGGGACTGACGCTTAATATCCACAAAACTAAAGTCCTCCAACAACAAGCTCTTAATGAGAAGTCCCCAGGTCCAGTATTTCAGATTCACGGTGAAACTCTGGAGAATGTTGAGTATTTCCTAGCCATCTCAGAAGCCATCTCTCTGAGTGCTGACATCTGATGAACTCCAACTTTGCCTCAACTGTGAAAGGGTAGCTTTTGGACAACTGAGGAAATGGGTGTTTGAAGACTGTGACATCAGATCTAAAACCAAGCTCCTGGTTTATCAAGCACTTGTGATCCTCACTTTATTGTACAGAGCTGAGTTCTGGATAATACACAGGAGACACCTCAAGTCATTGGAGAATTACCATCAATGATGCCTATGGAAAATCCTTCAAATCCAGTGGGAATATAGAAGCTGCAACAATAGTATCCTTACAAGCAAATACCATGAGCATCAATGTGATGATCATCTGACATCAACTTTGCTGGGCCAGCTGTGTCATTTGGATATCTGACTCCAGGATCCTGAAGCAAGTTTAATTCTCTCATTTCAGTCAAGGTGTATGCTCAAGAGGAAGGCAGAGAAAGTGCTTCAAGGAGGGGCTCAAGGCTAATTTGACATCAGTTCATGGGAGACTATCGCTTAGGACTGATTGAAATGGAAGAAGAGTCTGCTGCAGGAATCTCAGTACTTTGGAATATGGGTTAACATCTGCTCAAAATATAGGGTACTGAATGGCAGTAAATCCAACATACTGACTGAAACTGAACTTCTGAATTTAAGTTTAAAAGGGACAAGGAAAATTCAAAATTATCTTGGCATGATGCCAAGAAAAACCTCCTACTTAGCAAGGGAAACAGATGGCACTTGAAATGAACAGTGTTCTGAATGCAATTTTGCTCCTGAGACAACTAGACATGGAGGGACAAGAGGTCATCCATCAATATCTGGGCACAGACTCTGAGCCACACAGAAGAAATTGCCGCAAACACTATTTTTCCAAATTATCATCATTTGCTCTTGCAGTTAATGACCGCATGTCTCTACATGGATGCTTCCAGCCCTACAAAGAAAATGAAAATGGCCACAAAGACCATTTAAATAGCCACATCTGAAGATGGACTAAATGAACTTTTAAAGATCAGGCCGGGAGTCCTATAGTGTATGCATCCAGAGTCTTTGAAAACACAGACATTTCAATATAATTGTTTCTGTTTAAAAAAAAATGTACAGAACATCTACAAACTGACAAACTGGGCTTGTCTACATGAGACACTTTACTACACAGTAGCATATTTTACTGCACAGTAACATAGTTTACTGTGCAGTAAGCATGCACATCTACTCATGCACATGTTTCCCATTAAGTAAACTTTGCTACTTACAAATACATTTTCCACCTGTGCAGTAATGTGCACATTTAGACACCAACCAGAAGCAAGTTTGCTCCAGGTCATCCCACTAGGGGGCAAGCCTGAGCTCAGTCCCAAGGCCCCAAGGCTGGGAGCCTTCCCTGCCACAGAGCTGGCCCACCTCTGTGGGCCAGCCCCAGGCCCTTTAAAAGCCTGCAGGCATTTTGAGCCCTAGGATACAACAGCAGGGAGTCTGGGGGGACTCTTGGTCTCTGCTGCACCTCAGCAGGCTATGGGCTTGTGCCAGCCTGCCTGCACCCCAATGCCACTGCCTGGCACCACACTGTTGGCACCCCATGCCATCCAGCCTCGCAAGCTGCTGCAAGCTCTTGCCAACCCTGCTAGCATGGGGACCTTGCAGCTGGCTCCTGGCCACTGGGACCAGTGCCAGCTGCCTACAGTCAACCCTCAGCAGCCTCTCCAGAACCTGCAGGTGGTGTGGGGCATCACATCACTGTGTGGCTCCTAGTTCCTCACTGTGCCCCTCCCCTGGGTGCTGCAGGCAGCTGCTCTGGCCCAGCAGCACAGGGACAGCCACACAGAATCCAGGAGAGCCAGTGCAGGTGCCCTGATGGTGCCATCACTGACAACATATGCTGCCACCCAGGGCCCCAGATGGTTGCAGGAGGAGACAGCACTATGAGGTTGCCAGTGAGGTAAGGTAGAGGCACAGCAGCAGTTCACGCAGGGTGGGCAGTCCAATGCCCACATCTGTGAGGGCCTGTAAGCCTGGATGTGGAGGTCTGATGCAAAGCGCCCACTGCACCAGGGCTGGCAGGATGGAGTTCCAAAACATGCAGGCATTGTGGGCACTGCCCGCCCAGGCACAACTCACATTGGCAAAGGTACCATTATGGTCAATGACAGCTTGAAGCACAACACAGTGAAAGCCTCTTTGCCTGTAGTAGGGGTGGTCACTGTGGCATGGGATGTGGGTCCTGTCCAGGGCCCTGATGCACTGGGATAATCTCAGGGTGTGAAACCCCACCACCACCACCAGGGGGTTGTGCATGGGAATCACGGTGTGCCCCAGCACATTCTAGAGGGCACCACTCACCTCCAGGATGATCTCCCTGGTGGTTGCCTTGCCCATGCTGAAGAGGTGGCCCACATAGCAGAGGCTAGTGGGCTTGGATAGCTTTGGCAGGGTGATGGCCAGCCAGATGTCCGTGGGGAGGGGCTTTGCATGTCGGTATTCTGCCACACGAGGTGTGGGCAGAGATTTTCTAAGAGGTCTATAAAGGTGGCCTGGATCATTTGGAATGCCTCCAGCCACTGTTCATCACCCCAGGTGTGCTGAGTGACATACAGTCACTAGTCCTAGCTCAGGCCCAGAGGCAGCAGGAGGGTGAGGATGGCCCCAGCAGTGGCATACTGAAGTCCATTGTCAGCATCCCTGGTGGGGTACAGCCAGAAGGATGGGGTCCAGGTGGCAGCTGCGTGGCAGTCACTCTGGGATGGTGTGGTGGGGCAGGCAGGTGGTCGCTGCATGTGAGGGAGATGGCAGAGCCTAGATGGCTGTGGGCCTGCTGGCAGCCAGTGCTTACTTGAATTGCAGCAGGCTAGCAGGGCCAGCATGACATCCAGCAGGAGCCCAGGGCATGCAGTGTTGCTGCCAGTGGGAGGAGGTGGAGCAGCCATGGTGTGGGGAGGCAGAGGCTGTGGTGCAAAAGCTGTTGCATGCTTCTTCCATGCTCTGCATGCTGTTTCTGGCCAGAAACACAGATGGCCAGGGAACAGGGAGTGGGGCTGCCTTTTAAAGATGGCCTCCAGGTGCAGGAAGCTTTAGCCAGAGCCATCACTTCCCCCTGGTGGTGGCAGGGGCCCACTGCAGGGCCGCAGGAAGCAGGAGCAGTTTTCTGCTAGAAGCCACGAAACTGCTCCTACATCCCTGCATATGTAGATGCTTGCCTGGGAGCATTTACTCACGATTAATTTACTTGCAAGTAAACTGGTCCCACATCAAATGCATGTGTAGACACATCCACTGAAAAGTTACAAAGGGTGTAGACAGATGAATAGTTCTACTGATATTAAATTATGTGATCCATAAGCTGGTATGATGTAACTGTTTCATCTTTACAATTCTGCAGTGACAGAAGTGTAGCAAAATAGTTGTAACTTTAATTTATTTCATTCAAGGTTAAAGTGTACCACAACTGAGCTAACTTGGTTCACCACAGGGCCATGCAGATGTAACAGTTATAAATGGTATGTGTTCCCCAACAGCAGCTCCCTTAAAACAGGTAAAATGTACATGCCCACAGGCATGACTCCTTAGAAACTGAAATAAGAAAGAACCGTTAGATCCATATGTCTGACCAGAAGATGATCATCTGATTAATACCTATATTGAGTCCAGTGATTTAACTAAAGCCATATATTTCAGTCTCAAAATCTGCCTGTGGAGAATGGGAGAGAATCGCATCTCATCTAATGTCAGCCACTTGATTATGGGATGCATGAATGTTTGGGGTATGGCTACATATAGACACAGAAGGTCACCCTCCATTTTGCTCTCTGTGGCTCTGGATTTAAAGAAACTACAGATTGCCATCAAGACCAAGGTGTCTTTGGTCTTGTGCTAGCTGCGAAATGCTTAAATATACATGATAGAAGTGTTAAATACAAGGTCTTTGTGCCTTCACACCTAGAAGAAAGGAAACGTACACACATTTTTCTGTAGGTCTAGCAAAATGTTGCACTGAGCATTTTTTTCCAGTAGCCTGTAATGAAATGCTCTTTGAGGCCACCATATTATTGTAAACCAAGATCTCCAGCCCTCAGAGTTAGTATAGTGCAAGTGCTTTGAGAGTCAAGAGCAGATGGCTGTAACTGCTAATGAAGCCATATTAAATCTGTACTTCTGTGTGTGTGACCGGATTTACTTTCACAAGACAATACATGCCCCTAGAGGTATTATACCCTTTTCTGTTGCATGCTGGCATAATATTTCTAGTTGGTGCAGTTGGTCATTACAGCTGTTGAGCCTTCAGCTATACCCAGCTTTTCAAACACTCTAAAGGTCATGATATAGTGAATAAAATGTATCTATTTCTACTATTAATAATAAGCCATTTTATAATGTTGTAAATTTACACAGCACTTTACAAATGGGAAGATGTGTTTCCTTGCCTAAAAGAGCTTGCATTTCAAGTAAGACAAGGCAAACACACGGTGCGCTAAGGGACAGCTCGTAGAGTGAGACGAAAACATGACAAGATAGCAAATGTAGGTGAAGAATACAAATTTAACTCACTGAATGTGAAGATCTTAATGAAAGCAATAAGTAGCGATGGAATAGGGATGGTAGAAACAGTCATATTACTGTGTGTATAATATAGAAGATTGAACTTCATTTTTATGAACAAGTAGGATTTTTTTAATTTACAGAAAGCAGAATCGGCAATAAACCCACATGTGCATGCACGTGTGTGTGTGTGTGTGTGTGTGTGTGTGTGTGTGTGTGTGCATACTTGCTCATGTTCTTTTTCAGATAACCTTATGAACTTTATGAAAAGCTTTGTGTGCCTTGACATAGAAATAGTGACTATTTTGTTGGTGTAAGTCAGATTCCCCAAGCATCTGAACAATTTCTATACTTCTTAGCATAGTTAAACCTATGCTTTGGCCAATAATTCTGGAAGGGATGTCAATCAGATTTTATTTTTAAATTAAGAACCAGTGTTTTTGTTATTGAATGTATGATTTTTAAGATGCCTTCATGTTGTAAATTCATTATCATGCTGTGAGATTCTTTTAGCAGTAATTTGCAATTAAATAACATTTATTTCATGACAGTTCAATGGCTGTATTTTAGTAAAACTAAAAAGCTTTTTATAAAAACTATGGAATAATTTCATTTCTAATCAGAAATACATTATGCTTATGTTTGTTAGGTACATTAAGTTAAAGTTATTAATCAATTTGTTTAGACATATTTTTAAAATTATCACTAAGTATCTGTTCTTTAATGTTCTTCTGGAATTAATATTATTTAATGATTAAAAAGAACTATGCTTAGCATTGTGTTACATAATTATAGAACTCCACTGTAGTGAAAGAAGTCCCTCCAAACTGACAGCAAAACATCCATGAGCAAAGAATGGCTCAAACCAATTTGCTTTATATACAGTATATATTTCATTTCATCACTACTATTTAAATTTGGATTTATCATGCACATATGCATGAGCGATGGTGCATGGTGGATAGAAGATTTTCTGTTTATTAGGTTCAATTTTATAATTTTAAATAGAGGATTTTAACAAGAGGTACTAGTTAGACTGTGTTTTTACTAAGGAGCCTCATACTCCTTTCAGATTGTATAGTGCTTTAGCCCATAGTTTTTAACAACACTTGCTGGTATTCCACTGAGCTAAAACAAATACTTTCATGCTTTCTCCACTGCTGCTCTTTGTGCTAAAAGGGGACTCCCCATAACCATCAGCAAAACTACCTTTTTGTTCTTCAGCTCTTGCTTCAGTACAGTCCTCCATTGTGTTTCCTACAAAACCAGACCACAGCTAAATGCTGAGATCAATCCCTGAAATACTGGCCAGTATCTTTATTGTTTCTCTGCACTTCTTTTTGTCTGCCTGTATTCATCTGTGGTATCTTTTCATATACTTAAATATGTCTAATTCAGTGCCATGAGGACTTGCATTAACTCTGAATGAACTAGTTTGAGACTGAAAGCACTATAGCCTCATTAGCACAGTGATCCATCTGGGTTAATTACCCCAGCTAACGTGAGCTTGAAAGGAGCATTATGATAACACGGCTGTATTGCTTCTGGTACCAGAGCTAAAATGTTCAGTGCTAATTCAGGTATCTCTGCATGGCACAGCAATGTGCCTTGTAGACATACCCATGGATTGTAAGCTTTGTTCTCTGGTTATCTGAATCTAACAGAGTGGTATCCCACTCCATGGGGCTATGAGAATACACCTAATAAGGAATAATTGTTTTCCATTTTATCAGTTTCTAACGCTTCCTTATGGGAAAGGGATCCCTTAAATGGCAGCTCAGTGATATGTTTTAACTATAGAAACAAACTGGAAAAAAAAAATAATCTTACTGGCTGAAATAAGGTTGCTGATCTGAAAGAAAAGGAGAAAACACTCACAACTGAGGAAACAAACTGGGTCCATTCCTTCAGCCCTGTTTCACTTCTCAAATCAACAACTATGAAAGCTAATGGCAATTTTTCCTCATTGGACACATCTACATATTCAATTAATGCAACTGAATCAACTCCAGCATAATCTGAGCGAAAGTAAATTAATTCCAACATCATAGTATACACATGCATTTAAGCACAGTAATTTAGTACACTGCCAGATATGGCTTGTATTTGACTGGACAACCTGGAAGCACAATATTAGTCTATTTCAGCCTAATTGCTGTGCATGTGTAGATGAGGATGCTTTACTGCACAGCAAATTAATCTGCTGTGCAGTAAAGTGTTTTGTGTAGACACGGCAATTAAGAATTAAATTATGGCTGAAGGATTTGATTCAAGAGATTTTGCTTATTTTTTTAGATTTCTCCTAATTTACAACTAGAATAAATGTTGCTACATACTTAAATGTGCACTTTTAAAACAGAAGATTCCAAGTACTTCAGCAACCATATAATTTAAATTGTAATCCTTACAGGTTCCCCACCCTCCCTCCCCAGCATGGTGCAGATAGGACGTGAAGTGAGCCCCTGAAGTGATCCATCTGGGTTAATTACCCCAGCTAACGTGAGCTTGGAAGGAGTAAATCTGGGCTATTCTAAGCAAAAGTGAAAATGAGCTCCAGGGGTGCATCCACACGAGCTTGAATGTGCTTCTTACAGTGTCTCAAAGCCCTTTTTGCAGTGTGGGGCCAAATGAGAACCCTGGAAATCCAGGGTTAAAAAAAAAAGGGGGGGGGGAAGCGGTGCAGGGCATGATCCTGGACCGTGCTCTGAGGTAACTGGAGGCTTAGTCCTCCACACAAATGCTCTGGTATCAGCCAGAGTGTCTCTATGGCTGGTCTTTGCCCCAGTGATGAAGCATGCTGCCTGCCCATGCAGGGCTGGCACGCAGGCTCCTGCTGGTAAGTAGGGGGGGGGCAGTTGGAGGAGGTGGCATAGGACCATGGAGGTATCCTCGCTGGCCGCAACAGCTCTCCCATCCCCTGGATCATGGCCCCACCTGCCCTATCCCCTGTCCACTCCCCCAGCTCCCCCCCAATTGCTGCCTCACCTGGCCCCATTCCCCGTCCACCCCCCACAAGCTCCTCCAATGGCTTCCTCACCTGGCCCCATCCTCTGCCTGCCCCCAAACCCTCATGATCACTGTCCTGTCCAGCCCCATCTCCCACTTGCCCCTGAACCTCTCAGTCACTGCCCTGCCAGGACCCGTCATCCCACCAATTAAAAAAAAAAAAAAGCTTTTACTCACTGGCAGTAGTAGCTGCTATTGGTATCACTGGGGCCTCGTGACAGAGACCCCCCAAGCAGTGCAGGGCCCAAGTGACAGCTGCAATGGCCCCAGCTGCCCAAGAGCACATGAGTCATGCAGTGCCTTGCCAACCCCGGCCATACCTACACAATGGGGTAGTGGCAGTGTGAGTGCCAGGCGGCCAGGAACAGGCCCTGCTACCCCCTGCTATCCTGTGCTGCATGTCAAGGCTCTGCCGCAAGGCCCCAGTGACTTCCACAGCAGCTGCTACTGCTGGTGAGTGGCAGGCTTCTTCTTCTTTTTTTCTTTTTTAAGTGCTGGGAGGCTGGGACTGGGAGGGCAGCCATGGGGGCAGGGGCTGGAGGTGGAAGCAGGGGATGGGACCAGGCACAGAAGCCATTGGGGGGCCTGGGGGAGCAGGTGGGGGTGGGGCCTGGTGGGGCAGCCATAGGGGGGGCTGGGGGTACAAGTGGGGGAGACTGGGGGGTAGCCATTGGGGGCTGCAGGAGCCAGCAGGAGTGTGGCATGTGGGCCCTGCATGGGGGATAGTAGCCCTCTGCGTGGCCCCCCACATCCCTCCACAGCCAGCCACATCCCCTCACCCTTTTTCCCAGGCCGTCCTGCAAACCCCACATCCCCCCGAGAAGACACCTTGCATGCCCAGCTGCCAGACAGGATGAGACTTGCTGGCAGGATCTGTGGCTGCAGGGGTAGCTGTCTCCACATCCTGGTTAGTGAAGGGGTCATAGGGAGCTTTAACTGTTCTATGGTAAGAAAGCCAAAGGCAAATAGCAAAACATAGGAATTTAGAATTCATTTTATTATGATAATGGAGACACTAGTAGGCTTCCAAATTGCTTTAACACTGTAGATATATCAATAAATCATTGCCTAACTGATCAGTCTCTCTCTCTCCCCACCCTCCCTCTCTCTCTCTCTCTCTCTGTGTGTGTGTGTGTGTCTGTGTATAGTGGTCTTCTGTTTTAATTGTTGAGGAACATGGATTTCAGGGTATTCTGCACAATAATTTTGGGATTCTTTCTCACAGATTTTTCAGTTTTCCAATAGGGAACACCAGAATTCCTGCTAGGGAGGCAAGTGGCAGGACCCAGGCAGAGGAGTCTGCTCAGACCTAGCACCTTGGACACAGCTGACCTCCTGGCCAATTGAGGGCAGGAGGACATGCTTTGACAGTTCAAAGCAGGACACCACACTGGGAACATCTTCTTGGTGATAGCTGCCCAGATGGCTGGGCAGGGGGCACGCATGGCAGTAGTGCCACACAAAGGCCAATTCTGCAGCCACAGCCCACTGGCAGCTGGCCCAGATGCCTTTACTGGTTGTGTAGTTCCCATCTGGGTCTGGCAGGTGCACAGCAGATCACAGCCAGGCAGCAGCCCCCACTGTCAGACCCCTGCAGTGGGTAAAGTGTGCAGGGAACTCTCAGGGCTGCCTCGGCAGTTCAGCTGGCACAAGGCGTTGTATCCCCAGGTACCAAATGGATGAGGCCTAGAAGCTCCTGGGAGTGAGTAGCTCTGAGCTACTTGCCAGGGCAGCTTTTTGTACTGCTGGAGACAACACAAATGCTGTCCCTGGGCTCTGGCCTCCCCTGGCTGCAGATCCAGGAGAAGCCAGGTTGGGGTATTTTGCCCCAAGTGGCACAATTTGCCCTATACCAAAGTGCATGTCCAGGCACATCTGCTGAGGCAAAAAGTCCTGGCTGAAATTTGCACCACTTCTTTCTGAGTTGCTGTAAGAGCACATGCTTGCATGTGTGGATGTGCCCCAGATATACAAGACCCTAACAAACCAAAAACACTCTTCCTGGAGATGCCTTTCTTTCTGTGAATGAGGCTGTAGCCTGAGAACCATGGTTTCTTTTCAAAGGTGGTTCTTGTACAGTTAAGAACCAGCCCTTGCAGAATCATAGAGTCAGAAGGGATCCCAAGTTGCATCTAATTTAACACCCTGCACATACTGGATTCACTCTATCTGAACTATCCCAGATAGACATCTATCTAGCCTCTTCTTCAAAACCTCCAATGAATGTTTTACCCTAGGCATCTAGTTTAATGTTTAATTTATAAAGTTCCCAGGGGTTGCTTCCCCAACATGGTCTGAAAGGGTGGTATGATCTTGCCACTGCACCTCCTTTGGATCTGCCTCTGTTGGAAATTAGGCCAATGTAAGTCTTTGAGAGTCAGGAGCTGCCACTCTGCTAATTAAACAGAATAAAGAAAATTGATAGTTCAGTTCTTGGAACTTGAGTTTATTATATTTGGGCAGATAAATATTTCTTAATAAAGGGGTGCTGAATTCTGCTAGTAAAGTTTTTTAAGATACAAGTCTGTTGAGGTTATCTTCATACCACTGTTTTTCAAGATTGAAGTTATATGTGCTTAACATGATACTTTAGCTAGAGCTTTCCATATGAATAGAAATATAAGCAATTAGTCAACTTTCTGAAACCTTGGTTAATATAGTCTTTCCTTCCTACTGCACTTGCTTTAGTCATTGGTTGGTATATGACATGAAAAATGGCAGGCTGTCTGACCTTTTGAAGCATCTTTAATAACATTGCATCATAATGTGAACAACATAACCCATCTAAAGCCACTCTGATGCTATGAGGTATGATACATGTATGTTCCCCAAACTTAATTTGGAAGTGGAATTAGAAATGTTATGCTAAGTATTTGATGCACAGCCCATAGAAATTATTCTATTCTGAGAAATATAGTTCTACACAGAGGGCCAGCACAAAGCAAGTAGTCCTTTTAAGCATTATTTATGTCAATAATGGCATATATGTCACATTTCCCAATTTCTGCCTTTGTGCATAGAGCTGTTTTTCACCTTCTGTGCATTTCTGATTGTGATTTTTCAGAAACCTCCTGAACCAAAGTATGACTACTATTATTGTTATCCTTATACTGAAAGGAGTCTGAATGCTTCCATTCTTTACTTGCTCATGTTTTTAGGGTCTTCTCTGCTATAGTAGGGGTGAAAAGATGGTAGTTTATTTTCAGTTGCTATATCTTGAAATAATGGAAGCATTCCTCTTCATTCTCAGTGAATTCCAACTGAAAGAAACCTGAACATGTAACATTGCAGGCAGGCTGGAAGACATTGAAAGAGCTAGCTAGTAGGCCCTAATATACCCAGCAATGCTAATCTCTCAGTTTTAGCAATACCTTTCACATAATCCTGAGTTGGACCCCATTCTGTGTTTTGTTTCAGATGGGACAAGACATTCTGGTTCCAGAAAGCAATTTTTTAGATCTAATTCATGGCTCTGTACCTGAGATCACCTGAGCATATATTAACAGCCACTTACACAAGCAGGAGAGTGGCTGCTGTGGTCCCCCTGCTTTACCTGTCTTGTTGTATCAGGGTTGACGTTAGTTTTACTAAGCAGCTAGATTATGGATATGTATAAGTTGGGTTAGATAGGGATGATCTGGCCTCAGGCAGAGATTTGGTCTAGATGACATATGGAGGTCCCTTCCAGCCCTACTTATCAATGAATTCCTCTCTCCAATCCTGCAACTTCAAAGGTCTAACCCTATACCATGAACAGATCCAGGATCAGGGTTGGGGGTATGTGACCATGCTCCCCTTTGGGTGTGCAGCCTATGGTACAGTGAGCTCTCTGCGCTCAACAGCTGGTCACTGGATGACTTGCTGGAGCTCTGAATGCTCAAGGAGATTGAAGAACTCTGGCAGGGCCTCATGGAAAAGATCTGCTAGGACTCATGTTGATCAGCCATCCCTAAATAGCAATAACTTTCTATGTCATTTTTGACAAATACCAGCATGGCTCATGAACAGTGTGATGCTGGGGTGGATGGGGCATCCCACAGGAGTGGGGGGGGGGCCCTCCATGTGCTTCATTGATAGATAGATAGATATATTTATCTATCTATACTGATCCAACTAATGCGATTCCTCTTCTGGCCATGTGCTGGACTCAGCATGGAAGCAGGCTGAGCTGAAAGTAAAGCAACATTTCCCACCTGCCTCATGTCTGTAAGCAGATGGCTTTGTTGGGGAGCGATGGGGGCAATGATGAATAATGCCACTGCCCATGTGGTCCTCCGAAGTGGACCCTGCCCTTGCTAAGGCATTGGTCTCATAGAGTTGTCCTCTGTTCTCAGCATAGGCAGGGCTGGAATGCATGAAGAAGTAAGGCATAGCCTCCAAGAGAGGCACTATCTGACCTGATGAGGCCAGGGGGCTGTGGGTCAGAAGTCAGGGGCACCAGTAGGGCTGAGGGGAGGTTGGAGGGGCTGTGGGTTGGGAGTGAGGGGCACTGACAAGGCTCAGGGGATTGTAGGTTGGGAGTGAGGGGCACCAGCAGGGTGAGGGGGATGTGGGTTGGGAGTGAGGGGCACTGGCAGAGCTAGGGAGGCTGTAGCTTGGGAATGAGGGACAGTGGCATGGGCAGGGGTGTGGGCAGGCCACCAGTATATCAGGGCTGCTCAGCACCATACGGTGGGTGGAGTGGGGGCAGCTGCAGCTGGACCCACATCCTGCTGAGTGAAAGGGACAAGGAGAGCTCTGATTTTTTCATGATTAAACAACTCAAAATCACACACCAAATTATATAGATATTTAGCATTTATTTATTATAATAATTGAGGCACTGGTAGGCTTCTAAATTGTTTTAATAAAACGTGTTCAGCTGATACTTATGTATATAGTGGCATTTCATTTTAATCATGGAAAAACGTGGATTTTGGGGTCTTTAATCAGAGAATATGCAGTTTTTAAACAGAGAAAAACAGGATCCCTGTACATGAGTTTCCTGTGGTAGCAGGAAGTTTAAAGCACCTCTATTTAGGTTTCTTGGAACAACAGTATATTTGGCAATTGCAGTGATTTAACATCCATCCAATTCTTTCCTGTGGTCATTTTTGTAAAACATATTCCAGCTTTCATACCTTGCAAGTAATGAACATTAAAAGCCAATTCCCTCCCATATCACCCAGTTGCTTTCTCAGTATCTAAGATTGTACTCTTGCATTATGTCTCTGGTATGGATATGTTTTAAGCTTTGTAAGAATTTGTGAACCTTTAAAACAAATTAGGCATAAAGAATCTGATTAAAAACATGAATATGTACTTGGAATAATTCTGCACATTCTCACACTTGACACCTGCAAAATTACAGAGGAGAAAATGTGGGAATCCAGTTAAAAGCCGGATTTTTCTGGTTCTGTTTAGAGTGTTCTTACTAGTTTAATTAAACACAACCACAAAAGATTGTATTAATGTTTTAAAAATGTATAATAATTCATCTGAATAATTAATTATAAATGCCTGCTGAATGAAGTGCATACAAACTAGCTAAGAATGCCAGATTCTCCTCTCAGAGGAAACACTGTGAAGTTAATTAAATATGCAGTACTTTTTGGTTGTAAACCCCCAGCACAGAAACTAAATATATTCCAATTTATGCAGTAAGATTATTTATATATATGCAGTGGCCTAATTCAGGGGGTGCGGGTGATAGAGGCAACTGCCCTGGGTGCCTCCTTGGAGGGGGTGCTGAAAAAAGGTGGCTGCTGTGGCAGTTGCATGTTTATGTTTGCAATCATGGTAATAACCAGCAGTAGCCACTTCCACTTTGCCTGGAACATCTGCCCATGTTTCTATGTAGAAGTCATTTACTTCTTCTGTCACGTGTGAAAATTATATATGTCTAGTAAAAATAAGCTGATTTTTTTTTTTTGGCAGTGATAAGTCCAAACAACTCAGATAATCACAGGAAAATTGTGTGTGCAATCCTTTTGTAGCAAAACCCTGTTTTTCTTTTTTTCTTAATTTAAAAATATACTCCCTCCCCTTCCCCTAACCATTTCTGACTGTCTCTCTGCCCTCTTTATCCCTTATAAATGATTACAAATAATAGTAGGTAAGCTAAGTTCTTATAATCCTACATTGTAATAAGCCCCTTTTTATATTGTAAATAGTGTTCTGTTATGTTTGTATTGATTTTTACCATTTTATATTATGTTCCTATTATTTTTGTATTAATTTTTACTGTTTTATATTGAATTTATATGTTTTAGGCCTATATCTGTACAGTAATGTCAAATTTCCATTTTGTGTGTCAGGCGTCCATCTTGTGTCTCCTGCCCTATACAGTATGTTGCAACTGTGACTCATACCTACCCCTCCTATGTAAATTGGTTCCTGAATGAATGGGGATGAATGAGAGTGCTTGAGAAACAATGGCAGCAGATCTAAAAATAGCTCCGTCTGAATGACTGAACCATCAACTCGACGACCCAACCATCATCCTGCATTGACCCTCCCTGGCTCAAGATTTAGAAGACAGAGACTGCTGTAGAAACTAGCCAACCCGTCCTAAAAGACACATCCTCGCCTGCACATGCACACGCTCAGTACAGCAGGTGCTGACCCTTGCCTGGGCATGCCCCTGCCACTATAGTCATAGTAGGTCTGCCCCTATAAAAGGGGGCAGTGAAGACAGACCTAGTGGGACTCCCTCTCCATCTGGGCCAGCACCATGCCACACCACCTATCCACCCAGAGGCCTTGCTGGCGACCCCCTATGGACAACACCTTGCTGGAGAAGACCCCAACTGGCCATCCATTGAGGATCAACTCACAGCCCAGGATAGGTAGCTATCACCCATCTTCCTTCCCCAAGCAAAGGACCTGGATCTGTCCCTACGCACCTTGACTTCAATCCCTCCACCAAGCCTTTTTCTCTCCTGCTACCATTGTGCGGGTGTGTATGTGAGTGCTTGCGTGTGTGTAAAAACCAATAACTTCATTGGGCTGTGTAGTGCGTTGTCTATTTAATAAACCTGTTATTTTGAAACCCTGAGTTGGGTTTTTGTCTTATTGACCTCCCAACCCTCCTCCTTGATTTCCTGGCTATCTCCCAGCTTTCTGCCTCCATTTCCAGCCCCAATCTTCCAGCTTTCTGCCTCTCACATCACTGACTGTCTCCTCCTTGCCACTAGACTTTTTCCCTTGCTGTCACCCCAGCACCAGTGACCTCGAGTAACCCCAGGGCCACTTGATCTTAAGTAACCCCAGCTTCCCTTCCAGTCTGCTGGTTCTAATCCCAGCCCCTGCAACTTTTACTCTCTTATTTTTCTCTCTCTCATCTTAACCCCCATCCATCTCCATCCTTCCCCTCCTTCTGGAAATCTTTGACCCATGATTGCTCATCCCATAGTCACCAAGCACGTTAGGTACCCCAAGTACCCCAAGCACACATATACACTCCATACCACCAAAGTTAGAAACTCACCTGTGTAGGTGGGTGGTGTGTGTATGAACTAATGCATGATATACAAATTAGTGATCTGTATATGTGTATTAAGTGTGTGGGCACTGATTTTTGTCTAATTTTTGGTGTGTATAGTGTGTATGTACTTGAATTGGGGATAGGTATGCATATGTCTAGGCTGGTAATTCTGGATGTGTGCATCTGAGTTGGTGGTGGGGGTGTATGCGCCCAGTGTGTGTGTATGTACCTAATTGCTTGTTTGTGTGTGTATATGTGCAATTGTGTCACACCTTCCCATCTAACAGCACAATTTTGAGATCCTGAGAGTTGGCCTGGCCCCACAGGACAGCACTTTTGAACAGTAGAAGCAAACTGAAGCCACTGGCAAAGGTTCCTCTACTGTTGCAGAACAGGGTAAAAGATTTTTCCCTGCATGCAAGCTGGCTGTTTGGATTATTATGACCATCACTGTGGGAATTTTTGTTTGTTTGCAAGAAACAGTATTTTACAGGGTTACTTTTCTCTTGTCAGTCCTATGATGTTTTAATCAAATTTTTGGAATATACAAACCCCATTTCAAACTACTTATTATGGTCATCTTTACATCCTTATGGGTTATGTCATGTCTGCTAACAGGCCAAATTCTGAGGTAACATGATGCAAGGTGAGATTGTACTAGGACCATAGGAAAGTAGGGCTGGAAGGGACTTCACAAGGCTATCTAATCCAGCCCCATGCTCAAAGCAGGATTGTCCCAGAGAAATCATCCCAGATGTTGGTTATACAACTTCTCTTGGTAGCCTGTTCCAATGTTTGACCATCCTTGGAGTCCGAAAGATCCTCCTAATCTTCAACCTAAGTTTCCTTTGCTGCATCTTGAGGCCATTACTCCTAGTACTTCTGGCCACAGAGTAAAGCCTATCTCCACTCTCCCTATAATTGCCCTTGAGGTATTGGAAGACTATTATCAAGTTCCCCAGTAGTCTTCTCTTCTTGGAACTAAATAACTCTAATTCTTTCAGCCTTTCCTCATAAGTCTTCCTTCTCAGACTCCTATCATTTTTTTCAATCTTCACTGGAAAAACAACCAACAAAATAGTGTAACAAAGAAGAGAGAGAGAAACACTGATTTACTGTTATGTAACTTGACTACCAATTATATCATCTCTAAATCTGTTAAAACATGTCATTCCTTGATTTTATTTTTTTGCTGACTAAGACCCTGAACCTACCTACTTAAACACTCTGTGGCTGTAAATCAGATCCCAGGAAAGTAATGGACTTTTCACGACAACGATATACAACAGCATGCTATACAGTATAGAGCCTGTTACTGGTAATTCAGTGTTCCAGACTATAATGTCATGTTCTGCTGCTCCTAAACAATTTTGCATTAGGATGTATTCTAATGTAATCCATCCACACATTGTCAACACCATTCTTGAAGTTTCTTATGAGGAAACTGTCTCTAGGTGTCACTTACATGGTGTTCTAAATTTATTTTTAATAAAAATCATTCCCTGTTTTTTAGCGTTGATGCTTTTTTTGAGTTTCAAACAGAGAGGAAATGAAACAGTAAAGAAAAAAAAAAAAGAGAAGGGGGGAGAGAGAAAAAAAGAAAGACACGAAACGAGATAACATGGGATCGTTTTGGCAAAACATCACTGGTCCAAAGCAGCTGTGTATGTAATTGTACTAAAGATGTCATCCGCCTCATAAAAAGTGAGCAGGCATTTTTCCTAAGCCCCAGCTGAAATACATTGATGGAGAAAATGGCTAAAGATGCCAACAATAGCAGCCACTCAGTGCAGTGGACATATATACAAGAGATACAATCTTGGCACTAAAGACATCTCACCACCAATTACCCATAAGAACGTTGCCAGCACATTGTCAGATGTTACCCTGATTGTTTCTCCTTTTTTAGCTCAGCATAACAGTATTTCAATGCTATGCACCATTTGATGCAAAATTCATTGCCACTTGATATCTATGCTTTTTCATGCCTCCAAATTGCTCATGTGCAAAATCTAATTATGCATACCAAACCCTGATTTGAATGTGCACATGCATATGTAAGGACAAATCAGTACCAAGAGAGGTAAACAGAAATATTTCCATGGACTTCAATAAATTCTAGTTTGATAGTTTGATGAAGTGCACTGGAGACTATGCTTGTGTGCAGGCACAGATTATACTTTTTTAAAAGCTGGATCTGTATGTCAAAAGAATTTTTAAGTACACATAAATATTAGATGGTGTTCATTTACCTGTTTTTAGCTCTTCTTAGCTTTGTTACTGACTGACTCCCTATCATGCCATTTTCACAAGTTCTGATGTGCATCTCAGAATGAGAAGAGGTATTTAATGTGAGATAGCATGAAACCTGAAAAATGAATTCATTCTATTTTGCTGTACTATGTAAGTGCAGTTTGTGAGCAAACTTTTGCAGAGTTGGGTTCCTTGCTGTTTGGAGAAGAAGCCTAAAGCTAGACCAGAACTTGTAGAATTAATATAACAAGAGGAAAAATCCCAGCAGTTTGATTTAATTTTAAGATACAATTTTTATAGGCCCATTTAACTAATGCATAAATACTATGCAGGTCTGCAAGTTTCTTAAAGCTTATGAACATCAAGAAATATCAAAGCAACTTCTCTTTTTATTAAATTGTGACCTACAGCTTGAGCGTATGTGGCCTATTTTTCTTTGAAATAACAACTGACTCTTACTCATGGAATAACATCATGGATCAACCTATGCCAGCCTATTAATCTCAGTCCTGCTTTTAGGTCACTGTGAAGGCAACTTACTCAGAGGAATCTTCAGAAGATACTGTTCTGCAGCCATGCTTCCCAGATATCCTCACCAAACAGGTTTAGTGCTGCTTAAGTGGGATACAATATCCATTCCATCCCATACCTTGGCTTACTGGATTTAAAGGGAACTCAGGTACATAGCTTCATGCACTCTGGCTGCATCTATACACATAAGCATGTGTATCACGGAGGAGACTAATTAGCTGCAGAGTAAAGCATCACTGTCTACATGTGCAATGGTATTAGGCCACAGTAAAGTAATTAATACCATCAGCAGTAGTATTTTTGGGGACAGTACTATCTTACAGCAGAGTAATTAATTGTGATTAAAAACACATGCAGATACTGACCATGGACATAAATTGGAGCTGGTCAACCCAGCCAGCAAGAAGTCAGACTCCTGCCTGCTGCCTAGCCACACAGGTCTGCACTTTCAGTATCCTTATCCCCCAGCCAACCCCCTCTGCCACCTAATACCACCACCATTAGCCTGGGCCAGAACAGGGCAGGAATGGCCCTAGCATAAACTGCTCCACCCTGACTCAAGCTGCTGCTGTGTTGGGCATACATGCAGACTTTTAATTCTGGAGTAGTTTACTCTGGCTCAAACTGCTCTGGAGTTTATTGCTTTGAATTAATTGCATGTGTAGATGGACTTTCTCTAGTCCTTCTGACTCCTCTACGCTGAGGAGAATGCAGAAACTGGAAATGTAGCATGTTTCTGCAAATGGAGGTTCAAGTGATTGTGTCTTCTATGTCCTCATCACATTCATCCAAATAATGAAGCACAGGGTAAGTGCCTTGTATGTAGATACTTGTTTTTAAGCTTAAAAGATTTAGTCCTAAAGGTTACAATGCATTGAAGCAGAGTAGAGGAACATTCTGTGAATTATGGATGCAATATATTTCTAATATTTTTTCCAGAAATGGATAGCACTTTCTAGAAACTTAGAAATAGCCTCTCTGGACATGAGAAATTATAAATAGTTCTATTACAGCAAATGTGTGTATTTCTGAATCTTAAGGAACAAGTGCTTGGAACACAAAACTACACGTATATGAATTCTCTGCTAAGAGGGGGGAAACGGGTGGATAAGGATGAATTGTTTTAAAGTAGCTGTGCATTTTCTGTAGACAAACAAGGCTAAAAAATCCACTCAAGTATCCTGATAATAAGCAGATCATTTTACAAGAAATAATTATGAGATACAACATAATTGGGAGTTTTTAATTTAACTTTTATTGATGTTTTGTGATGCTTGTAAATCAGATAAAATGTTCTCTAAAGCACTTCTGTTGGTGGTAACTTTTTTTTTACTGTTAGTAAACTCAGGACTATTTATTAAATGCAATTCTTGAATTTATTATTATGACCCTAAATAGCATACAAATCAATGTATTTAAGGTGTCTTAAGTACCATTTTTATAGAGTAAAAGCTGTATACCAAATTGGATCTCTATTGTGCTGTGTTTTAACAAACTGCTAATTATCTTCCCCTTTAGTATTACAGTGTCCTATCTGCTTTGTAAGCTTTGGAGTTGTGTAGGAAATCTCTGCTTAGAAAAAATATAAGACAAGGTGTAGAAAGTCAGGCCCTGGGGCAGCCAAGTCACCTCCTGGGGCAGCCACCACAATTGCCCCCTCTGGCCTTTCAGGGTCCCACCTTGCTGTGTCATTTTCCATGCCTTGGTGTTGTAATTGGACTCTGGGGCTGCCACTACAGGTTTTACTTCAGGTCTCAGATCCTTATCTGGGCTGCTGCCCCCTGACTTTGGCCCACTTTACTCTGGCTGGGCCCCCAAGCCAATATTAGAGAAAATGGCATCCTGGGAAAACCTGTATTTTACACCCTCCCCCAGTATCCTACCTTCCCACACCTCAGTGGTGCTGCTGCAGACAGAGGTGGGCAAGCAGGAGTGTAGGACTAGAGCAAGTGCCAATCTACCTACACTGCCCAGCCTGGTTTCTCCTGAGCAGTGGCCTCAGGGATACCAGCTCCCCAGCCACAGGCAGATGGTGCCACCCCTATTCTGTGTTGCCCCCCAGCAGGATGCCGGGGTGGACTGCTTCTAGGAGCTTGCCATGGCAGGGCACAGACATATCCTGATGCTACCTGAGTCTCGTATGAGGCTGGGGCCACCCAGGTAGGGATCGACATGGAGGGGTGGGGACTGAAACAGAGCAGGGGACCTACCAGCTCTGTGCTTTGCAGGACATGGGGTGGCACAGGCAGTGGAGTGGAGTGTAGCAGAGTAGAGCTTAGCAGAGTTGAGCCAGCAGCTAGGAAGGGAACGTTTGTGTGTGGGAAGAGCAGGAAGTTGGGTGTGGATCAGGAGGTAGCAGTGCTGCACCAGCCCATCTCCCATCTCCTTCTGTTCCCCCCGACACCCAGTGCCCCCACACCATGATACACTATACCAGGATCTCAGGGCAATGAAGGGGTAGGGGTAGTGCCTTACACAGTGGAGCTGGGTGTGCATGAAGGGGCCCCATGTGGGCAAGGGGCTGTGGTTGGGGTCAGGAGACCCCTGCTGGGCTGGGCTGCATTGGCATAGATGCATAGATTATTAGGGGCTGGAAGGGACCTTGTAGATCATCGGGTCCAGTCCCCCTGCACTAGGCAGGAAAAGACAACTGGGGTCAAGTGACCCCAGCAAGGTGACTGTCCACTCTCCTTTTGAAAATTTCCAGGGTAGGTGACTGTTCAACCACTGGAGGGAGTTTATTCCACAGTCTGGATCCCCTGACTGTGAAAGAGTTTTTCTTGGAGGCTTCCAGGAGTTTATATCTGTTGCTCCTCATCTTCCTCAAGGGGTGCCATCGTGAATAGCTGTTCACTGAGTTCTTGAAGTACTTCCCTGATGTAGCAGTAAGCCACTACCAAGTCCCCTCTCAGCCTTCTCTTCTGTAGGCTAAAGATGCCCAGGTCCTTCAGCTTCTCTTTGTATGGCTTGTCTTCAAAGTCCCTGATCATATGGGTAGCTCCTTTCTGGACCCTCTCAATTTTTTCCACTTTCTTGTTGAAGTGCAGTGCCCAGAACTGGACACAGTACTCCAGCTTCAGTCTCACCAGTGCAGAGTACAGTGGGAGTATCACGTCCTTAGTTTTGCATGAGATGCAATGGTTAATGAATGCCAGTGTACTGTTTGCCCTGCTGGACACAGCATTGCACTGCTGGCTCATGTTTATGTGATGGTCAATCACTATCCCTCAATCCCTTTCAGCCATGGTGCAAATCAAATTGTTGCCACCGAGCCTGTAGGTATGTTAGGGATTGTTTGTCCCCAGACGGAGCACCTTACACTTCTGAGTGTTGAATTACATCTGGTTCCAGTCTGCCCAATTCTCCAGCCTGTCCAGGTCCACCTATATCTGAAACCTATCTTCTGGCATGACCATGTTCCCCCATAATATGGTGTCATCTGCAAACTTGGCCAGTGAGCTTTTCACCCCCACACCCAAATCATTGATAAAGATGTTGAAAAGCACCGGTCCAAGCACCAGCCCCTGAGGGACACCACTGGCCACTCCTCACCAGGATGACACAGATCTGTTCATGAAAACTCTCTGGGTCCTACCGTGCAGCCAGTTTTCCACCCCTGAATTGTTGAGCAGTTAAGCCCATAATCTTCCAATTTTTCCACAAGGATATCATGGGATACTAGATCAAAAGCCTTTTGGAAGTCTAGGTGTATAATGTCAACTTTCTCTCCCGTGCCCAGGTGGCAAGAGACCAGTTCATAGAGGGAGATGGGATTGGTAAGACAAGACCTACCCATGACAAAGCCATGTTGGCTGTCATTCAGAATCTTACCCTCAACAAGCGTATTGCGCACAGGTGCTTTAATGAGTTTTTCCAGGATTTTCCCTGGGATGTAGGTTAGGCTGATTGGGCTATAGTTTCCAGGTCTTCCCTCTTCCCCTTCTTAAGATGGGCACAATGTTGGCCCTCTTCCAATCCTCAGGGATCTCCCCTGTGTGCCACAATTTCTGAGAGTTTTTCCACGGGTGTTTTCCACAATCATCTCAGCCAGCTCCATCAGCATTCTAGGGTGAAATCCATCTTCTTCTGTTGACTTATAAATGTCTAGCTTTTCTAGTTGGTTTTGCACCAGCTCAACATCCACAGTGGGAATGCTATCATTCCCACCATAGCCCTTGTGACCCTTATCTCGTTTGTCTTTCCCCTTGGTGTGAAATACCAAAGCAAAGTAGGCATTCAGGAGTTCAGTTTTTTTCCTGAGTGTGTTACCAGCTATCCCGAGGTGTTAAGCAGGGGTCCCACACTTCCATTTGTTCATAGAATCTTAGAAGTAGGGTCAGAAGGGACCTTATAGATCTTCAAGTTCAACCCTCTGCCAGGGCAGGAGAAAAAAAAAATGGGCTCAAATGACCCCAGGCATCAAGTCTCCTCTTAAAGACCCCCAAGGTAGGAGCCAGCACCACTTCCCTTAGAAGTTGGTTCCAGATCCTAGCTGCCCTGACAATGAAGAAGTTCTTACTTCATTCATCTAAACCTACTCTCCAACAACTTGTGGCCGTTATCCCTTGTTATGCCAGGGGGCGCTAGGGGAAACAAGGTCTCTCCCAAACCCTTCTGGTCTTCCCTAGTGAGTTTATAGACTGTCACCAGGTCCCCCCTCAGCCTTCTCTTGTGAAGGCTGAACAGGTTCAGGTCTCGCAGTCTCTTATTGTAGGGTCTGCCCTGTTGTCCCCGGATCATGCGGGTGGCCCTCCTCAGGACCCTCTCAATGTTGTCCACATCCCTCCTGAAGTGGGGCGCCCAGAACTGTTTTCCTTCTGCTCCCTATATACTTAAATAAGGACTTATTATTGTCCTTGACTCCCTTGGATAACTTAAACTCAGTTGCCACCTTTGCTTTCCCACTCATTTCCCTACAAGTGCAGACCACTGCTGTATAGTCCTCCTTGATTCAAGATTTTTTTTATATCAGTTATCATGGCCAATCCCTGAAAGTAAGGCTGGAATTCATTATATTCATAAGTGGTCAAGGTCCATCAATTCCTTGTGTTGAGATTGTGAACACTTAACTAGGAAGAAGCTTCTTATATAGGCAAATATACTGATTTCTGTGGCAGTAGTTTTTAGGGAGTAATAACTCTCTATTCCAAAAAGGTTAGGGGCAGATCTAATGGAGGTACAGTGGCAAAGTTGCACTCCTCTTTGATTCTTGCTCCACTCAAACTTTAAAACCAACTCCCTGGGAGGGACAGCAGCATTTCTATTCAAGCAGCACTGAAGGAGTTAGTTGACTTCCTGGGTCGTTATCATCTTCCTGATTCCTGCTAAACTCCTCCACAGGTGTTAACAACCTCCCCGTTTTAATGGTCTTGATATTCTACCATTTAAACTATCCTTTCTTCTTCAATTCGGTTTGTTAGAGATATTACTGGGAATGACTATTTCACAGTACTCCAGATGGTTTATAGCTCTAGCTAAAAGCCTTAACTTAGGTGTGGCAATATTTGCTCAGGTGTAGAAGTGACTGGCAGTGAAATATTAGAGGTACTGTCAAAGTACTTAAGAAGGCTAGATTTTATTTTATGACTCTGAATAACAGACTTGCATTTAGCTATAATGAATCCAGGACTAATTATATAATATTTTAATTTTTTTTGTTTAGTTTGTGGGGTTCTTTTTTTAATCTTTATATATAATCTAGCAAATTAGTGTATATTTCAATAGTTACATTTGTTTTTACTTTGATTTTAAATTGACAGATATGGTGTTAGTCCATTAGCATATTAGCAAAACATCTAGTTTCTCTTAAATGGGAGAAAAATTTGTGTTGGATTATATGTGATGTGCTACATCATCTGCACCTCCCTTTTCAAAATCCTAGATCCACCCATGAGTAAGGGGATTACAGTATGGTCTTTATACTGTATAGTTTGTCCATGGCAAAGGACCATCTTTAGTCCTTCTTCAATCTATCGTGATGGTAAAAATTAAAGTTTAGTAGACATCATCAATAGGGAATCCTTGCTCCAGTTGTAACCCTTTATAAATAACCCTTAAAATGTTCAGTAAGAAGGACAGTGAAATACATACAGTCTTTTACTAAAAAGTATCCTTGTTAATTAAAAAGTATATTCCTACATAAAGTAGCAATATTGTTTGTTGAAGAAAATAATTTGTGTTCATGGAACAATACCAGAAATCTATTATTATAGATGTTTACTGGTCCTTAACTGAAGACCAATTTAACAGATAGGCCAAGTTGTTTCTGACAGATACAACATCCATTTTTGCAGTGTATTTATAGGGCATTGAGAAATCTGAAGCACAAAACAATACAATCCACCTTCTCTCCCAATTGTTTGACTAGTTGTAGGAGGACTGTGACAGCCTCAGGAGGTCGTGTGAATCTTGCCCTACTCTTGCTGTCTGGATACCCTTCCTCTCTTCTCTTGCTGTTTGGGTACCCTCTGTCTGCCCTTCCCTGCCATGCCTTGTTGTTAACACTTTATTAAGGGAAAAAGGAAGCTGCCCTAGGGTCCTAGAGCAAGCCTTTGTCTTCCTTGAGTCTAGAGACTTCTTACAAACCCCCAACTGCATCTGTTCTGCCCTCAGATGCTAATTTTCCCCCTCCTGGTGCATCTGCACCTTCCAGGTCACTAATAGTGTTAGTGGCTGTTCATAACCTTTCACCTTTCCTATAGTCATGACATACCTCACAGGTATTACAACTTAGTAATTTCAGAGGACACTCAGCTCTAGTCCCATATCAGGCTGCTCTAGATCTCCACCCCTTTTCTCTTTCTGGGCCCTTTTGCTTAGGTCCACTGACCTGGCTTCTGGGATCCAGCTACTGTCTTGTCTTATTTAGTCTGGCCCTCTGGTCCTGGTTTCAATCCTGTAGGTCTTTGGTCTCACCTCTCTACAGCTGTTGGCTGACTAGCCTGCTGTATGATCCATGCCCCTTATGATCCATGGACTAGCTGGCCCTTCAAAATATCTGCCCCTCTAGGGCTATACTGTAGCTTGTGCCCTACCTTGGTGGGCTTAAGTTTCCTCATGCCTTCCTGGCACCACTGGAATCTCTACCTCCACTTACCAATCCCAGTTCAGTCCATTATAACAAATCAAAAAAATTAGTCAAAGCAATTGTCAAAATCAGATTCAGTTTGTGGTATTGGGATGTTCTCTCTTTCCAATCAGATAGTGCAATTCCAGTGTTTCAGAAAGTATAAATCAATGTATCTCCAATGTTTCATTTGATCTCAGCTGAGTTAAGCCAGTTGCAGAATTGTCACTTACCTAATTAGCACTATGGCAAAGTAGGGCAGAGATTCAAAGAAATACAGAAATGCTGTGTATTTTCTCCCTAAAATTAGGTGTGTACATCCATCCATCCATAGAATTGAACTCCCCCCCCCCCACAGTTATGCTTCTTGGGCCTCCATCCCTTGAAATGTGCTGTCAGTGTAGTACAGGATAGGGCTGCAGTCCCTGGTAGCCCTGCACCCACCCAGCCTGGGCCATGGTGAAGTGGGATTACCCAGTTCAGACAGTCAGCAAAGGTCACCCAATTCTTGCCTGCCATTTCTTGTTGTAAAAGGATTACTTGTTGGGAGGTGGTCAGCTCTCTCAGAGGTGCAATCTGCTGCCCACATGCCCTAGGTAGGGGCATTCAGGCAGTAGATTGTGGCTCTGCTCCAGGTCTGGACCATGCTGTCATCACTGCAAGATGCCAGGCCTGGCCCCAGAGCAGGTCCCTGCCCAGCCGTGTGCCCTGTCAGTGCTGCTGGAAACTCTGGCCCTTCACTGTCATGGCACTGCTGCTCCTGGTGTCTCCATGGAAATTGGGCACAATGAGGCAGGCAGGGGCTGCTAGGAATGGAGTCTGGCAGCTGGCCAGATCTACCATTTTGTCCACCCCTGGTCAAAGGGGTTTGAACCCACATTTCCCCCTTTCTGCTTGCTAGGCTCAGCAAAGTGTATCCTCTTTCTTTCTTGTTGAAGTTGGAATACCAGACAGAAAATACTGTAAAAGTCATGTGGCAGAAAGGAGAGCAAGCACGAGTAAATAGCACTTAGCCCATTGAGCCCCTGATCCCCCAAAGCCCCCCAGACACCCCCCAGCAGCCACGGAGCCCCTGCTGACCCCCAGCACAGCCAGAGATAAGTGAGGCCTATGATGGGAGGGGGTCTTATTGAGTGGGAGGATGAGGCTGAGTGGAGTCAGGCTGGGTCTCGCCCCACCCAGGCCCCTTCTTGGCCCAGCCCCTGAGAGAGATAGAGAGGTAGGAGGGGGTACTCACCAGTCCCCCTCTAGTAGGGCAGAGCCCCTCAAATCCTGGGCAGGGCCCCACCTTGCCCTAGAGCAGCTTCCCCGACGGTGGGCCCACTGCGAATGCGTGCAGTTTAAAAGGGCCCGCCAACAGTAAAAAAGGCCCAGTTAGGGTCCAGAGTGGTGAGAGACATGTGGGTGAAAGCCCGCCGTGACTCCATTCCCCCAAAGCCCCCTAGAGACCCCCCAGCAGCCGCAGAGCCCCCGCCAATGCTCAGCACTGCTGGAGGTAAGCAGGGCCCATGGTGGGAGGGGGCTAACCCTTTAGTGAGTGAGAGGAGGCAGCTGAGTGGAGCTGGGCTGGGTCTAACCCTGCCCAGGCCCCTACTTGGCCCAGTCCCACAGGGAGCCACTTGACTGAAGCTGCGTGAACAAGCTGTACAAACAGGTGTGCTTGTCTGCCGATGTGTGAGTTAAAGTGGAGTTCATGCAGGAGGGCGCACGGGAGGACTGAGGCCCTGCCTGTGAGCCCCCCAGGGTAGACAGTCCCAGCCATAGCCAGCTTACCAGAGGCATGACATGGATGGGCATGCACCACACCCTGAGGGTCCCCTTGGGCTCTGTGCTCCCCCCACAGCAACTCAGAGACGGCCACCCAGATGGACCCCATGGTTCTAGGCTCCACACAGATGGAGCCTCTTGCTCTTGGCTGCGGGGACTGTCTGACCCTTTTTCAGGGTCTGGGGCCTGGGAGCATGTTCACCTCCCCTTGTGGGGTCTGTTCCCTTTTGGGGTCTCTGGCACGCCAGCTGGAGGAGCTCCAGGTCACAGTCCAGAGACCGTGTGCCATCAGGGACTGTGAGCAGGAGATATACTCCTACTGCCAGGCCCTTCTCCCCTGTGAGCCAGAGGGTAGACCACGGTCTCCCTCTAGGACAAAGGAGGACTCCAGGACCTCCCACTCTGTCCAGTCAGGGGCATGGACCAAGGTGGTCAAGGGCCCTAAGGCCCGCCTCACCAAGGCCCCTGCCCTGCCGCAGCTTAGCAACAGGTACGCACCTCTTGCTGCTCCAGCAGAGCCTGCTGAGTTGCCAGCTCCTGCAGGCAACACAGGCTCAACTGGAGCTACAGCTCCCACTCTCCCCAAGACAAAACGTAAGGTGTTTGTTGTGGGAGACTCCATCCTGAGGGGGAACAAGGGGATAATCTGCCACCCTGACCCCTTAGCCTGGGAAGTCTGCTGCTTCCCAGGGGCCCACATCCAGGACATTGTGGAGAGGATCCCTAAGCTCCTCCAGCCCACAGACCACTATCCCATGCTCCTTATTCATGTGAGCATCAATGACATGGCTAGGAGCACTCAATGCACAGGATAATTCAATTCCATCTCAGAGGAAAGGCAGCAAGAGGGCACAGCAGCCCCCTTGGCTCTCCAGGGATCTAGCAGACCTCCTGAGGCTAAAAAGAAAGGCCTACTAAGGATGAAGGATGGGATTCACCTCCAAGGAAGATTATTCTGCACTGCAGGGAGCAAACCAGGAAAGCCAAGGCTGCAACTGAACTCCAACTAGCTTCAAGCATCAAGGACAATAAAAAGTCCTTTTTCAGGTATGTGGGGAGCTGGAGGAAAAGCAAGGGCAACATTGGACCCTTACTGAACCAGATGGGGCAACTGACAACTGACCAGGAAAAAGCCAACCTATTAAATGGGTACTTTGCGTTGGTCTTTCATCAGTCCCATGGAATGCCCATGCCTGGTATGGGATAGGAAGGTCTCAGTGAGGGAGATCCCCTTCCCTCCATTAATGCTGACCTCGTGAAGGAACACTTTGAGAGGGTGAATACCTTCAAGTCAGCTGGCCCTGACAATCTACGCCCCAGGGTACTCAAGAAGCTGGTGAGCATCATAGCCCAGCCTCTGGCCCGGATCTTTGAAAGCTCTGGTGTAGTGCCCAAAGACTGGAAGGCCAAGGTGGTGCCTATTTTCCAGAAAGGGAGGAAAGTCTATCCGGCAAACTATACGCCCATCAGCCTGACTTCTATCCCTGGGAAGATCTTACAAAAGTTTATTAAAGAGGCCATCCGTAATGGACTGGCCGACACCAACATCCTAAGGGATAGCCAGCATGAGTTTGTTGTGGGTAGGTCTTGCTTGACCAATCTCATTTCCTTCTATGACCAGGTGACCTATCACCTGGACAAGGGAGAAGAGATTGATGTCATATATCTTGACTTCAAAAAAGCCTTCCACCTGGTATCCCATGATCACCTCTTGGCAAAACTGGCCAATTGGGTCCACCACGATCTGCTAGCTGAGAATTGGCTCCGTGGTCAGACCCAGAGGGTAGTAATTGATGGAAGTCACTCATCATGGTGTCCTGTGACCAGTGGGTCCCCCAAGGCTCTATCCTTTGACCCACATTGTTCAACATCTTCATTAATAATGTGGACATTGGAGTCAGAAGTGGACTGGCCAAGTTTGCCGATGACACCAAACTTTGGGGCAAAGCATCCGCACCAGAAGACAGGTGGGTGATCCAGGCTGACCTGGACAGGCTCAGCAAATGGGCGGATGAGAACTTGATGGTGTTTAACACCAAAAAATGCAAGGTTCTCCACCTTGGGAGGAAAAACCTGCAGCATCCTTATAGGCTCGGCAGTGCTACGTTGGATAGCACTACAGAAGAAAGAGACTTGGGGGTCATCATTGACCACAAGATGAACATGAGACTTCATGCGATGCTGCAGCTAGTAAAGTGACCAAAACGCTGGCTTGCATCCATAGATGCTTCTCAAGCAAATCCCGGGACGTCATTCTCCCCTTGTACTCGGCCTTGGTGAGGCCGCAGCTGGAGTACTGAATCCAGTTTCGGGCTCCACAATTCAAAAAGGATGTGGAGAAGCTTGAGAGAGTCCAGAGAAGAGCCACGCGCATGATGAGAGGTCAGGAAAACAAACCTTATGACGACAGGCTGAGAGCCATGGGACTCTTTAGGCTGGAAAAGTGCAGGCTCAGGGGTGATCTGATGGCCACCTATAAGTTTATCAAGGGTGACCACCAGTATCTGGGGGATCGCTTGTTTACCAGAGCACCCCAAGGGATGACGAAGTTGAATGGTTATAAACTACTGTGAGACCATGTCAGGCTGGACATAAAGAAGAATTTCTTTACTGTCCGAGCCCCCAAGGTCTGGAACAGTCTGCCATCGGAGGTGATTCAAGCACCTACACTGAACACCTTCAAGAGTAAATTGGATGTTTATCTTGCTGGGATCCTATGACCCCAGCTGACTTCCTGCCCTTCGGGCGGTGGGGCTGGACTTGATGATTTTCCGAGGTCCCTTCCAGCCCTAATGTTTAAGTCTATGTCTATGTTTACAGTGACCTCAGCAGCTAAAGTGCTTTTCTGGAAAATGAAGTAAATCCTTTAGCTAAGGAGGGCATAGACTCTAGACCTTTTACTTCCTGGGAAAGTGCCCTAACAATTAAGTTATACCTTTGTGATCTTGAAATAAAGTGAATTAAATGCTTAGTTTTTGTATGTGCCAAATCTTAAATTGGTGGCACTTCTTGCGGGGGAGGGGGGGTGGGGGGGGAGGGGGTTCACCTGGATTTTGAGTAGATCCAGACATACCTTGATTTTAGAGAATATTAGAAAACACAATATCAGAAAACACTCCAAATGTTGTTGTGTCCATATCTAGTAGTATATTAAAGTCATAATATCACTACACTGCCATGGATTCTAAAAAGAAACAACAGCTAGCAGGGATCTTACAAATGAGTTGTATCATATGATAATAAGGTGGAGGTGATTGGATGTCATTGCTTTATTTTGAATTATAAGAAGCGGATAAAATTAAATATCTATAGTTTTGCAGTTACTCTGACTAAAAGACGAGAATAAAAAAAGAATGTGTCGATGCCCTAATGAGTAGAAGTGTATGACAGAGCATATAAGTTATATTTTCTCATTAGCTTAATGAGGAGAGGGGAGGAGACAAAGTAATTTTGTTTTGCTAGTATGCCAATTCCCTTAATACCAGTTTCAGCATTCTTGATGGTTGAAAAGTATAAAAAAGACATAAGACTCTCTTTTAAAATAAAGTTTGGCTTTATTGTCCACAGGAAGTTGTTGCTATGCAATGTTGAGGTGACTAGAGGGCATGATTGTAAGAAAACAGAAAAAAAGAAGAAGAAAGAACTGCTTTGGAAAATGCTTATTACCATATCCATTATACAGTAATGATATAAAATTTTGAAACACTGTTCTGCTTGACTAGATGCCCGATTATAATCTGGTCACGAACTAATTTTCTTTATTCATCTTTTGCCATGGTGTAGTATTCATCTGTTTTTCACAAGTTTTACTCTGGCATTTCACATTTTGAAGAACAATTTGAATGGTCACTGTCCAGGAAATCTCATGGGCAAAAACTTCTCAGCTGGAGGAAGTCAGTTGAGTTATGCTAATGCAGAGAGAGTCTGATCCTTGTCATATTAGTTAACAAAATCTCCTGCAAAATGCTTTTTTTTCCCTTATACATTTCTTTTTGTCTCTGCCTCTTGCTTTAACCTTTGGTTTCAGATAAACTCCAGATGTCAAAAGTTAAATTGACTCAAGCCTTTTGTGTATTATTCTTTTTTGTTTTTTTCTCAGTCAATTTTATTAAATTATCAACCACTGTGCTCAAGTAACAAAATTAGAATCACTTCCCTTCGGTGAAAGGCAGCAAAGTGGTAAAGCGTTTCAATGTAATAATTACAGTTATTTTAACATAACAACTCAATTCTGCCAAAACAATGTAGATCCAATTTAATCAAAGACAAAAGGTATAACAAAAATCATGAAATAAGAACTAATCCTAACAGAGAATTAAAATAATTTTAAAAAGACACAATGATTAAACTTCCCATTAAAATATACAAATTCATTTTCGTTTTATAACATAATCCCAGGTGTTTTTCTAACAGGATGAATTTGTTAAAATAATGAGCTATTGAAACTTGACTGTATTTAGTTGGCATTACAAAATACCAACTATATTTCAGCAAATTTATAGACAAGGGAGTCTTTAGGCAGCCTAGGATTTTCAGTCCATTGTTTCATGTAAATATAAAATTTAATATAAATATAACCTGCATAGTCTTACACTTTTCTTGCCATAACCGAGGGCAATTATGCAGGATTTAATACAAGAGATATTGTCTGATCCTGAAAGCTAAACTGTCCTGTACTTGTAACGGACTAAATGTTAGACTACAAGGCATTGCAAATAAAAAACAAGTCACTGTGGTCAAGTGCTTGACCGTTGCTAGAACACAGAAACTGAATGAGTAGCAAGACTTCCTTGGCTGTATTGTTTCTGTGGAGGCTCTGTGGGTAGGAATGAAAGGAAATAAAATGTGTATTGACTAGACATGTTAAAGCCATTCACTTTCCGTTTTTTCCTAAGAAACTATTTTGTAAACATCTTATGTTGGCCCAATTTATTGACCATTATGAATTAACTTGGCCTTAACTCTTATTCTATAATGAAATAAAAACCAGGTAAATTTCCCAGAGACGAGCCTATGAACTACATTCATCAACCTCCTGGATACTAAAAATCATGGACTAAATATAGACATTGGATTTATGACGCATTGTAACCTGCCTGACATCTGAATCCCCAGGTCTCTCTCCACTACACATCCCCCTTCTCTTCCCCCTACCCCCCGCCCCAAACTGTCTCTCATCCATTGACTCCTCAATCTACATTTTCACTGACTACCTGTCTTGTATGCACACCAGACCAGCCTCTGGCTTCTTTGCTTTTCATTCCATCCAGGAAGAGCACACATGAACTGCAGAAATGTCCATAGCCTGACAAAAGGTTTTTGAACCCGAAAGCTTGCTTAATAATTTTTTTCCAACTATTTAAGTTGGTATAATAAAAGATATCAGATTCACCCAAAGAACCTTGTCTGCCAGGTAAACTTAATGTGCTTTAAAGCAGGGAAGGGTAACCTTTTAGGAGCAGGGGTCAGTAGCATAATTAGGGGTGGGTGAGGGAGACACTAATCCCAGGCACCAGCCTAGGAGAGGGGTCAGAATTATCCCTCTGCTCCTGCAGAATCCAACCCCGCCCCACCACAGCAGTTCTGGGAACCTACAATATACATTTTTAGATGTAAAAGTGGTGGAGTTATCCCCTACTTGCTTTCTTCTTTTACATAATCACTTATTTACAGGTAATTTAACATACATACAGTGATCACTATTAAACAGTCAACATCTACTGAATTATCACACCACAGTGTATATGATCGTTATTTCCTATTCTGCATGGAGATAAACATTGCAAATTTTATAATATATACCAAACAATGTATTTATTTAAATAGAAGATGATTCTAATTATAAGATGACTCCCCAATAATTAGAAACTATATGTGGAAAAAATATAAATTTGTTATCATTTTTGAGGTATAGAATCTACTTATTGGAGGTTTGCCTTGAATTTGTCCCTCTTATACTGCTACATCAGGGAAAATAATCTGCAGGATGAGGTAGTCCTTTGCTCTCTGCTCTTCACCTTCCAGCCCCAGTTTTTCCCCTTGCAGCCTCAGATACAACCCCCAAAGTATCCATGTGCTAATTAGCCCCCATTCATGACTGGAATTGCCTTGTCATGAATGCTGGGATCCTCCAAAAATTTATGTGGAGATGAGTTGAAGTGCAACCTGGTCTGGCTTCACCTCGTGGGGGGCATAACCATACAAACTGTATGTACCAGGCTGAGAGAGGGCATGACAGAGGGATTCTGGATAAACTGTATGCAGTGTTATGGCTCACCATAACTTGGAAAAGAGTTGGTGAATGACTTAATAGGCACTAGCATGTCTCATTCAAATGGGTTGCACTAACCTATCATTGTGGTAGGTTTCTATGAGCATAATTGCCAGTGTGGGCCTTATGTTTTATAGTCATGTTTAGCATTGGCTTTATTTTATTAACTTCCTTGTTGGTTCCTATTGCTGAGCACACGCTGCTTTTGGCAGCAGTTTAATGCTATACAATGTATTTAGTGAGATTTCCTTGTATGTGATTGTAAGATGCCAATGGGGGGTGTGGGGAACCTTGTGTTGTATTTGAGTAAATATGCTAAGTACTGTACTTCTGACCAATAAAGTATTAGGTACAATGCTAGCATCTCTGAACTCCATTTGTCCAAATGTAGACTTTTTTTTTAGCCTCTTGGTTTCAGATTTGCCAGGGGAAGCATTTCCTGTCTTTTCTTGAGCTCTTGTCTCATTAATAGGGCAGATATTTTTATTTACAGTATTTCAGACTTATTTTTACTATAAATATTAATCAACGTGAGTTATGGACACTGAAATCAGAGTTACATATTAAGCCCCAAGAGAATGTGAGCTTCCTGCTTTCCAATTCTTTCTGGACTTTTTCCTTCCTATTCTGTTCATTATATCTCCTATTAACAGTGGAAACTGCATAATATAACCATATCACAACACAAACTGCTTCAACATAATATGCAGAATGTATTGGTATAATGTCACCATAAAGCCTATTTTTCACATCTACTGCTTTGTTTTATGATAAAGGGTCAATTTCAAAGACTCCCTGAAGAAATGTAAATAAAAGTTACTGAAGAAGTATTACTTAATCATTATGAATGCATAGTATTATCGTCTCCCTTTATGTTTACTTACATAACAGAAATATTTCAAGCTGTTGTCATTTTTAACTTGAATAAATGCATAGCCCTAGAGGACTGAATATGTGAAAGTGCTTCTAAGAAGACTGAACTAAACTATCATGAAATATACATGCCCAGCAAAAAAAAAGGGGGAAAAAAAAGAAAAGAAACGTAGTCATTTTGCATTCCCTTATCACTAAGTTCTTCGGTCCTCTTCTTTTTTTATTGGTTTATCTAAAGTTCCCTTAGGCAAAGAGAAATGTAATATGAGTTACTTCCTCAAGAGGAACATCAGGTTTGACATTATTTATCTTCTTAAGAGCTCATGTTATTATGTTCCAACGTTATACAGATGTGGCACATTTATTCAGTACAGTTAATAAGATAATATTTTATGATATGGGACCCTTTGACTTACTTCTGCATAATGTACCCCTTGGGAGGGAAAAATGCCTACAAAATTCTAATGTCTGTGCTCTAATGAGTTTGGATCTGAGTGGGAGTTACTGCATCTCATATATGATCCATATTCCAACATAACAAAAAGCATAAAAGAAATGGGCTAAATGCAAAGGGGCTTGAGATGAGTGTTTCTGAACCTAACTTTTTGGTGTTCTCTGTGGGCACCCAGGCTCTCTAGAAAGTGCATCTAAGAATGAAAACAATGGAAGTGATTTAAGGTGAGTTTGGAGGAACCTAACCAGCCAGTCAGGGACCAAATTAGAGACTCTGAATTCTATTAGGTGACAAAATGCTAAAAAGTTGGGTTTGGCAATGCTAAGCATTCCATTACCTTTGGTTTTTTGTTTGTTTGTTTTGCCAGTGTCCTCCCATGCTAGTGGTTATCATGCAATGCGGCTTACATATCTAATACACTGCGGTGTAGTAGTATTATAGGTTATTGTGCAGTTAGCATCTATAAAAACCCATGTGCCGACATTACTGTGCAGTAGTGCCAGTTACTGCACATTGATTCAGTACTTGGTTATGCACGTTCTAAACTTAATATGCAGTAACTACAGCACATGATTAATGAATGTGTAGACATCACTGGGTGCATCTAACTGTGCTACTTAAACCCTGTCTACACCGTTTCCATGCTGAGACCAGGAAGTATTGCTGGGAAGCTTGCCCTGCTCACACACTCCCTCTCTGCACATTTAGATCCATGAAATGAGGCATTTTTATAGCTACCTTACATCACACAAACAAACATGCCCAAGATGGAGCATCTATGGACTCATGCCTAGGCTTGCTATAAGTTGGCAACAGTACTTCTTCCTGAGATTCAACATGCATGTAGTAGAAGGGAGTGGGTGGGACATACTTCTTAGTGGCAATCTCATGCTCAGTCTGAAGGTGGTATAGACAAGGGTGTAAAAAGGTGACAGAGCCATTGCGTAGAAACGAAATTCTTTGCATCTATCTTCACTGAGGAAGATGTCAGACCAATTTCATCACTAGAACCACTCCTCTAGGGACAAATCAGTGGATCTGACCCAAACTAAGGTTTCAATAAATGAGGTCATAAAGAAAGTGATAAATTAAACAGTAGTAAATCACCAGGACCTGATGGCATTCACCCAAGCGATATCAGAAATGGCTGATCTCCTAAATGTAGTATGCAAACTATCACTAAAAACAAGTACTGGCCAGTGAGCCTAACTCCTATTCCTGGAAATCTGGGAGAAACAATCTTAAAAAAAAAAAAATTGTTCAGAACACATGAACATGATTTGCTGGGGAGGAATCTAAATGGCTTTGTCAAAGGGAAATCATGCCTCACCAGCATACTACGGTTCTTTGAGGGTGTCAATAAATAGATGGGTTGGGGCAATCCAGTAGACATACTATATTTGGACTTCCAAAAAGCCTTTGACAAGGTCCCCTGCCAGAGGCTCTTAATTAAATTAGGTGGTCATGGGATTACAGAGAACATCCCTTTATGGATTAGAAAATTGTCAATTTTCAGGTTGGAAGGAAATAAACAGTAAAGTCCCTCAATAATCTGTGTTGGGATCAGTGCTGTTTAAGATATTGATAAATGATCTGGACAAGGGGGTGGATAGTGAGGTGGCCAAATTTGCCAATGACACAAAATTATTCGACGTGACAAAGACCAAGGCAGACTGGGAGGAACTACAATGGGAGGATCTGGCATGATTAAAGGAATGGATAATGAAATGGCAGATAAAATTCAGTGTAGGTAAGTGTACAAGTAATGCACCTGGGTAAAAATAACTCAAACTATACCTACACTATGATGGATTCTATATTACCTGTTAACATACAGGAAAGAGATCTGGGAGTCATTGTGGACAGTTTGCTAAAAGCATCACCTTAGTGCTCAGCACTAAGAAAGGCAAACAAAATGTTAGGAATTATTAAGAAGTGAATTGCAAACAAAATGGAAAAGATCATTATACCCTTGTATAGATTCATGGTGCATTCAGATCTTGATTACTAGGGCCAGTTCTTCTTCCCACACCTCAAAAAGAATATAGAAACAGCACAAAGGAGGACAACAAAGTTGATGAGCAGTTTGGAGGAGTTCCATATAAGGAGACTAAAGGGACTATTCAGTTTAGAAAAGAGATGCTTGAGGGGGGACATGATAAGGTTTTATAAAATACTAAATGGCAAAGAGAAAGTAAATAGGGATTTATTATTTACTTTCTCAGTACAGAAACAAGGGGTCACAAAAAGAGAGTAGTAGGTCGTCAGTTTAAAACTAACACGAGGAAGTTCTTTTTCACACAGCACATAATTAAAGTGTGGAATTCACTGCCACCAGATGTTGTAGAAGCTGACATTTTAGCCAGATTCAAAAAAGGATTGGACAGATTCTTGGAGGAAAGAGGCATCAGTAGTTATTGAGCAAGGGACTTAGGAATATAGCCTCTGAATTAGAACTTCCTAGACCTTAAATGCTGGAGGCTGCAAGTAAGAGAGGAACAGTAGAAAACAAACCCTGTTCATCTGCAGTTCTCTTTCCCTTTCAGCATCCACTCTCTGCCACAATATGACACTGCTCAAGATGTATACTGGGTACAAGGATACTGGGCAAGATGGACCTATGGTCTGACCCAGTAAATGGTAAGTCGTATGTCATTATTGAAAGAAAGGAAAGATGCAAATAATCCCAAATTGAACCTTATTTAGAAGTCTGAATTTAGACATCTATGGCCCAGATAAAGAAAATAGGGATGGTTTGCTGCCTTCTGGGTGATAAATGATATTACAATAAGAATTCTGGGTCTCCAAAGGTAACTAATTATAGTCCACATCTAATAAAAGGATAACAAAATGTGCTCAATATGATTAAGAATCTTTTTAGGAAGCAGGTGGCCAGCTGATGCTAGGGGCAATGCAAGTGACCTTCTCAGAGACTGTCATTCTACTCAAGAGGAGCAGAAACAGAGAATGATAATAGAGCTTGACTGATCATTATAAAGATGCTGTTGAGATAATTTTGGCTTTCTCACAAAACACTGTAACCACTTCTGTGATGAAAATCTGCCTGCGTTCTGTCATCTCTGCCTAGCAGAAGATGCATGTACCAACATAGTATATTCAAACTGCATCAGACTAGAGGTGTGCTTAAGAGTGGGTAAAGAAAGATTAAAAGAAATCTTTGGTATGAGTCAAACAATAGGGCAGGTACTTCTAGCATGCAGTATGAACCAATATGGAGATGTTATAAAGCAAAAGATACAGGTACAGGTTAGGAAGATTATTGATAAAGTGGCTGTGACACAAACAAATGTGGTTAAATAGTATCAACTGTGATTATGATTTATCCGGAAAAAATCAGGGTTGATCTCCTTAAGGCCACACACAAGCAGGCAACCTGATGGTTTGATTTTCATGTCTGGAATGTCAAAATAGATTGTACCTATCTAGACAGAAGAGATAAAAATGAAAGAGGTAGGGACTGTGATATGTTCCCTCAGAACTGCTTACAAATCTGTGAGATACCGAGAGAGAGTGTTGGTGAAATTCTAAAGGTAAGGTAACAAAGAATGAACTATAAAGGAGAAACAATACTGGGTTTCTGCTACTGGCTAGCAGGGGAAGGAAAAGAAAAGAAAATTGATTAATGTTACCCAGAAGGATCAAGGAGTGTTAACTCAGCTGAGTTACCTGAGGAAATTAGTAGAAAGCCTTGCATTTAGATTGCCTGATACTTTTTTACATCATAAAACAAATTCTTGCAACTTTTTCTGAGAAACTTTAGCTCTCCTATTGTGCAGCAGGCATTTAAAATTTGTGTTGGTGGGGGCGGGGAGTCCTCAAGCTAGAGAAGGGTTTTCCTTTGTTCCTGTAATTGCATTTTGAGTCAGCGGAGTTATAAGCCATGTTTTTCCTACTTTTGCTTGCATACCTCAGGACAATTCTGTCAATGTGCCAAAATAACAACTGAACATTTTTATTCCATTGAGCTGGACCCTTATTACCACCAAGCAACAGCAGGTATCATCTGGAATAATAGGGAAAGGGCAGAACAATACAGCTGGGGAATGGGTAGAAAGAGATGAAAAACCTACGCAGCTCACCCACCAGACCACATGCCTTCAACCTAATGCAATCTAAGTCACCATTCTGGGATTAACACAGAAGGACAGCAGCTTCCCAGCTCCTTATGGGGAAGAAAGTTGGGTTGATCTCCCTGAACCACACCCAGTGTGGAGGCACAGGGCTCCAGAATTTCCCCAGCTTTTGTAATCCCCACACTCCACCATGCCTCCTTGTTGGGGCTTGTTGTCCTTTGTCCTGTATTGGGTTCCTGGCCAGTGTAGGACAAGGGGTGATCTGTCTTTCCCCCAATAAAGCAAGCACTTTCTACTACAGCTGACCCAATTCAGCGTGGCAATGTCTGTTCCTACCCCGAGTGCTTCTGTATCACACACAGAGCGGGCATTTAGGGGCATTACAAAAGGCCTCAAAAGAGAAAAACTAAAGAAGAATTAAATAAAGTAGGTTATATCAGGCATAATTTGGGTTGCCTTCTTTTGAAGTACAAATGAGTTAAAATGAGTTAAAAAGAAGTCTGGCAAACAAGCCTTATACACATAAGCATATAACCATGTTTTCATTTTGGCTGTTGCTACTAAACTGCAGTTCTTTCTTTCCACCTTTTGATGGATTTTGTTTAACACTGGTGCACAGGTATCTTTCAGTAACTTTATGACATGGAATCATAAAATTATAGAAGTTGGAGGTGGTAAAGACCTACAGTATTGTTTCCATTCATCTCCTCATTTCAGTGTGGTTTCCTGTGTTCTTGTATGTGTTATGTAGTGTTGATTCCATAACACAAGTAATGGGGCTTCTAATACTTGTGAAAGGCTGGTGTTCTGTTTGGATCACTTGACTAAGATATTTTTCATGAAATTCAGTTGAATGTCCTTGGTTCATTCCCATTCTTACAGTCTAAATAAAATGCTATTTAGCTATCCTAAACATTGGCAATGCATAGGGGGTGTATGTGTGTGCATGTGCAACCTCTGAGATTGATGGTGCACCCCCTGTGACTGGCCGCTCACTGCTGCTGGAGACACCTGAGGGCAGTCGCCACTCACCACCCCCCACCTTGCAACTAACACCACCAGTGGTGTTTGTGTGTGGTTGTTGATCGCCACTGGCTGCTACCACTGCTGCCGGTGGTATCTGGGGGTGGTCGCTGATCATTGGTTGGTGCTTGCTACCCCTCCCCCACCCTTCGGCCACCTGCAGAAGCTCCCCTCTTGCCACTGCCACACCCCCGCCCCCACCACCACCACCGCCACCTGTGGGCACTCGCTGTGCCCTCCCAGCCTCAGGAGGCATGCAGTGTTCATGATCCTAAACAGTTCTAATCAAGGCATTCTTTAAAGGAAGAAAGAATGGAAGGAGGTTTAAGCTTTGCTAAGTATCTTTACCTACAGTCTAAGCAAATTAATTGAGGGATACATATACATACACTTGCCTGATCCTGAATGGATGATCCCCACTCACTGGCTTCATCTGCACAAGATGCTGACTGCGTAGTAGCTTGTTGCTACTCTGCAGTAGCGTTGCATGATGCAAAGCATGATACAGTGCTACTGCGCTGTAGTAATGAGCTACTGCACAATCAGCATCACCAAAAAACCATTTGGGGATGCTACTGAGCAGTAATTCCAGTCACTGCACAGTCATTTAGTACTTGTGTATGCAAGTACTAAATGACTGCACAGTAACAACTGCGGCCACTGTCTGATAAAAAGTTAAGACAGATCCCAAGATGGCTTGTTCACAGCACTGAGAAGCCTCAGTGTATGGCTGCTTAATATTTGAAAGGTGTCTGAATGCAGGTATTAAAGAATATTTTACCAGCTTTCTGAAATGGATTTTTCTTTAGTTAAATTTGGTTCTTTGTGCAGTGTATGGCCTGGAAAAGAGAAAGAAGGGAGACCTCAACACTCAAAATCTAAGGCATTGTGCTGCAAGAATACAGTATTAAGTGATTATGCAGGAGGGAGGGAGTGAACTATCATTTGTCAGCCATCCCGTTAATGGAGACTTCATGCCATGATTACACATTGCACCTTTGGATTATAATGGTCACTGAACAAAACATTCAAGTGGTTATCTGGAATGTATAAGTCAAGCATAGACAAATTTTACTTAAGAGCTGAAAAAAAAACCCAACAAAGGGCAGATTCTTTTAAAGTCACTTCTCAGCCTTACTTGCTTTCCTGTTTTTAAATTATCTAATTATCTGATATTGAGTAAGAATAAGTTGGAAAAAATTGTGATAATCTTCAGGTATGACTATAGTCCACAGCAACAAGCTAGTCTGATGCATTTTAAGATAGATTAGAGCACCTGTTGAAGTGAAAGGAAAATTATGCACTCCCGACATCAGAAGATCTATCCCTGGAGACATCTACGGTGAGATGCATATTACAGTTAGACCATGTTAAGAGCGCATTAAGGCTCGTTAACAAGTGCTAAGTGCCAAACCAAGTGCCCACTATACATTTTAAGATCATGCCATTTTGGATGAGGATTATCTTTGAGCTGTGCTACTTAGCTCAAGTTAACTTCTGTGTGTTCACCTGAGATAAAACCACCAATTTACTGTCCTCCAGTATCCCAAAAGGCACTGTTCCCAGCTCAAGTAGCTATCATCCAGGACTGTATGGCTCCAGATTGACAGCTGGGAACAGATGGGCAGCAGGTGGATGGGGATGAGGTGAGTGAGAAGGCAAGGAAAATGGGATCCAGATTTGTGGGGCAGTGTAGGCTGCAGGAAGCCCATAAGTCGGCATGGATGGGGAACCCCTGTCCATAGTGGTGCCACCACTGCTGCTTCTTGGCTGATCCGAGTGGCAGTGCAACAATCTAGAGGTTGAGGGGTAAATTCAGAAGCTGAGGGGGGTGAACTGAAGGATATTTGTTGGGCAAAGAGAGTGATCCAAGTGGAGGAGAGGGGCCCTTCTCCCTCTTTTTCCTTCCTGGCTTATACTGTGGCTCAAGATCTGGTGATCAGGGCAGGCATTGAGCTCCTAGCCATGCCCCTGTTTAGCAGTCATCTAGCAGCAGGTCTGAGCAGTGCATGTTAGATTCATAGATTCATAGATTGTAAGGGCTGGAAGGGACCTTACAAGATCATTGGGTCCACCCCACCCACCCTTCACTAGGCAGAAAAGACACTTGGGGTCAGGTGACCCCAGCAAGGTGACTGTCTAGTCTCCTCTTGAAGATTTCTAGGGTAGGTGATTGCACCACCTCTGGAGGGAGCCTATTCCACAGTGTGGACACTGTAACTGTAAAGAAGTTATTCCTAGTGTTAAGCCTGAAATGGTGTTCTAGGAATCTGTGGCCGTTACTCCTCGTTTTCCCCAAGGGTGCCATGGTGAACAGTTGTTTGGCAAGCCCTGATGTATTCCCCTGATGTAGCGATAAGCTGCTACCAAGTCCCCTCTTGGCCTTCTCTTTTTCAGGCTGAAGAGTCCCAGGTCTCTCTGCCTTTTCTCATATGGCTTGCTGTGCCAGTCTCTGATCAGACAGGTGTCTCTTCTCTGAACCCTGTCAAGCTTTACCATGTCCTTGTTGAAGTGCAGTGCCCAGAACTGGATGGCAGCATTCCACCTGTGGTCTCACCAATGCTGAGTAAAGCAGAAGAATAACTTCCTTGGTTTTGCTTGAGATATACCATTTGATGCATACAAGAATATTATTTGCCCTGCTGGCTACAGCATTGCACTGATGGCTCATATTCATACTATGGTCTATTATTGCCCCTCGGTCTCTTTCAGTCATGTTGTTGGTCAGTTTTGTGCCACTGAGCCTATAGGTATGTTGGGGATTATTTGTCCACAGGTGGAGCACTTCACATTTTTCGATGCTGAATTTCATCTAGTTCCGATCCACCCAACTTGCTAGCCTGTATCTGCAGACTATCTTCAAGCGTGACCATGCTCTCCCATAACTTGGTGTTGTCCACTAACTTGGCCAGTGAGCTCTTCATCCCCACATCCAAATCTTTGATACAAATGTTGAAGAGAACTTTACCAAGCACTGACCATTCTGTTTATTAGAACTATCTGGGTCCTATCCTGTATCCAGCATCCTACCCACATAACTGTCACGCAGTTAAGCCCACAATTCCTCAATTTTCCCATCGTGGGATACCAGATCAAAGACCTTTTGGAAGACAAGGTACTCAATGTCCACCTCCTCAGTCTCATTCAGATGGTGATAACTGGTCATAGAAGGAGATGAGATTGGTAAGATAAGACCTGCCCATGACATAGCCATGCTGGCTGTCATTCAGAATCCTACCTTCTGCAAACCTATTGCTCATAGATTCCTTAATGATTTTTTTCAGAATTTTTCCTGGGATAGAAGTTAGGCTAATTGGCCTATAGTTTTTCCTATGACTCTTTCATAGATTCATAGACATTAAGGCTGGAAGGGACCTCGGAAGATCATCGAGTCCAGCCCCTGCCCCAGGAGCAGGAAGTCAGCTGGGGTCACAGAATCCCAGCAAAATAAAGGTCCAATTGACTCTTGAAAGAATCCAGAGTATGTGCTTGCACCACCTCTGGCGGCAGTCTGATCCAGGCTTTGGGGGCTTGGACTGTAAAGAAGTTCTTCCTTATGTCCAGCCTGAAACAGTCTTAGAGAAATTTGTGACCATTTGCCCTTGTCATCCTATGGGGCACTCTGGTGAACAGACTTTCCCCTAGATCCTGATGTACACTACTTATATACTTATAAGCAGCCACCATGTCTCCCCGGAGCCTATGCTTTTCAGGGCTGAAGAGTACAATAGCTCTTAGCTTTTTATCTTAAGGCCTATTTTCCTGACCCCTGATCATGCATGTGGCTCTCCTCTGGATTTTCTCTAGCTTCTCCACATCCTTTTTAAATTGTGGAGCCCAGAACTGGATACAGTACTCCAGCTACAACCTCACCAAGGCTGAGTACAGTGGGAGGATGACATCCTGGGATTTCTTTAAGATGGGCACAACATTGGCCCTTTTCCAGTTCTCAGGGACCTCTCTAAAGTGCCACAAGTTTTGGAAGAGTTTCACCAGGTGTTCTGCAATGACTTTTGACCAGCTCTTTCAGCATGCTCAGGTGACGTTCATCTGGTCCTGCTGACTTATATATGTCTAATTTTTTAAATAAAGTATGCACCAGTTCAATATCAATAGTAGGGAGGCAGTCATTCCCACTATGCCCATTCTGTGCCCTATCTGTCATGATTTTCCCCCTGCTCTGGTGAAATACCAAAGCAAAATAGTCATTCAGGAGTTCAGTTTTCTCCTGAGTGTTGGTAATCAACTGTTCCTGAGTTTTTGAGCAATGGCCCCACACTCCCATTTGTTTTCCTCTTATTCCCTATGTACCTAAAGAAGGACTTCTTGTTGTCCTTGATTTCCCTTGCTAATTTAAATTCAGTTGCCACCTTAGCCTTTCTAATCTGCTTCCTACAAGTGTGTGCTGTTGTTGTATAGTCCTCTGTGGGGACTGCCCCAAGCTTCCATTGCTTGTATGCCTCTTTCTTCTTTTTTAAGAGGACCATGATTTCCCTGTTTAGCCAAGAAGGATTCATGGCCCTTTTTATAACTTTTCTCCACATGCAAATGGACTTCCTTCATGCTTCAAGGATTGTGTCCTTAAGCAACAACAGCTCTTCATGCACTCCTTTTGCCTTCAGTCCCTGGTCCCACAGCACTTCCCCTACTATTGTCCTGAGCTTGTTAAAATTTGCATTTTTGAAGGCCAAAGCTTCAATCCTGCTATCTAATTTTCCTGCCTTGTGATGGACAGTGAATGTGCTGGTTTCGTGGTTGCTGTCACCCAGGTTGTCCTCTGTTCAAGTTGGTCACCAGATTGTCTCCTTTGGCCAAAACTAAGTCTAGGAGAGCATTACCACTGTTTGACCTGTGCACTTCCTAAGTCAGGAAGAACTCCTCAATGCAGGTCAGGAAGGAACACGATTGATCCAACTTAGCCAAGTGTTCCTCCCAAGAGGCGTCTGGATAATTGATGACCATGTCCCATTCACTTGCAGCCTCTGTCAGTTCTTGAGAGAACTCCAGATGAAGATCCTCCCCCTGTTTTGGTGGTCTGTAGTATACATCTACACTTAGGTCTCTCTTGCCACACCCCTCCCCACCCACTGCAGTTTTACCCAGAGGGTTTCAAGCTGTTCTTCTTTGGAGTCAGTGTTGGCTTCCAAGTAAGGTAGAGAGGATATTAACTCTGAATGTGTGACTTTTACATAAAGTGCAACTCCTCATTCTCTTCTGCACTGCCTGCCCTTCCTGAACAATTTATACCTATCCATGACAGATTTTTAGAGAAAAATATAATGCGCTTCTGGGGTATACTAGTTCCCACACTGCAAGTACAGGAGAACTACTTTTCTAAACATGTGCAGTAGAATACCTTGTGACTGGTTGTGTAAGCTTGGAAAAAGAGACTAGTTCATAGATTTCCTAATGGCAAAGAAGAATTTAGCCCAATTTCATGCTAATTCAAATGAAGATCTTAAAACTGGCTAAGGGAAAGCACTGTTTTAAGGAAGATAAAAAGTAAGATTCTTCTTTACAGAACTCTGACGAGTCAATTCTGATGTTTCATTCTCTTGTATTCTAAGTCCTGGGACCAATTTTGAGCAACAACTGACAATCATGATGAAGTGTTTTGTGGTTCAGACAGGTGGAAAATGCCCACATGCTATTTCTAAATTTCTTAGTGAAGTACTGTGTTTTTAGTGCATCATGTCATGTCATTTTGTATCACGTTGTCTAACATGATGTGACTGATGCTATGCCTCAGAAGCAGAAGTAACTATTGTTGCCTAATGAATGAAAATATGACCTTGAAAAGATACACTTTTAGGTCTATGCAATATACCATGTTAATATACATTCTCATGTATTCTCATTCCACCTGTCATGACTTGCTTTCAAATCATCAGCTATGCTTTCACCAAGGTGACAATGATTTTGAGGATTTCCATTGGTTTTAATGGGCATTTTTACATGTGCCCTAGGGGTGGAGGGAAGCACTTTAATTAGACCAGCTCCAAGATCTGCCCTGATTAAAGCGCAGCAGCATCTTGTGTATCAACGTCCCCACACTTCAAAATGGCAACGGGGGCACTTTAACTAAAGCTCATCAAATAAGCTTTAGTTAAAGTGCCCCTGCCACCATTTTGAAGTACAGGGATGCTGATACATGAGACACAGAGGCTGCCTGGAGCGTGCTAGTTAACATGCTTCAGCAGACTTGATTTATCGAGTCTTCTCTGATGCATTGTAATTACAGTGCATTGGAGCAGCCTCCTAGCACATCTACAAGCACCTAATGGGTTTTGGAAAAGGGTTTTGAATGCATTCCATGGTGCAACCATATGTAATAACTTATCTATAAGCTTGGAAGTAGTTTGAAACAACACTGAAAGCGATCCCTTTACTACTACCTTTCTGAAAGGAAATCATCTAGATTTGCCAAAACGTTTTAGCTTTATAACCATTAAAATACAAATAAGCATACTATGTACAATTATTTTTTTCTTTGCATCTTAATCAATGCATACTTAAAGATACTAGAAGTTTAAGACATGTTATAAGTATAGTAAATCAATTCATATGCTGTAAAAGCAGCCTAATGATCTGGTTTCAAAAGCAACCCAGATAAATGAGAAGAGTCTTTGGGGTAATCTTTTCGATTCAAACAACATTAACTTACTCCACTGTCTTGTTAATACTTTATATTCTCACAAAAAGACTTCTGTGAGTTTCAATTTAAATTATGTACTAATAGATTACTTGGAATCAAAAGGAATGATCAATATCTATGAAAGTTTCATAAACCAGAGTAATAATCAGGAATATAAAAATCTTTGTAGAGATTTTTTTAATGCATATTTATATTACTCTTTGAAAGATGCTGAGTAATCAGTTTAAATGACTGGTTACAAGTATCATTTTCCCTGCTGAAAATTCTAAATAATAAAGTTCAATACAAGAGAGAGAGCTTTCATCAGGTGATAGCCATAAAAATAGTCACTATATATTGGAGGTCCATAAATAGATCATCTGTGAATCAGTAACAATAGATAGGTTTTTTACAATGGCAACAAATCATATTGACAGATAACTAGAAAACAGACTATATCTGAATACAACAAGGAACTCTTACGTGTTCTGTTGATCCCCACATTATAGCGTTATTTCAGTGTGTTTCTACAATCTGATATTGTGCATTAGGTTGTATTAAACCTTATGAAATATTACCCTGAAGGTCAAAAAATAACCCGGTTATGAATTTAAACCAAGTGTTTGAATAGAGCAAAGTAGGTTTGCAAACACTGAGCCTTGTCTCCTGTAAATCTTATGGGAATTCTCTCCTGCTGACTCCTTATCTTAACATGTAACACAATAACCAATTAGTGTCAAAGTTACCAGACCTGTCAGACTCCAATTGCATTAACCTTTATACAGTGGTTCAAGGGAAATGCAATCAATCCAGTTCTAAATTAATTACTAATTTTAAAGTTATCATTAAATAACTTGATCCCAAAATTGGCATAAATCAAGTATCAAATTGGTTATCAAGAATAGGAGAAGGAAGAGGCAAGTGTTATCCTAAGAGCATGCAGGCAATAAGATTTTGTTATATTCACTTGCTCAGATAACCAAGAGGTCATAATTTAACCTTGTATGGGTCACAATCACAGGAAAATTATTCATGTCACTGAAAGGCCTCCAATAATTATTTTAATTCCATGGTATATTAATGGCCAACAACAAATGAGCCCCTTAAGTGCCTCATTCATTGTCTTAAATATGAAAATGTTTTAGAGATTAGAGAGGAAATTGTTTGAATTAATTAACTGAACTGACACTCAAGGGATCTGGTACAAGATTTTCAGACAAAGGCTGGGAATTTACAATAATGACATTTCTTTCATGGTTAGAAAATATAGCACCAGAGGGACTTTGAGGCACTCTTAACATTTTAGCTGATGTCTGCTGAGGGCTTGCGATTCCTCTGAAAGCATTTATTTTATTCATCGGAGACTCCTCTCAATTACAGTATGAAAGGCATCACACTAAAATAGCCATGAGGCCCACAAATTTCACCATTTAAATAGGGTCGGATAACTGGCACAATGAAAATTCAGAATGTAAATGGGAGCTATTAAAGTAATAGGATCATTTTAAAAAAATCCTTTTTGCAAGAAAGGTAATGTGTAAAATAAAAAAAACAGAAGTGTTGAACACGGTTAAATTAATCACTTTTTCATTTTCCTCTGTGTGATATCTATTAAAGGAAACTCCCTGACATGTAAATGTAACTCTCAACCTCAGCTCTCCTAGTGACCCAAGAGCTGAACAGGGCCACAGAGAAGGCTTTGAATTAGTTGGGTTTCTAATTCAGATAGCTCTTGTTTCTGAAAATTACAAATTTTCAGACTGTACCTTTTCCTTCCTCCTCAGTTTAAAAGTTGTAATGAGTCTATATCAGAGATTTTACCTGCAAATGAATTGTGAAAAGGCATAAAAAGCAAAGGCAGAAGTTTGCCTAAGGTAATTTTGATTACTGTTATGATCAGTTCTCAGTTAGAATGTCAAACAAGTGATCTTTGTAGCTTTTTTTTATTCCGTCAAACAGACCAAGCAGTGTGTAAGATACAAATAGATACCATAGAAAAAAAATATACTTTGATTTTTAAACTATGAAATGTTTTATTTGACCAAGACAAAGAGAAGCCACCAACCAAAAGCTAGATGAAAGGTCAAAGAACATTTTATGTGTCTGATCCTTTCTATTTGGTTTTCAAGCCCCAAAGTTTGTAGCTCCTAATTCTTTTTTTCTCAGTGGAAGAGTTCAGTTCAGAAAACCAGCAGTTAGACATTATTTAACAAGATCTGTACCTGGAAAGCTTGAGCTACTATAGCATTTTTGTTGATTTTTTGCAAGTTGGCTACATCAGTCAATATTTACTGTGCCATTATTTTGTAATAGAACAATAATTTTTGTTATTTTTTCTTATCCTGTGAAATTCAAATTTCACAATATACGAAGAGTTTCATAGTCCTTGTTGTATCTGGTCATTGTGTATCTGAGACACCCTTTTTACCTTTGAATTCAGGAAATACCATTATCAGCTGGGGGGAGTAATAGATGCACTGTAGGATAGGGCTAGGATTCAGAGAGAGGTGGACAAATTGGACAGTTGGACCAAAAGAAATCTCATATGGTTCATAAGGATAAGTGCAAAGTTCTGCACTTAGGATGGAACAATCCCATGCACCAGTACAGGCTGGGGACTGACTGGCTAAGCAGCAGCTATGCAGAAAAGGACCTGGAGGTTACAGTGGACAGTATGCTGAATACGAGCCAACAGTATTTCCTTGTTGCCAAGAAGGCCAGAAGGCCTGTCTTAGTAGGAATGAAAGTATGTAATTCTTGCCCTGTATTCAGCACTGGTGAGGCCAAATCTGGAGTAGTATGTCCAGTTTATGTGGACAAATTGGAGAGTCCAGTGGAAGGCAACAAAAATGGTTTGTGGGCTGGGGAACATGACTTTTGAAGGAACTGGGTTTATTTAGTCTGGAGAAGAGAAGACCAAGGAGCATTTAATAGCAGCCTTCAACTACCTGAAGGGCGGTTCCAAAAAGGATGGATCAGGACTGTTCAAAGTGGTGGCAGATGACAGAACAAAGAGCAACGGTCTCATGTTGCAGCAAGGGAAATTAAGTTAAATATTAAAAAAAACCTTTCTCACTAGGAGGGTAGTAAAACACAGGAATAGGCTACCAGGGTTCTGGCTGAACAAAGCCTTGGGTGAGATGATCTAGTTGGGGATGGTCTTGCTTTGAGCAGGGAGTTGGACTAGATGACCTCCTGAGGTCCCTTTCAACACTAATTTTCCATGATTCTACATAATTACCCATCAGGCATGTCAACACATAGTCCTATGGCAACGTTGTTACAGTGCTGTGCCTTAGTACTTCTTTTTGGAAGTACAAAGCTCTGCACAGTAACTAGCTGTACTGCACCATGCACATGTAACATGGTTAGCTTTAACCCCTATTTCACCATAGTGACATGCTATAATGGAAAAGTGCACCACTACAGCAAAGTAGTTGCTGGTCATGTGTAGACTCCCAGCATGTAGCTGGGAGAGTAGTAAATATACTGGAGAATTGGACTAGGATTCAGAGTAACTTAGACAAATTGGAGGATTGGGCCAAAAGAAATCAATAAGGGCAAGTGTAAAGTCCTGCGTTTGGGATCGAACAATCCCATGCACTGCTACAGGCTTGAGACCAACTGGCTAAGCAGCAACTTTGCAGAAAAGGGCATGGGGGTTACAGTGGACAATAAGACTTATGAGGAGAGCTGAGGGAAGTGGGCTTATGTAGTGTGGAAAAGAGAAGACTGTGGGGATTTGATATCATCCTTTAACTGCCTGATGGGTCGTTCCAAAGAGGAGGGAGCTAGACTGTTCTCAGTGGTGACAGACTACAGAACAAGGAGCAATGGTCAAAAGTTGCAACAGGGGAATGTAGGTTGGATGTTAGGAAAAACTTTCTCATTAGAAGGGTGGTAAAGCACTAGAATAGATTACCTAGTGAGGTGTTGGAAACTTTATCCCTGGAGGTTTTTAAAGGCTGGCTTGACAAAGCACTGGCTGGAATGATTTAGTTGGGTATGGTCCTGCTTTGACCAGGGGGTTTGGACTAGATGACGTCCTGAGGTCCTTTCTGATCTTAATTTTCTATGATTCTAAGTTACTAAGTAACGTGCTGCTTCTTCCTGTAAAGCATTTTTTTTAACATGGTGATTAGTGTTACTGAAAAATGCTCCATAGGTGAACAAAAAGTTTAAGTAATCTCTTATAAAGGGGGGCATAGACACCTCTTCTTAAAACTACACCATTAAGGTAAACAGATGGTTGAGCTGATTTTGTCTCTGAGGAAATCTCCTCTGAGAATGTATTGCCAAATTATTCCCTTCAGGGAAGATACTTACCTAGGGCATAGCATCTGTTTTGCATCACATACCAGATAGTCCCAGAAGGCATTCATACGGGAAGCTACCCGCAGATTACCTTAAAAGATCTTCACCTACTTCCAATTTTCTTGCTTTGCAAATTGAACAATGTGCTAAATTTTTGATATAGCAAAACCTAAATATTTCCACAAAGTAGCTAAGATAAGTTTGTCTTTCAAATACTGCTGCTTTTTTCCTAGGTTATGGGAAGGAAAAATGTATTTGTCTCAATATAAGAAATAGTAGGCAATAGTCAATAATCTGGATCATGGTGTACATGTAAGAGGTCTAGTTAAGTGCCTGATGAATCCGTTTGTACAGAGTCCTGTGACCATCACACCAAGACTTTTGATGCATACACCTAGGCAGAAGTATAGAGCGGTGAAGGCTACCATCTCCCCTTAGGACAGAATCCAAAGCCAGACCAAGTCCAGATGTTCAGTACCTCGATGGTTGTAGGTTCTGCCAGTGAGCAACAGATAACTGCTGCTGACTGCCTAATGCCTCAGTGAAGGTGCATGCTGTTAGGGTGATATCCCTCAGCCTTTCTCTGACTGAGGAGTACCCACAAGGCAGTGGGTACTAGGGTTCTGAGGCACCCTGTATTCATCATACTCTGGAGGTTACAACAGGGCGGTATCTTATAGGAGCTACCTTGCCACAAGTAGACCCACCACGTTGCCACCAGGCTTTCTAGTTGGATGCAGTTTGAGGTCATACTCAGGACCAGGGACCTGGATCTACTTCAACTTTAGGTTCAATAAAAGAGAAGCACATCTTGGTAAAAGGAGGCAACACTTTTTAGGAATGCTTTGTTGAAGCATCGGCAGAAATACATCACTGATTCGTTAATTGCAACAAGGCAGATTTCTTGTAAGTGGGTTTTCATTATGATAAAGTTTCTTGACTTCAGCTATGGTTGATCTCACAATCCCTTACAGTTTGAATCGTGCATCCGCTGTCATTTGAAGTTGAGTTTGTGAAGCTTTGTGCGTAGACTGTACAAGATTCAAATTTGCAATTGAGACTTAAGTACTTGAGTGGGGAAGAGTGCTGAAAATTAACACTCTGTCCTTTCACTGTAATACAATGATCTCCAAATGTAATTGTACCAGACCTCCAGACCGTTTTTGTTTCAGATCTTTTATAAATCATCACTTTTTCCAGGAGGCTCACAAATACTTTCATTATGCAGGAAACAAGCAGAGACCTTTGCACCATTATGCCTACAGACTCTCCCATGTCAGGTGAATTCATAGATAAATTAAAAGTTCTTTGTGATGCCTGAGCATTGCAAAGAACAATTACATTGCATAACAGAATCTGGTATATCGACAGAAAGGCAACTTATCAACTGTTCCTGTATGAATTATATTCTAAGTAATGCAGAGTGGCTTAAGATGGCTGCTTTAGCCAGATAGAAACATTGGAAATACTTTGCATCCATCATCCCAATCTCATGTACACATGCTACTTTGCCAGTCTGTTTCTTCTTAGCTTTACCAGGGTGCAAAGTGTGTAAACCTTGAACCTGACTTTCTCATCTGACTGTTATTAGTTTCATTTATATTCTTGTATCTAGTGCTAACTCTGGGCATGTGCATGAGTCTGAGGTGCCTTTAATTATAAAATGTGTAATGATTATCTATGCAAGTTAAGCTGATAAAGCTTTAAGTGAGTGTCAGTAAAGCAATGCTGTGTGAGCATTTAAATGTCAATGCAGATGAATCTGTATATAAAGTATGTCTCTTAGAACAAAATAAATCTTTATATCGATCTCCCTCCTCTTCTCTCATTGATTGATAGGTTTAGCTACTTTTATATTATTATGTACTTCTAGAGAGGTAGAAAAGCTTATGGGAACCTAATGGCTTTGTTATTAGTCATTCTATGATAATATTTTTAACATTTATTTTTGTCAACATTTTATTTATGCCATATAATAAAATAAACACCAAAAGCAGGCAAAATATACATACTAAGAAAAGTGGCATGCATCTTTTCTTTTCCATTTCAATTGTGATATTATTCTTTAATATTTTCCAGGTACAATGCAGGACACATTGAAATACAGAAGTCTGGGAATCCTGTGGGTATCCACATATATGAATGTATGTACTATATGTATTTCCTACTGAACAGATGGGATTCAGTAGGAAAAACTGCAGGGAGAAAAACCCAACTGTTATTTTTACTTGGGAGAGGAAATATATTCAATGTGGTGATTTGGATAATTAGTTTATTTCTTAGCTGGATTTCCCAGGTATTCCCTGGAATACCCATACCTTTTTCAGATATGCAAGTATTATGTTTAAAAAGAAAATAATTTTTGTGTGATAACTTGCATGAATGACATTTAACTCATTGAAGTTATTACATAAGAATTTTCCAAAGCATCCACAGACTTCAGTAGGAGAATAATATTGGTTTCATGTATATGTCCCTTTGACTCTTACCTGAGATCAAGAAAGTGAATGCATTACTCACCAGCAAAATCCTAAACACTGGCAATGAAAAGTTCTATTCTGCAGATCTAAGAGCAAGGTTCAAGTAAAGCATAACTACAAATGGCCAAAAAAGTAGAAAGTCATTTCCAAAAATGTTCATATGAATGAAAAATGTTAATAATTTCTATGTATATTTCAGTTAAAATATTGTGGAAAATCTTGTGAAAAAAGAAACTTGAATAATGTTTACATTTTGTACAAAAAATCTCTTGACTGCAAAGTGTCAAGTAGATTTATTATTAACTCTAACTGCCCTAAGGATAAATACATTCCTTCAGTGAAACTCATTACACAACAGCCACGTAATCCCTTCTTTGACCACCCAAACACAATGATTCTTCCTTAAGTGTCAGTGGCTGTGTTGTTCAACTAATGCACAACTGTATTCTGAAACGATGTAGTATTTTGGGTTGACAGTTTCATTCCCAGGTATCGATGCATCACACTAATTGGGCCTACAGCTCATAACTAAGTTAAAATCAGAAATGAGAGGGATGCAGTAGTGACATCATTAATATATATAAAAGGCAGTTTTTTCCTATCATAGTTATGGAAGCATACAGAAGCAGTGAGTATTACAGGTGAAGTTTAGGTTGGATCTAGTTAGAGAGAAGAAATCCATAGGTGATTTAAATATTTTAAAATTTGGTTTCCTTCTGATTTGAAATGAAAATCAGACGTATTTCTTGTATTCTCCACCAAAGGGAAATGAGCTCAATGTCTAGGGTGGTCTAAGTCATGGGCAGCCATAAGTTCAGGTGCCTCCAACTCAGAAGCAATACAGAAGATAGGCTGCCAAGGAGCTATGCAGGTGAGCTAGGAAGGTGTCTGAAAATGTGCCTGGAATTGAACTATTTCTATGGAACATTTTAATGTTGAGAATCATGAAATTTTGACATAAATTATTTCATTAGAAGAATTTCAATCAGCTCCTGTTTAGGTTAATCTTAATAGTCTTGTTTTAAATGCTGCCAGTCAACAGTGTTCTTATTCAGGCTCTGTGCTTTTCAGTCTTCAGTATCCTTCTCTTCACCTATCACCTATATCTTATCTCAGCCTTTCCTGGACTCAGCTTCCAACAGGTAACTTTCATCCAGATGATTATCTTTGCCATGCACTTTATGAAATAAAGATATTATTCGGGTCTGCTATAAGGAGATCTGTGGGTGCGTCTAGATGAGACACTATGTTGTTACAGTGACATAGCAGCACTGCCGCTACTGCATAGTAGCTCATTGCTACTGCTTAATAGTAGGAAACAACCTGTGTGGTGCTGGGACTGCACAGTACTGGTGATGACTGCATAGTAACAACTGCACAGTTGGGAGCATGTGTAGACATGCTCAGAGTGGTCTAGTAGTGGGGACCGCCATAAATTCAGAGGATCACCCAAAGTTCTAAATCTTTACTTAGACCCTAGATTCATAGTTTAGCAATTAGAGCTGGTGAAAAATTTCCTAACAAAACAGGCTTGTGCTACCGCATGCTGGTTTGTTAAAACCAATATATATTCTTGAATTTTTGAGGAAACAGCTAGGCTTCCATTAGAAATGTGTCCAGTTTCTTTCCAGTTCACCTTGTATAGAACTATTTCCATGGCTTTGGCAGTACCCTGTTATATGTATTGCTTCAAGACTGAGTCCGTGGGGGATCCAGTGTAGCAGAACCCCCAGTTTTTCTTTGTGTGTGTGTGTGTGTGTGTGTGTGTGTGTGTGTGTATGTGTGTGTATATGTATGATAGATATGCATTCCCTTCCCTTCCCCAATTATTTTTGGCTTTCTTTCTCTCCCTCTGTATTTCCTATAGACAAGCATAAGTGAGCTCAGACTTAGGATAAGCTTTAACATTTTTATTTTGGTAGCAAGTTTTTGGTTTTGGATATCCACTGTTTTATATTGTCAAGTTTCCATCTTTTGTCCTCTGCCCAGGCATCCCCTGTGTCACAACTGTATGAGTCACATACCCCTCTCATATAAATTGGTTCCCAGTTAAATGAGAGTGATTGGAAATGATTGAAATACAATGGTATCAGGCCTCTACTGAATGGCCTGTAAAGACTGGGCCATCACCTCGCATTGATGCATCCAGGAGCCACAGACCTCACTTAGGAACAGAGACAAGAACTCAGCATTTGAAAGACAAAAGATCCTGCAGAACCAGCAACCCTACCATTGTACCCCACCATTACAGACACCCAAAACTGCACATCCCTGCATGAAGCACAGATGCTCAGCATGCCAGGGGAAGACCTTTGCCTAGGCATGCCTCCTGTTACTAGGATCACCCAAGGTATGCCCCTATAAAAAGAGGCAGTGAAGACAGACCCAGTGGGATGCCCTCTCCATCTGGACCAGTACCATGCCACACCACCTAACTACCCAGAGGCCCTGCTGGTGACCCGCCTCTGGACAACACCTACTGGAAAAGGACCCCTTTCCAGCCTGGATAGGTAGCTATTACCCCTACCCCCTCTTCAACCAAGGACTTGGACTCTGCTTCTCTTCCCTACCTGGACTCCAGTCCTGCCACTGAGTCACTTTGTCCTGCTGCCATTGTGAGTGCTTGTTTGTGTGTATGTGTGAACCAATAACTTCATGGGGCTGTGTAGTCTAACTGTTATTTGGACCCCTAATTTGGGTTTTGTTTTACTATGGTTTGGCTCTGATCCAATCTCTGCTCCTCCTTGCCACCACTTATCTGCCCCCCCACAATATCTCAGCTGTCTGCCTCAGTTTCCAGCCCCAGTCTACCTTAAGTAAACCCAAGCCTCAGTTCCTCAGCCAGCTTCTCTGTAGTCTACTGGTTCTGGCAACTTTCACTCCCTACACTTTAACTCTCTCTCTCACCTGAAACTTTTCCCAAGTATCCCAGGTACCCCAAGCACACACATACATACCGTACCATCCAAGTTAGGAACTTACCTGTGTGTATGTGTAGGTGGGTTGTATATGTGTGAACTGGTTGTGTGTGTGTGTGTGTATACGTCACTGTGTGCACGATATGCGAATTAGTGATCTGTGTCTAACTTTTGGGGTGTATAGTGTATGTCCTTGAATTGGTGATAGGTATACATGTGCCTAGGCTAGTTTGTATGTGTATGTGCCTGAGCTGGTATTGTGTATGTGTATGCACCTAATTGATTTTTGTGTTTGTATATGTGCAATTGTGTCACACCCTCCTGTCTAACAGCGCAATATTGAGATCCTGAGAGTTGGCCTGACCCCACAGGGCTACACCAGAGTCTGCAGCACTGAGGCATGCAAGCTATACCCAATATTGTCCTAGGAAACAGAAAGCCCTGGAAGCCAAAGCTTACCCCCTAGTTGTGCAGGCCTGGACTCATAAGTATTAGGGGGTCTCCTGTCTTCCAGGTTTCCTGCCTTAGATCAAACAACCTGCTGCACTTCTACGGAGGATTCTCAGGTTCTTGGCTCCCACTTCTATATCAGCAAGACTGAAAACCTCAAGAATAATGGTTCAAGAATGAGCTCTCAGTATTTCTAAGCTCCCTGTGGTAGACCTGAGCAAATGAGAAGCCAAAAATCTAGAGACTCCGAAAGCTACAATTGACCAATTAATCATGGCACTTGGGTGCCAGAGCATCCCATCTTAATCCCATTTTGATTTGATTGTGGGGGTGGGAGTAGGGTGCTTTTTTCTACCAAAAATTTGGAATTTTATACTTTTTCCTGAGATGAAAGCTTTTCCCTTTTTAAAGATTTTTCAGATGAATGGAAAATATAACTTTGAACCAGCTCTACTGATGAAGAAGATGCTCACATTAAAAATAATATTCACCATGGTGAACAGAACATAATATTGAAAGCCCAGCTTCTGCAGGTTAGGCTGTATGTTCTTCACACCCCTAAGTATCTAATAAAAATATAGACAAGCAATACATCACATCAAAATATAGATTGGTGCTGTTACTACTTTTATATCGTGTAGCTTGCTAATCAAAAATGTCGAACCTTCACATTATTATGCCAAATCCTACTGTTGTTTTAGGTAAGTGAATGTAGTGCTGATGTACTCATTAAAGTAATAGGTAAACAGATTTAGCCCGAGCCAGGAATAGTGAAGGCAGACATCATTCAAGCTTCCCCATAACTGTGTGCCAATTCACCCCACTATGATTTTCAACACCCCTGCTATTTTTTTCCTGGACCTCCAGCAGACAGAGATTGCCAAAGTATTGAATTATGCCAAAATGTGTGGTGCTATGACGTGAACAAAAGCAGAGTTAGCCAAAATGTTCTTCATTAGCAACCTTGAGTGGGGTTTGAATTCAAGCTTCCAAAGAAGAGTCACTGCTGTGGAGACAAACTGTATTATACAGTGACAGGGATGGAGGGAATGTTAAAATAAAATAGCATTAGTCAGTCAGAAAAAAAAGACTTCCATTTTTAAGACTCATTGACAATTTGTGCTTAAATAGCCAGTGCCCAGTGCCTTTTTCCCCTCTGTTTTAGCTACCTAACTTCTTTCTGTGTGCCAGACTTCTCTCTTTCTCCTCTGCTGGTTCTCTTTTTACAGGGCCATTCCCATTCCTAGTACATTATCAGCCATCGGGGACAAACATCTCTAATTAATATCTGTCAGAATGTTAGTTTCGGAACACAGAGGCAGCTTTGTTTATTCCAGTAGATCACATACTGGCAGCCCCTCCTTTCTGAATCAAAAGGAAATTAAAAAGGATGATTAGTGATTTCTTGACTGTTAAAAATGAAAGTAACCACTACATACTAAAATTAGGAGTTGGTCCTCAAATGTTAGCAAATGTAATCAGTTGCTGATAGCTAAATGTGCCTGGCTTGGTCTGGGAGAAAATCGAATGAAAAGACTTCTCTCTTATAAATTGTCATCTGCATCACCATTACTTTTTCTTTCATGCACTACTTACTTTATTTTAAATATATTATCTGCATCTTTCCCCCAAAACCAGCTGGTGAAAATTGGGATGTGTGTTATGTCAGAAAAATGGATCCCATGGGGCTGGAAATTTTGTGGTAGTAGCACTCATGGCTACAGTTTTGGAAGCCATGGCAATTAATATTGTCATGACTCCCCCACTGCCAAATTTCTGGACCTATGTATGGAGTACCAATTTCTGGACCTCCCTCCATCCCAGCTGCATGATATAGCCCCATGCACTGGATCAAGTCAGTTTATGGGGTTCATCTGTGGCTGGACCTGATACATAGTTCTGGACTCGGTGCATAGCTGGGAACCTGGCATGCTATGAATATACTGTTCCTGGCAGCTGACTAAGTAGGATGCAGCCTACAAAAGCTCAAGCCTATAAGGTTAGTCTATAACAGGGGCAGGCAATTATTTCGAGTGGAGGGCCACTTACTGAGTTTTGGCAAGCTGTTGAGGGCTGCATGGGTAGCCCCACCCCCTGGTCATCATTTTGTGATCAGAAGTCCTGCCCCCTACCCCCTGACCCTTGACACCAGGAGCCCCTCCTCTTGCCCCCAGAAGTAAAGTACTCTTTTCAGCAAGGGCATCTTGGAACCAGAAAAATACCAAATTATTTTCTAAAAGTGAACATTTACAACCTTCATTAATTTGACTTCAAAAAATATTTTTGTCACGATTTACATGTGTTTGTGCAGTGTACATGGAGTTGATTGTACATAACAGCTTAAAATGAAGTCTTACTCTTGTTATATTTTGACGGGGTGGGTATAGGTTTGTGGGGAGCTGTGGGTGTGTGGGTATGTAGGGTGAAGGAGCATGTGGGTGTGCGTGTGGATATGCAGGGTTTGAGGGATATGGGGTTTGTGGGGGATTGTGTGGGGGGAGAATGGAAAAGGTTTGTGAGGCTGTGGGGATCTGCATGTATGGCAGTACAAGGGGGGATGTGGGTGCATGTGTATGGTGGAGTGTGTGTGTGGGACTCACCCTATGAACACACACACACACACACACACACACACCAGTGCAGCCCTATGTTCCCAGTCTGGCAATGCAGCTGGGAGCCATGTGGTGCTGCAGCAGGGCAGAGGCAGGAAGCAGGGAAATGCCTGGGGGTAGTGTGGGGCTGGGCTCCTGCCTCCTGCTGCCGGCTCCCCCTGGGTCCTACTGCCCCTGACTCCTATCATCTTTGATGGACAGGAGCCATCAAAATTAATGTAAATACATATTAATTTACTAATTTTTTTAGGGACCCTGTCAGCCAGATAGAATGGCCTGTATTTGGGCTGTGGGCTGTATTTTGCCCACCTCTGGTCTATAAGGTGCCACACTGCCCTGCTTTCTATCTAAGTTTGGACCAGTATGGCTACATCTCTTTATTTTAGAAAGTCGGTCATTTTTAATCTCATTTCAGGTAAAAAAAAAGAAAAAAGAAAAAAAATGTAAGTAAGTCAGAGCAGACTCTGATAGCATTACTTTTTACCCTCAGATTCAGGAGATTTCCCACCACAGGAGCCAATTATGTTGATCCCTTTGTTATAAACTCCTAGTAGGCATGTGAGCTTGCTCAAGTACTGAATAATCACTCAACTTCTGCTTCAATGTTAAGTCACCATAGAATAAAGCTAAGTATAATGTCATAATATATAGCAAAAATACATGTAAATACTAAATCATAGTAAAAGACTTTGAAAAAAATATCTCTCTGCTGCTGTTTAGATGCATTAACTTTTCTTATTCTTTATAAAGGAGCTTTGTTATTTCCTTCCAACCGTGTCTTAAGAACTATGTGGATTCTGCTAGTATATGTATTGGTACTTATTCCTGCCTGATGTTACTTGTCTTCTATACAAGTGGAGGAGAAGACCCAGGTAAAAAAATGTAAATGAAACATTTCTTTCCCCAAACTTCCCCCCTTTCTTTCTTTCCCTCCTGTTTTGAGGAGTTGAACACTATTCATAAATTTGAGTTGGATTCATATATTTGCGCTAGGGAAAAGAAAACAAAATATTTTCATGAAAAAGTTTAAATATTTATTTAATATTCATAAAAATAAAACATTTTGATTTTTCATTTCAGAGCAGAGCTTTATCCTTGGTTTTTCTAAAAGTTATCTAAAAAACCCCAAAATAATAATCTCATAGGCAAGGGGGGGGGGGGGAAGGTCCTGAAAAAATGAATGTTTTGAGTCAGCTGGAAACATTTTCTTCATTTCTTCACTTCACCCAGTGAACCAAAAACTAAATTATTTTCACAGCTGTATGTAAAAGTCAAAACTAGTGCATGCATTTGCAAGGTCATTAGCTTTCACTGTAAACTCTTCATGGAAGGGTAGCTGTCTCTCTCTCTGAAGAAAAGTAACCAGGGATGACCGAACCATATGAACATATATGAAAGTTTCTAAATAATAAATAGTAATACACTTTCCAAAGCCAGCAGATGACAAAGTTATTCATGCCAAGTGATGGAGATTATTAATAGCAGTGTCATTATAAGTAACTCTTTTCTTTGGCTTCATTATACAATGTTGACATCCTCAAACCCACACCTTGGTGAGAATTTTTCTCTTAAAGAGGATAAGCCTCAACACAGTAGTAATGAATTTAATCAATTTAGTAACATGTTCTTTGAGACGATGACCCATATGTACACAACGTTTTAGGAGAAACACACTTCATTAGGGTGAATGCACAAACTTCAAGCATATGAATTAAATGAAAACCTCATTTAGTACTGCAACCTTATATTACTATTCATAAACCAGTTGGAAAGATAGGCCAGTATGACTGGCATTCCCATCAAATTGAAGGCTTCCACAGAACCTTCAGAATATCCGGTAACTCTGGGCAATAATTGTTCAGATGTTAGCCTGGAAATCTGAGATTAATTTGGATTCAATATATTTTTTTCTTCTTTGAGCAAATTTTACTTTAGAAGTTTTTGTATGAGTATTTATTCTAGATGTTTCTTTCTTTTGCTGTTTCTGTGCATATGTGAGTGTTTTATATTGGTTTTCTGTATCTATGACAATGCCATTTTTTAATTTTTGAATGAGAACCAGATTATTCTGTCCCAGATAAACTAAGTTTGAAATTCTTCCCAAAGGTAGCCCAAGCAAAAAGAGCAAAGCGGAGCGTTGATACAATAAAGCATGAAATATCATCATTTAAATGTCTTAAGATTTTCATTTTTCAGTTATAGAAGGTTAAATCTGGTTGGTTTGGGGGTATCATCTCCGAAAGTTTCTTTTACTGAGATGTTTTTGTGGTTAAAGAGAGCTATTTTGAGTTCTCTTAGTTCCAAGAATTTTCAGACAGTATAGGAAGAGAGAAAAGGGGGAGGGAGATCTTAGAAGAATTCATGTTCCCTTTATAGGAGAAAATTTAACACATTTTCTTGAAGGTGTTCTAATTTCCAATTAATCACAAGTGTTTTATCAGTGAATTTAAAAGCAAATGCAAGCAAACAAAGAAATCAGATGGCACGTAGGAATTTTGTCATCATCTCTCAGCTGAAGAAAGCAAGGTGTTCAACCAAATGATCCTCGAGCAGAAACCTAGCAGGGCAGCTCTGCACCTGACGGAGCCAAAGCAATGAGTGCAGCACTGGGCTGTCATAGTGCTGATGGCAGAAGTACCTATCTTTGCAACCTCCACAAAGGTGGTGCCCAGAGCTGTTTCCCTGGTCACCCTCCTCTCAGTTGCTCTACTGTCCTTGAGATCTCTTCCAGCCCCATGATTCTAGGAGAATTTTTTTTCAGGAAATGTTCCAATGCAAGGTTGGAATCTTCTCTATTAAATATATCTTTCATATAGTCTTAAACATTTTATGTTTATAGATTAAGTAGCGTTAGCTTTAAGTAGAACAAACCAAAGACTAAGGTACCGCTGCTGTAAAATACTACTCTGAGCTCAGGTCATCTGCCCTCCTCAGAATCCTTGAGGGGTCGAATTATGTTCTCAGTCAGTGCATCTACATGTGCTAATAAGGCAACAAAATAAACTCCAGCACAGTTTATGTTAGAGTCAGCTGCTCCCATTTGCAGCATCTACATGTGCCACTGTAACTGCAGCACTTTGAGCTGAGGCAGAGTAGCCCCAGGGTGGCAGAGGGCCCTGGGGGTCAGCCCTGGGCTCCAGGGGGTGGCCTCAGGTGGTGGAGGTGCTGGATCACATGGGTGATAACATGTGGGGCTAGGTGGCAGATAGCCCTCATACTTTAGCACCCTCATGCCCTAGCCAGCCCCTGTCACTGTCTGTGTGTGCATTTCAACAAATGTATTTACTCCATCATAGGATAGCATTGTCCAGGATGGTACTATCCTATGGTGGAGTTAATTTATTGTGCCCTAATACCTGTACACATGTAGACTATATCACTTTACTGTGCAGCTAATTAGTCAATTCCACAGTAAAGTGCATGTGTAGACGCACTCGGTTTGTATCAATGTGTATCTGGAAGAACTCAGTTGGAGATGTAGAGCATAGCTCTGTATAACCCAATTATATAGTTTATAGCTTTTCAAATAAGGTTGGAAACCCATGTAGACTTAGTAAAATGGGAAAAAAAGGAGAATCTAAGCCATCCTTTTGTAATTGTCACTACCTCCTTTGCAAGAAGATGAGTGTCTTGTAAGTGCTGTATCACAGTGAACAGAGTTTAAATTGAGAATATCTTTTGGCTTTTGGATGGACTGATTAAATCCATTTACATTTCCAAGATATAGCTTTAATGCCTTGAAGCCCATTAATAGACCAAGTCATATCTTGATCCAGCTATAGTTGTCAAGCTTCTGCATATATGACACTTATCATATCCTTCCTCAGTTCTGCTCTGACATCACTAAAAAAAATCTCTAAGTAAGAAATTTAATGGATTCTCTGACACTGGGGCCAGACAAATGTAAAGCAAAAGATGCATACCTAGCACAGGCAAACTAGACATGGAAGTATATGTAACACCAAGGACAATGTAGAACATACATATTTTATAGAGGTTTTCTCTGGCCACAGGAAGGCTTTATCTTCAGTCCCTGACTCTTCCTCTCCTGGCCCAGTCAACCATTCCTCATGGACCCACAAATTCCCCAGCTGCTTTGATCCTGGCATCCCTTCCCCCACCCCAAGTTACCTCAGGATCCCCACATTGCTCTGGCAGGAGCAAATGGCTGCATGCACTACTCCTGGTCTAGGTTAAGGCAGCTTAAAGTAAGGCACCTAAACCTAGATTGGGTGCAGTGGATGCCTGTTTGTGACCTTAGGCCATGTATAGATGAAATGAGGAGTGTGTGTGCACAACACTTTAAAGCAGGCTAAATGCTTTTGCACCACTTTAATAGTATTGGCATTTGCACACCCTGGAAGCATATTGTACATTAATTCCAGCTGCTGTAGGAAATTTGGTGGTGTAATGAGTTTTAAATGACTTGGGGTGCAGCATACTAAAACTCCTCTGAGGAGTTTTGTTTTTCTGCCCTATAGCTGTGGAACGATCACTGGGCTCTGCTCTGCAGGAAGCCCTGAAAGCAGCCTGGGAGCAGCCCAGGAAGGCAGGCTCTGCCAAAGAAAAACGGAGCCTGCCTGAGCTGTGTGGAAGCCCGGTGCTTCCCTCTATGGCTGCAGTGTCCCCCGGGACCACCCAAGTTGGGTGCCTGTGAGCTGGTGCCACCTGGGGAGGGGGGGCTGCCACTGCTGTGTAGGAAAGCACCAGTAACTTCCCCCCTCCCTCCCGCAGCCCAAGGACCTCTCTGCCTGCTGGCAGCTCACTCTTCCCTCACTGCTGGAGAGGCAGGTAAGTGAGGAGTGTGCATGACACAGGGGTCTACTTCACCCTAAATTGAAGCAGTGGGTTTAAAAACCCACTGCTTCAATTTAGGGCCCCCGTTTCATCTACACATGCCCTTAGATATCACACAGATTTTTTTATTGCCTCTGTGCACAAACAAGCACAAGGCTGATCCATTCCGCAAATTCTGCATTGTGAGCTGCCCCTCTGCCTACCTCTACTATACACAAATATTCAATATTAATATTAAAAACATTGACATTCCTCATTTTAAAGCTATTTAAATTAGCTCGCTCATCCTTTTCACCTTCTTACAGTTATGATTACAACAGTCTGATTGCCTTGAAGGAGGTATCTGCAACTCAAACTCCATTTTGTTTAGTTAGTGTTAGAGAGGCAGTATTTAAATTATTACCTTATATACAACAATTAAATGTTCGTGGTATGTTGTATGCATTTGTCAACTTTGCAGCATGTACTACAATAGTATATTCTACATACAGAGGCTTTTGAAATAGATGCGCCTATTCTTTTTTCTGTTTGTAATGTATAACTGTCAAAAACCTTTATAATCTAAGAAAATGGACAATCACCTGAATGCAGACATACCATCTGCTATAGTTCAGGTCTGTCATAAAAGTGTAAATGTATGAAGGTTCCAGATAAATATACATTTTCTGCAATATGTTCTTCACACTCCCTTTTTTATCCATTTTTTTTTAAACCTCCATCTCTGGATATATTTTCTGGGACACAGTTCAATCTATAAAATTAAACAAAAATAGGCAAAGCACCCAGGAAAAAAAAAATCAACTATTCCCTCAAAAACCTGTATGGAAAAAAGTTCAAGCATTACAAATCAGCTTTCACAACATGTCCCTCAGCTATTTGGAAAGCTTCATTTACAGTTTTTAAATAATCTATATGATTGTTTATAGTCCTTCAAAGTCTGGAAGCATAGCTGCCTTTCATGGGTTAGACCTGTACAAAGAGGGACTGGTCTAGTTTTTTTCACCTCTAGTCACCCCCAGGCAATGTGTTCTCTATCTGCAAATTTCCAGCAACATTAAAGGTCCTATAATGCATGCAGGACTCCAGGTGAGGCTGTAGAGACAGGTCCCTCTCTTCCATAGACAGATTAAGCAGATTTTCCTGTATCAGTGGGTGTGTCTACACGTGTATTTATGCTATCTTAAATTTACTGTGCAGTGTGTGGGAATAAGCCAGCATCTACACATGCAGGCGTTAAAACTGCCAACACTATGTATGGACCAATTTGGAACTAAACGTAATCCCAAGTTGATCCACACACAGTGATACCGTGCAGTAAGACGTTTACATGTGCATTACTGCGCAGTAACTATTCATGCCAAATGAATAGTTACTGCGCAGTAATGCACATCATCCAGGTATCAAATTTATATTCAAGTTGGTGTAAATTGCCATATTTACTGCACAATATGGGTGTGCATGTGTAGACATGCTCCTATATTATGCAGGAATTTCAGTTACTGTGCAGTAAATTCGCACATGTAGACGCTTCCAGTATGGTGTAAACTATCAGGTAGTTTTCCCTAAGTCCTTACTCAGATAAATTGGAGTTAACGAGACTTTGTCTGAGTATGCATTTCAGGATATGGTCCAATATCATGAAGGTTGCAGACTCTTGCTATACACAACAGGATCTCAGTAAAGAATTCTGTTGATGAGGTACAGATAGGAATGCAATTAATTCACTTTCTTTTTGCTGTGTTGGCTGCAAAATGAGGAAGAGTAAAACCTAGGTAATGCTTTTTGGCCTCACTACTGTAAGCAAACACAACTTTGAAAACACACAGTAAGCAAATCTGCTAAGTAAAGTTTGCACTTTGCATTTTTGTGCAGTCACTTTGAGTGTAGAATCACACTTGGTTTCAAGATGCTGATTACAAAGATTACAATGGTCAGTGCTACAAGTTGCTGACCACCCTCATTCTGCTCTATTGCATGTTGGCCTTCATCTGACTACTGAGGCACTTCAAGTTAAGTACATGCCTAAATGTGTGACTGGCTTAAAGCCACAGTGTACAGCATCTTGTAAAATCCCAGATGTGACAAAGTAAATGTAAAACACCAGTTTGGACAACTCCTCTATACTGTAGGGGATTCCTGTGTGTGCATGATATCTTAAAGATGAATATTTTTAGACTGCTTTTTTTACTTTTTAGTAAAATTATTTCAAGAATCTGAATTTCAGTCTTTCACAAAGATGAGAATTCTAACAATGAATATTAGAATTAGTCTGTGTGTGTCAAACTTCTATTCTGTCATGGCTATAGGTTGGTTTTCAATCACATATACCAGTAAAAGTGAAACGTCAGTACCTGGCCTAGAAGTCTGATCAAAAGCCCATTCAATCTTTCCCTTCAGTGCACATGGAATTAGGCCCTAAGGGTGCCTCTACATGAGTGCTGAGGCTGCTCCGACATGCTGGGAAATTACCACGCTCCAGCAACCTCCTGCAACCCTGCACTTAAAAATGGTGACAGATCTGTTCAACAGCACCCCCCACCCCACCCCACACACCATTTTTAAGCATGGGGACACTGATACAGAAGATGTGGCGGGGCTTTAATTAGAGCTGCTGTTGGAGCCACTTTAATTAAAGTGCTGCCACCACCACCACCTCTGAAGCACATATATAAGTGCCTAAGTGCTGTTCATTGATACATCATTTCAAGTATAAATAAGACTAGTTCTTGTCTATGTTCTAGCAGTTCTTTAGTATCCCCTCCCATTAGCTGTCAGAAAGTTAATCAGATACTGCAGCAGATTCACAATGTAGGTTTTTAAGTTTATTGCATACTCAAATACTCTTTACTTACTTTTCACAGATGGTCCTATTATGTAGTACAGTACATGGGTACCAGCCAGTTTAGACAGTTTAGCAGAAGGTGTACAGCTCAGCTTTGGGAATGTTTAGTGGATTTTTCAATCATGTGTCTTTCCAGCAGGCACAAAAGGTGCTCAGGTTTTTCTAGGCTAATCCTGTTACTGGTACTTCTTAGTAAATTGACTCAGTATCCAGGTTCAAGTTTTTATTTAAAATGTCTTTTAGAGCTAGTCTAAGGAAAACTGAATAACTCGTTTTACTCCCCGTGACAGCAGCAGAGCTAATATGATCATTGCTGGACCACAATTTTGAATCCCACTAAAAAAACTGGATTTGAGGGCTTCACCTTTAGCTTATTTTTCATTTTAAGTACAGCAATATCCAGAATCTACATTTCACAGTATCTGCCATTTGTTGGAAATAAGAATAGGAAAATCCAGCATCACTAATACTTGAAAATGGAACCTAATGGAAAACAAATCATCCCACAAAATACATTTGGTGCTCATTTATAGAGCTGGCCATGTGTTTATTGATACTTATGAATAAAGGATTTTGTCACTATTCTCAAATGGAAAATGAATGGGTACTTGCCAATCCACCCACACATCTCTAGTGGTAACTGTATTTTGAACATGATAGATAAGGGACTCATAATTTATAACATCACTTTTTTTTACCCTGGAAAAAATCTATTTAGTACTTGGAAAAAAACCCAGGATTACCGTTTGCTTTCTTGCTTGCCTGCTTCAGGCTTGCCAAGCTGGTAGGAAAAGCTGCCAAGTGTGACTTGCTTGCCAGGCTCTTGGGGCATCCAGCACTTACTAAGTTTAAAGCTGGCATTTACTTTGTGAATCAATAAATAGCTGACCAGCTGGCTTGAACTCAAACAAGCCCAGCATCCTACTTCTTGATAAGAAATAATTCACCACATTTAAATCTACTTTTGATTCTGTAACCTATGAATTCTGGGCTAGACTCATGCTTTTTAAATCACTGGCACAACACATGGTGTTACTATACATAGAAAGAAATCCTGGCTTCACTGAAGTCAAAGGGAGCTTTGCCATTTAACATCAATGGGCCAGGATTTCACGAATAATACATACATGGCTTTATATTTTATAGACAAAGTTCTTCTGTCCCCAGACCTTACATGAAAGGTCTGAGGATATTTTAAAGTCTTCCTGAATGTATGGTTGTCATGGAGAGATGATCTAGAACACAGCTCCGGTGTAAGGTTTAAATCTCAATTGTGTATTGGAATGTTTGAAGAGTCAGACAGTCATACAGTCCTCTCCACTGAACTGTCTATCATTCAACAAATATGACAAATGAAAACTAATTTTGAGTGTATTGTGACAGAAATCTGTTTTCTTGTCTTTTTTAGTAAATACAGTTATAGCTTTAGGCTTTTAATGTAAAAAAACAAACCAGATGCCTGCATCAGACATGTCATATAGAACAAAACTTAGTCTATTCTTATATATGATAACAGGATCTTAGTTGTGATAATTCATACTTTTCCATTTTCTTCTAGGATTCCATGAATAATCTGGATTATTATCTACGTGAGCTTCATTATCTACATCATAGAAGACAATTATCTTTGTAACTCCATGAATATATCTTTCCTCAGACAAGTATCAAGCCACATTCTTTTGCCTTTAAAATGCATAATACTTTGAGGATATTAATTCTAGTTATGAGGAAGAATATATTGGTGTTATTTTAATTCCATTATCACATATATACACACGCCTCCTGCCCTGAAGAACTGAAAATCTAACTAGACCAAAGAAAGGTAGCAAAATGTATTTTACTATATTCATTTTACTATATAAGAAATCATGCTCCTGCTCCATTAAAATTAATGTGAGCTTTGCTATTTTCTTAAACGAACACTGAAGCCATGGGGAGATAGACATGTTCAAGGTCATGCAGCAAGGCTCACCTTCCTGGGAAAGGATCTCAGACCTCTTCAGTTCCAAATCACTGCCTTAATCATAGAAACAGCTTTCCTCTTATAAGACAACCCATTCAAAAAGTCTCAGTGTCTATGCCATAGTCCAGATTTTTATTTTCCATACAAATAACCCCCTCCCTGCCAATTTATTATTACTGTTCCCCAAAGATGGAAGATCTTGAGGTTGCTATTTAGTTATGACTGAATATTCAATCATTGTTTCAAATACAGTTTCATTTAGAAAGAAAATGTTTTAATATGCCTTTTTTCTCCAATGCTGGAGTTTTGTGGGGGTTTTATGACTGATATATCAATTATTTTCTCCTTATCACTTGCCAGAATACTTTGGGTATTAGATGGTTTTTTCCTCTAAGGACTAAAGCCAGGTACAGACATTACACTTTTACTGGTATAAGTAATTAGAAACCGGTCTATACCCATAACAGAACAGAAGTTTGGCACACGTAGACCAGATTAAAAATGGAACCTGGTACCAGATTTGCACCCCCCACCCAAGGGTGAATGTGTGTTCTGTTCACTACCAATCTAAACTACACTGCTTACAGAAAATCGTGTGACTTAGATCAATTCTGCCTTGGGCTTTTCTATATGTCTGCACCTAACCTAACAGTTCCAAATTCTTAATTCAGAGGAACAATGAAACTTCAGTGGAAAGCTCCTCCATGAATGAAAGGTGGTAGGTGCTTTAACTTTAGTTTGAACTTTCTAGTCTGCCTGGGGCTACGTGTTCCTTTAAAATAATTTAAACATTTATATTTCTCAAATTGCTTGCTTGTGGATTTTGCCTTTTGTTTTCTCACACCTTCTCTAGATTCCCATTATACTTTTGTTCCCTGCATTAAAATTGCTGACTTCGTTCCAAAATTCCATCCTTTGTAAATAAGTAATGTTGCTTTTCTTCTCCCCACAGTACTTGAATGTCAAAGATTCACAGAAAATGTGTTACCATTGCACAGCATAGTTCCACATTTTAGAATTATACCTTCAATTCAAAGTTAGAGAACTTCCTCTCTGTTGTGGCATGCTAGACGATTCAGGATGTCCAATGGAAAATTATAGCCATTCATCAACTAAGGCTAGGGAGTCATCTTTTATTATAAAACCTTCAGCTTCTGGATGATTGTAAACTACAGCAGACAGAATTACTCTCATTGTACTCCTAAGGGGCTTCTTGCTTCTCAGCAAAGAAAAACAGAGATAGTAAAGTTTTCCTTTTTTTTCTTTCCTTTTTGCCACTGCCTTCCAAGAAGCTCTGAATAGTCTATCATGTCAAACATATTCCAGATTATAGTTTACACTTGTTCGATGCCTTTGTTTTAAATTCTGAAAAATTTGGCAGTTCAGATTAGTACAGGCTTCCAAAACTCTGGCAAGATCAGAAGCTGAATTCTCTCTATTGATTGCTTTGGACAGAGATAAAGAAGGCAGTTGACTGTAGTTGGTACCTAGAGGGAGAGTGAGAAAACAGGAAACAGGGTTTTTGACAGAGCTATTTGGCTCGCTCCAGGATAGCCAAAGAGGTCTGATATCAAACAGCTGCAATAAAACATATAGTTTCACCAGTCAGCCTGCACAGCTTGAGATGATTGCTATTATCTTTGCTATTTCATTGTGTGATTAATCCATTCTTATTTCTTTATATTTACTGAGGGAAAAAATAGACAGAGAATTTGTGGAGACTTTCCTCTATTAGAATCCAAATAACAATTGCCCTTAGACTATGGTGATCAGTTATATACCACTTTGGAGATAACTTTCGCTGCTTTACGTTTATGGGGTGGAAGGATCCATTTGGAACAACCCTCCCATGGAAAACCCTATTATAGAGTTAAGCATCTTAAATCTTTTCTTTCAAAAACTGACTGGGGTCTGTATTTCAAAAGGGGAATAGGAAGCTACTGTCCCATTTTACTCAATAGCTCAGCTATTACAACACATTTCTAGGAGTACTGAGTTCTTTTTCCTTTGCTGCTTACAATGATTTGAAACCACCTCCCAGCAACATTTCCTAAACAAACTACAGTCCATAGTGGGGTAGGGAGCATAATCATTCCTATTAAAGCTGTTCCACTTTCATAGATTTCATAGATTTCATAGACATTAAGGCTGGAAGAGACCTTGGAATATCATCGAGTCCAGCCCCCTGCCCAGAGGGCAGGAAGTCAGCTGGGGTCATAGGATCCCAGCAAGATAAGCATCCAATTTGCTCTTGAAGGTGTTCAATGTAGGTGCTTGAACCACCTCCAATGGCAGACTATTCCAGACCTTGGGGGCTCGGACAGTAAATTATAGGTGCACCCCTGAGCCTGCACTTTTCTAAGCTAAAGAGCCCCATGGCTCTCAGCCTATCGTCGTAAGGTCTGCTTTCCTGACCTCTGATCATGCGTATGGCTCTTCTCTGGATTCTCTCAAGCTTCTCCACATCCTTTTTGAATTGCAGAGCCCAAAACTGGATGCAGTACTCCAGCTGCGGCCTCACCAAGGCCTAGTACAAGGGGAGAATGACGTCCCCGGATTTGCTTGAGAAGCATCTATGGATGCAAGCCAGCGTTTTGGTCACTTTACTAGCCGCAGCATCGCACTGCAGGCTCATGTTCAACTTGTGGTGAATGACGACCCCCAAGTCTCTTTTTTCCATAGTGCTAGCCAGCATAGCACTGCTGAGCCTATAAGGATGCTGCAGGTTTTTCTTCCCAAAGTGGAGAACCTTGCATTTTTTGGTGTTAAACACCATCAGGTTCTCATCCGCCCATTTGCTGAGCTTGTCCAGGTCAGCCTGGATCACCCACCTGTCTTCTGGTGCGGATGCTTTGCCCCAAAGTTTGGTGTCATCGGCAAACTTGGCCAGTCCACTTCTGACTCCAATGTCCACATTATTAATGAAGATGTTGAACAATGTGGGTCAAAGGATAGAGCCTTGGGGGACCCACTGGTCACAGGACACCATGATGAGTGACTTCCATCAATTACTACCCTCTGGGTCTGACCACGGAGCCAATTTCTCAGCTAGCAGATCGTGGTGGACCCAATTGGCCAGTTTTGCCAAGAGGTGATCATGGGATACCAGGTGGAAGGCTTTTTTGAAGTCAAGATATATGACATCAATCTCTTCTCCCTTGTCCAGGTGATAGGTCACCTGGTCATAGAAGGAAATGAGATTGGTCAAGCAAGGCCTACCCGCAACAGACCCGTATTGGCTATCCCTTAGGATGTTGGTGTCGGCCAGTCCATTACGGATGGCCTCTTTAATAAACTTTTCTAAGATCTTCCCCAGGATAGAAGTCAGGCCGATGGGTCTGTAGTTAGTCGGACCCACTTTCCTCCCTTTCTTAAACATAGGCACCATATTGGCCTTTCTCCAGTCTTTGGACACTACACCAGAGCACTAGGAGTTTTCAAAGATCCTTACCAGAGGCTGGGCTATGATGTTCGCCAGCATCTTGAGTACCGTGGGTTGTAGATTGTCAGGGCCAGCTGACTTGAAGGTATCCAGCTTCTCAAAGTGTTCCTTCACAAGGTCAGCATTAATGGAGGGCAGGGGATCTCCCTTACCCAGACCTTCCTGTCCCATAGCAGGCATGGGTGTCCCATGGGACTGATGAACGACTGACACAAAGTACTCATTTAATAGGTTGGCTTTTTCCTGGGCATCAGTTGTCAGTTGCCCCACCTGGTTCAGCAAGGGTCCAATGTTGCCCTTGCTTTTCCTCCGGCTCCCCACATATCTGAAAAAGAACTTTTTATTGTCCGTAATTTTCAAAGCTAGTTGGAGTTCTGTTGCAATCTACTTTACAAAGATTAATTAAATAACAATTCAGTTCAGTTCAGTTGCAATCTATTTTATGTAGATTGATTAAATAATCATTAAGCCACAGGGTGGAAAGGCGCCATGACTCCATAGCCATATGATCTGGGCACTCACCTACCACAGTCATTGAATGCTTAACATAATGTAGTGAAATGTGTAGTGGTGTAGGAAATTGGAAGCCCAGGTAAGCACCCTGGACTGCTACACTGTAGGTCATACTCATATTTGAGTATAGCCTCCCCAACATACTTCATAGCCTGGTGATCAGGGCAGTTTACCATGAAAGGAAAGGTGGGTTTGAATGACTTCAGGCAGAGGAGGGAACAGGCCCCATGTCTTCCACTTGTTACATGCTTGTACAATGTGGAATGGAATGGGCCAGGGTCATATCTCATCTTCTGGCCATGTCTAATGCAGAGCATAATCCATTAGATATGCTTTGAATGCTCCTGGATGGGGGACCTCAGTCAAGGTGTATGTAGGCATGCTTATTTTTTAATCTTTACTAGGGAACTTTAAAGTTGAGAACAGAGTCCCCTGTAGCTAATAGGTTTTGGGTGGCAGTTGAATGGAGGTTTTGATTATTTAAGGCCATGCATGCACGTATGATGCCAGGTTGTACCGTGTAGGTACCTGGAATTATTCTGCATGTGCCAGCTCTGAACTGGAAGCACCATTGCAATGCTAATGCTGATAAACATGACTGCTTATCCTAGGCACAAAGAAGCAGCACTAACTTGGCTATATTGCTCCCAGTTCTGCAGCTCAGGGGGACAGGGTACCTGTACAGCATTGCCCCGAGCTATGTTGACAAAGCTTGGACTTGAGCCTATGACATGGCTGTTAGGTGCCTAAGTCTCATCTAAGTCACATTATATAGATCTCGAAGGGTATATTGACATCACGTCCGTGCACTGCTCAAAAGCATGCTTGCCTGCTTCCTTTGGCTCCATATGTGCTATCATGAACTCCACAATACTTTGAGGTGCTCATGGGATGCTATGCATGTTTTCTTGAATTTGTTTTACTGATATGGCATGCCAAATCCCAAAGGATAGGTAGTGTTAAGTTGTGTTCAACTGTCTCATCCTCATATCTACATTTATTTTGGTATTTGATATAAACTGTATTTCTTATATGTAATAATAGTGCCAGGGTTGCATAATTGGATAATGATTTTCAGGTGTCACTACCTAAACAATGAGTTTCTTTCACTCTGGGGAAGGGCTTAAAGCCTGAATGGTTGAAGAGAAGTAATCACTGAAAATTAGCATTCAATGTAGGTGTGTCAGATAGCTAGGCAGACAGACCCTTGTGGTTGTAGTCCAAGGCACCTAAGTCTGGCACTTCCAAGCAATGATGAATTTTACATTTTAAAAGGAGACACCCTAGTATCAATATCATCTGAGAAAAGGCTACTCAAGGAAGGGCATTTCTCACAGGGGGGGAATTAAGTAAAAGACTGTATTTAGGATAATCTAGAAAGGATGTAAAAACTCCTCAGGTCATAATCAGAGGCAGAAAGACTTTTATTCTGGGAAATACACACACTCTTGGGAGGCAGGAAATTATATGCATAGTATGGCTTCCCCAAAAATCCAATGGATAATGTATCCAAATGACCAGATAATAAATCATGCTTAAGCTTTTCAAAAGAAGCAGATTTTTTACTTTAGTTTTCCCAAGTGTAAGAGATGACTTCAGGCCTTCAGCTAGTGGGCTGAGTAGAAGTAACATCCTTGGGTTTAAGATACAGGGTAAGATTAGATTATTATCCTGATATTTTCCTTTCATGGTTTATTCTTATATCTCCATCTGACTCTCAACATGCCATTACTGCTTTCTTATTTTTTTGTTTTTATAATGAAACTTTTTGCTACCTTTTATAATATACATGGTCAGTGACAATTGTGATTGAAGAGTATTTTGCCATACAGACAGGCCTCTTCCAAAAACAGGAGGAATCTATCATATCTGACTGAGTGCATGGCCAGAAAAGGGTATGATTTTTCTAGCTGGCAAAATCCCATCTTGGTAATTGCTGGCAAGACTTAGGTGAGGTAGACAAAGCTGAAGTGCCATAGGTCAGGAAGGAGATGTTTGGAGCATCTCTGCCTGTTCTCAGTGGTCTGGCGGCAGATGTCAAGCAGGGGTTTGGGGCTGAAGGGTACCCCTGAAGGTGTGAGAACATGCTGGGAGCATGTTTCAAAGGTGCACATGACTCTATCTGGGGTCAGGATGTGTCACACGCACCAAGTCCCAGACATGAAGCATATAGCTGTCTTAGAGTGGTGAATCTGTGCAAAAAATCTCACCTGAGGCAGACAGCTTATGAGTAAGGCTGCATGCACAGTCAGTGCTGCTCTACGGTGACTATATCGCCTTGCTTCTGGGAGCTGGTGTGCATGGATTGTGAGTGGGTGGACTGCATTGTAGAGCTGCTGTGTGCTGTACAAAGGCTGTGTAGACATGCCCTAAGTTGCTGATGGTCTTTATGTCACTACGGGCATGTTTTTTTCATAAGCACCATTATATAAAAGCAGGTACAGCGATTCCTACTATCTTCCATGAGATTCTGCTATGTGGAAATGACATACAGTACTAAAGCTGCTTTGATTAAGCAAAACTGTCACTTGTCATCAGCCCAATTTTGTTTGATTCTTTAGCATAACACCAGTCACCTCCCACATGATGAAACAGGATTGACATCTCAAAATATAGTGGCTTGGCTTTTTTCTTCTTGCACTAATTTTTTAAATATAATAAGGTTTTAAAAATTAAAGCTGAATGAAGACTAGCGTGATGATTTTAATGAACATGAACATAAAGATCATTTCTTCTGTCGTGGAAAAAAGGGTTAAAACAGAATAGAGTAGTTGTAGGGAAAGGAAATGTCTCCCAGGAAGCCAGGAAAATGTTATCATGAACTGCATAACAGATGGGAGATAGTATGATTAATTATTTACATAAATGTTCCATATACCTATTACAGGATAATATGCATTACCCTATACCTATTGAGGTACGTAGATATCACCCTCCTTACAAATCACAGCATGCAAATATAGGATTCATTCATTGAAAATATTTTGCTTTATGGTAAAAAAGCTATATAATGGTAAAATTCATGGAACATATTAGTGAACTACAGTTAAAATGGTTGCAGAGATGTTGTAATCATCTCCGTAATAACTTTATAAATCTGATAAATTTGGAGTTAATGGTAAATGTATAAGAAATCCAAATATACTGAGGTATGAAGAATCACAGGTAAGTCTCTAAATAGCTTAGACTTTGTCTTGGAGTAATACTACACAGTATCCATGCAATTATTATGAATGTTTTCATGGCTTTGAGAAGGTATGCATTTTATTTTTTGACCTTCATCTACCTCATTTCCTCATCAAATGTATTCTACCTTGTTATAAGAAAGGCACTTTAAGCTTGAAGACAACAAAAAGAATTCTAGAAAGGAGGTTTTCCCCTCCTGAAAGAGGAAGCTGTGTAAAGGCAAAATGCTGGTGTTTGTGTGTGTGTGTGTGTGTGTGTGTGTGTGTGTGTGCGTGTGCATGCATTTGCACACACATGTACAAGAGAGAGAGCAATTTTTGGCACAGGTCTCACTCACAGCTCAAGTCAATAACTGTTTTTCTGTGATGCCACGCAAAAAATACAAGATGGAACTGGAACAATAAACAAGTCCCCTGAAGCTTCCAGTGGGGCTTTGAATTATAAACTGCAGCTCACAGGATCTTATCCTTATAGTAAGTCCGTGTTGCTTTGTACTTATAAACTGTGCATATTACTAGGTTACTGCCTTTTCATTTTTATTTGAAGCTTCAAGATAAATTAATTTTCCTAACCTTGGATATTTCCCAGAAACTCTGTATAGATTTGTGTGTTGGAGCTGGTTATCCTTCTGCAAAAGCATAACAACAAATATAAAAACAAGTAACTGTGTAGAAAAACAGGACAACAGTATGACATGGGCTTTTGTTGTCCCATTACTGATATAGCTAATATACTGAATTATTATTTTTTTCATCCATGGTTAGGATAGAAATACATTTAGGTTCAGCTTCGGGGAAAGAAATAATTTAACCTGCTACCAAAGTACAGCTACCTTTGGGTACAACACAGTAACTTTATAACAGAACATAACAGAACACTTTATGGTAAGAAATGAAGGAAAGCACTATGCATAAATGAAACTACAGGGGAGACATAGAAACCAAGATGCAATTTTCCCTAACGGAGTTAATAGGCTTGGTCTTGGGAACAATTCTCTAAGATTTTTAATTATTACAAATGAGTATGAGCTGTATTTTGTCTCATCCTAAACATGGTACCTCTAACAGAGGAGTGGTCTCTAAATACCATTCTGGGAAATTGCCTCACTACTGACTGAGATGAAAAAGTGTTGTCTACTGACTCAACAAAACCACTTCTCATGACACACTACATTGTACTTGAAGGTTTGTTAGCCAAGCGCTGACCTAATTATACTTAACAAGTGAGATCTGGTAAGTGCACAAATGTAGAGATATGATATTAATTCCAAGGAACTGGGGCATAAAGACAAAAAGTCATAAGATAACAGGATTCTTTGCTGATTGTATTATAAAGCCAAAGGTGGGCAGATGGAAAAGAATCCGGGGGCGTCTTTCTCAGTTCAATAAAAGACATGACTATAATAATAGTTAATATGTTTCTGCTGTCAAATGTCCAGTGAATCCGTAAGACTTTCAGAAGAGAGCCAATCAGATTCCCATTTACATGGCATCTATAATTTGATGCCACCCAGGGACATAATTTTCAAGATATGCCTGACGGTAATTGCAAGAAAGCAAGCAAACAGGAGAAAGAGAGAGCCCACCAGCAAGAGTTTAGCCAATCTAAGAAAACTGAAGAAGGTGAGTTACATTGATATTGATGATTAATACTTAACCTTAGTGGTTTGCTTGTTTGCCATATGCCAGCATGACTAACCCCAGGGTGCCAAAAATTACCATTGATCAATAGTTTGAAATTGCAGCGCTTGAACTTTCACCTTTAATTCTGCTGTGTTGTAGAACGCATTCAAACATCAGCCTTTTAGAATTATTCATTCTGGCTGCAGATCAACATTGTGTAGACAGCTACAGAATGTTAAACATACATTTTTTCAAGCATCAAATAGTAAAACTAATTTCTGTCTAGAATTACTGAGAAGTTGATATGCACTTGGGCTAAGTAAAGAGAATCTAAAAAGATTTGCAAAAACTTTGGTCAGGTCATTTAAGTTTAAATTATGCTTGAAATCTAAGATCACAAAGCTCCTTTTGATATGAACAAAGTGAGGCAGCTTTTATGTTTAGCTGGTTGAAAGCCTATTAAGGTCAATGCAAAAATACCCATTGACACTGGAAAGGGCCATAACCCTCTAGAAATGAACCCTATATTTTCAAACAGTCTGCTTAATCTTTAACCACTAAACTTATGTATAGAAGTCTGATGTTTATGATGTACATCTGCAAAGCCTCACTTGTTTGAGCAAATAAAATGGGTTTCTAACTACACATATTACACATCCAAATCAGAATATGTTTTTCTCAATGTATAAACTTGGACCATTGTATTTTCAAACCAAGACTATCAGCTGATTAAAATAACTATTTCAGAGGGTAGTGTATTCAAGATGGAGTAGTATAAAAGCAAAATCCTCCTTTCTGGTTCATATTTCATTTTCTTTTTTCTGGCTACAAAACTTACATAGGATGTGGACACAGTCTTTACAAATAGCAATCCTGAGTCTTATTTATGACCTGTTATATTTGGTGCAGAAACTGAATAAGTGTATGTGCATGTGAAAGTGGAGGAACAAAGATAAGTGTTATGAACATCACCAAATCTTGGTGGGTTCTTGGGGTATGTAACAGGCCCCTGCCCGGCTTACCTTGGTGTGGCAGCTCAGATAGCTGGGCTGTAAACAGCACAGATGGAACTCTGCGGCCAGAGGACCTGCTTCCCATTGGCATGGAGTTTAGAGGCCCCATGTTTAAAACTGGCCCAGAGCCCAGGAGAAAGGGGGACATGTCTAGATACAAAAGATGGACCCAGATATACTCCTCACCCCTGGAAGCAACCTAACACTTCTCTGCCAGCTGGTGAATCTGGGGAAACAGCACATGCATGCCTCAGCCCAGAGGCAGCTGAGACAGGGGAGCATACATGCCTTAGCCAGGAGGCAGCCAGGGAAAAACTGGGAACAGCTCCTGCAGCCAGCTGGGAGATGGCTTTATGTGCCAGGAGTAAACTACCTACATGGAGCCAGAGGAGCCCATCAACCCATGGACGATTGTGGCTCGGGGGCAATGCTGAGCCTCTGGACCCCACTCATGGATGGCTTTGCATGCCAACAAGCTCACCCACCATCACAGTGTTAGGACCACTGAGAGAGTGAAAGGTCAGCTGGGGATGGGAGAGTGCAGCCCAGTGAGCACTTGACAAGTGTAAGACCTGGAGGGATAACCCATGAATCCCACACACCCCTTCAGAGTGGTCACATGCCTGAAGTGCACCAACAGGGGACAGACATGATATTTAACCCTGAGTAGACCCAACAGGGAACACCTTGAGGCCCTGGTACACTTGGCCTACAGGCTGACTAGGAAGGACCTTTGGGAAAAAGGGCCAAGTAGCCTGAAGGGAATGAAGGGTTGGGGTAGCAGGCCCTCAGTCCCCAGTGCTTCAGATCAAACAGCTCAGCCTAGGGGCCAACAGTGTCCTGCCCACTACCCAGACTAAGATCTTTTAAGTTCTTCTTCTGTTGTCATTTTTTCTTGGAGAGTGGCAGAACCATAGGGAGATCCCTGTGGCACCTGTGCTCTGTCAATCTGTCATTGAAGAAACAACCTCCAGCTGTGTCAAGTCATGGCCTGGATCTACAGTAACACCAGAATGGAAAAGGAAGGGGTGCAGGGGAGGTGCAACCCCACAGAAGACGCACCAAGGTGGGCATTCCTGATCCTGTGTAGGAACCACTGAGCAACACCTCAGAGGTACAACAAACCAACAAAGTCATGGCTGATGAGTAAGCTCAGATGCTGTCCTTCCTAGGTGGCAGGGTGAAGGCCTGTCACAGGTTTCATGTAGATTTTCCTGTGTTTGTTGTAATGATATCACATGTGTGGTCTTGTTAGATAGCCAAAGTTATGCTGTATTGGTTTATTTCACTTCTATCATTATATTGATTATGTTATGCTGTATGTCTTTATGATCTTGGTCATGGCTTAATCAAAGGAACTGAGGTACTTAAGGAAAATAGAGATATGCCAAATATCTCTAACCATTGTGCTGTTAGGCCAAAGACAAATGCCACTTTAGATTATAGACAGAAGGAGCCATTATTGGGATGGGCACCCAAGTTAGTGTCTTCTTGTAATGAGGAAAAAAACCCTATGTAATAGTGAAAGTATCTAATGTCCCATCAGCCAGAGGAATGCCAGGTGTCCCAGGAGAGACATTTCTGGAGGATTCTGAGACTCATGAGGAATTGGGACACTGTTGATGGGGGAAGGGGGGAAACTGGCTTGGAAGTTTTTTAAGGGCCATCTGTGAGGTGTCCAGGGGTCTTTGGATCCTAGTCTTTGGAGAGTCCAGCTCCCTAGCAGTCAGGGCTGGCAGGATCAGCAGGAAGGCTAATCTCTGGAAATACTAGGTGGCAGTCACATGAAAGGGTAATGAACTTCACTTCTCCTTTTGTCCTGTCTCCAAACTTATGGTCAATTGTTTTTCTATAATTCTTTTTTTCTATACAATAAAATCTTTTGCTGCTTTGTCTCCTTTCTGACTGCTTTGGCCACCTAGGTTTAGGTTGGACATCAGAAAGAACTTCCTGGTTAGGGTTGCCAGAATCTGGAATGGGCTTGCAAGGGAGGTGGTGCTCTCTCCTACCCTGGGGGTCTTCAAGAGGAGACTAGACAAGCACCTGACTGGGGTCACATGACCCCAACACTTTTTCCTGCCTTTGAGGTCCCTTCCAATCCTAGCATCAATGAATCTCTGATATTCCAGGCTTATCCATTCTATGGGGGAGTCAAAGAGAATCTACCTGGAGTCAGCAGAGATTTCTGTGCTGCAGGTGTGAGTTCCAGCTCCAGTGGAGCTGAGGCTTGTAAGAATAAAGTTATCCTAAGACCATCTTTGTTCTGTTCCTTAGATCAAGTAGCAGGACATCAGGGAGAAACTTGGGGCTCTGTGGGTGCCCCACAGGCAGGTTTCTGACAGCAGACTTTTTATCCTGCTTCTGACAGTCCACATTTGGTAGTCAAACTGGAACTTGCCTGAACTTGACATAAATTAAACTACTTGAAGCCTCTGCATCCCTGAAAATACCTGAAGAATAGCAATGCTATATTTATAGAGTACATTCTACTCTTGAGTGGGGGAAGTTTCAGCTACTTATGCTGATGGTCTTCTGAGGAAACCTCTATAGCATGGGTATTTTACAGCAGGAAGATTGATTACATCTACATTTTGTATATGCCATTGATGTTACTATTTGGTCAAAGGTAAGGGTACTGAGCCACTTCCTTCATTTGACTGAGTAGTCATCTCTGCTGACTTCATAGGTTTCATCCAGGTTGCTATCATAAAATGATTGAGGGGAACACAAACTGGTGATTGTGGTTTGGACACTATAACACAGAACCCCTACCCCTGCTACTGGAAGGAAGAAAGGGCAGTACTGTAGAGAACAGGTTAAGGAATGCAGCTTGCAGAAAGATGAGGTTCAGGGCTCCAAGCAGCTACTGAAATGATTGACAGACCTGTTGCTGGATAATTGGCAGCACTTGCGTCTCGTCTTCCTAAGGAGACACACTGAAGGAACACTGTGTTACAGACATGTAATGGTAATAACCAGGACTTGACATTCAGAGGGTGGCTAAATGTTAAAGCATCTATGTGCAGGCTATTGCCATCTTGGAGTCTTTCACTGGGATATTGCAAATGTCTCAAAATACGAGTTGTTATTTTCAACCTTCATTTATTCTCTTAAGCTGAGAACTGGTATGTGGTTTACTAATGGGGTATGGTATGCCAGGTAAGTTAAAAGTATCAACATAAACAGTGGTTGTTCTGACAGCATGGTTTTGAATTACCTTTGTTAGAATCACTGGAAAGGTAGAGATTGGGAGTAAAATGTTTGGAGTGCTATGCTGAAGGATGTTGATTTTGTATGGATGTTTGAGGATCCCCATATTGTAGTCTACATCAGTGGTCTCAACATTTTTGTACCGGGACCCATTTGTAAACATTGATAGCCAGTCTCAACCCAGTGCCCCTCACTCCTGACCACAGGCCTCAGCTGCTGACTCCAGGCCTCAGCCCCCTAGTGTGTAGGCAAAGGGTGGATGTTTGGGGTGCAGTGTATGTGGGAATATAGGGGGGCCCAACCAACCCCTTGCAGGCTGGAATTCTGACTGGCTGAAAAATAAAAGCCATGGGTTCCCACATTTTCATAGTTTCATAGTTTCTAGGGTCAGAAGGGACCTGAGTAGATCATCTAGTCTGACCCCCTGCCATGGCAGGAAAGAGTACTGGGATCAAACGACCCCAGCAACGTGTACATCTAGCCTCCTCTTAAAGACCCCCAGAGTAGGGGCCAGCACCACTTCTATTGGAAGTTGGTTCCAGAGCCTACCTGCCCTGACCATGAAGTAGTGCCTCCTGATATCTAGCCTAAATCTACCCTCTACCAGCTTGTCACCATTATTTCTGGTCACTCCTGCAGTGCTTGGGGGAACGGGGACTTCCCCAGTGCCTGCTGATCCTCCCTGACTAGTTTGTAACAGGCCACTAGATCCCCCCTCAGCCTTCTCTTGTGGAGGCTGAACAGGTTTAGGTCCCATAGCCTCTCCTCATAAGGCCTGCCCCGCTGCCCCCTGATCATACGAGTGGCCCACCTCTGGACCCTCTCCATGTTGTCCACTTCCCTCTTGAAGTGCGGCGCCCAGAACTGGACGCAGTACTCCAGCTGAGGCCTGACCAATGCCACATAGAGGGGGAGGATCACGTCCTTGGACCTGTTCGAGATGCATCTGTGGATGCATGACAAGGTACGGTTGGCCTTCCTGACTGCTTCCCCACACTGCTGGCCCATGTCAATGATGACTCCAAGATCCTTTTCTGATTCTGTACTGACAAGAAGGGAGTTCCCCAACCTGTAGGTATGGTGCCGGTTGTTCCTCCCCAGGTGCATCACTTTGCACTTGTTGATGTTGAATCCCATCCTGTTCTCATCCGCCCACCCCTGTAATCTGTCTAGGTCCGATTGCAGCCTATTCCTCCCTTCTAGCATGCCCACATCCCCCCACATCTTAGTGTCATCAGCAAATTTGAACAGGGTGCTTTTTACCCCCTTGTCCAAGTCACTGATAAAGATGTTGAACGGTGCGGGCCCGAGGACAGAACCCTGCAGGACCCCACTGCCCACATCCCTCCAGGATGAAAATGACCCATCCACCACCACTCTCTGGGTGCGGCCCTCCAGCCAGTTGGCAACCCAATTGACTGTGTGGGTGTTGACACCACAGTCCCCCAGTTTCTTAATGAGAACAGGGTGAGAGACAGTGTCGAAGGCCTTCCGAAAGTCCAGGAAGACTATGTCCACTGCTACCCCTGCATCTAATGATTTGGTTATCTAATCATAGAAAGCTACCAGGTTGGTCTGACAGGACCTGCCACTGATGAACCCGTGGTGGTTGCCCTTAAGCATGAAATCCCCTGCTGGCCCCTCATGGTTGTGTGCCAGCATAATTTTCTCAAACAGCTTGCCTAGGATCGAAGTAAGACTAACTAGCCTATAGTTTCCCAGGTCCTCCTTCTTCCCCTTTTTGAAGATGGGAACCACGCTGGCCCTCTTCCAGTCCTCTGGCACCACACCAGAGCACCACGAGTGCTCGTAAAGCCATGCCGGAGTCCTGCAATGACCTCAGCGAATTCCTTTTAAGTTTACTGATCCATTTTTTAAATTTCTTTGTGACCCTTTCATAAATTCTTTTGACCTACTGTTGCCTCATGATCCATGGGTTGATAAATGCTTGTCTACATGGCAATGCAGGTGCCTGGCTGGGTCTTGGATGGATAGTTAATCACTTGCCACCAAGGTTGTTCTGGATGCAAGCATTGAAAGCGGGGAGGCAAACTTCACCATTGCTGGCAAGAAAGACTAGTTGTTACTTAAGAATATTAATAGTAAAATTGCACTCACTTGGCCAAAACAGGAATCCTTGTCTTTGTCACTGGGTCTGCTATGTGACAATCGGCCCACTGTGAAAGGGTTTGTGACAGCAAGGTTGTCCCTTGGTTCTTACAGGTTATGCAAAAAATCGTAATGCATGGAAACCTGAATAAGGTGTCCCTCTCTTTTCCTACTTGTTCATGTGTCTTATAGCTGTAACAGGGCTTCCAATAGCAAATGATACCTAGCTCCATTTTACTGACTGATGAACTGATGCTGTTATTATTTTATTACTATGGAATTTGCAGAAGCAATTCATTATATAAAATACATGCTTTTTAAGGAAGTAACAAGCTCTGAAAACTTTTCCTTTCATATCAAATCTTACCTCAGTGTAAGTTGCATGTAGTCCAAAGTCAGGTCATTTCTTTATGTGGTTTGAAGACTTGTTGGAAGCAAAGTCTCACAGCTTGAGCAAGGGAATTCTTTAGGGAAATATTCTAGATTAGAAGTAGATTTTTGCAATTCAATAGAATTTTATCAGTGTAGGGCATCGTAAAAGGAGGCATAGGGTGCACTGCATAGCCTGAACAAGAACACACAGAAGAAGTCATTAATAGTGCCAATCACAGGAGTCATTAGTCTGGTCTTACCTAGCCTGCAGCTTCACAGTGCTGACTCCTAATAGAAGTCAGCTTCTGAAATATCAGTGCCTGAAAAGTTCCTGTTTCAAAGAGAGCAGAATCTTTCACTTCTCTAATAAGATTAGATTTACACACTTATGACAGACAGCCAAACTACTCTACAGTGGCTTGAAAGCCACCACAAATACTACAAGTGGGATGGGAGGGGGGAAATGGATATATTTTAGAATTTCTGTATATGGTACTTAACATATATTTTGCCATATGTACAATGTTTTAAAGCTAAATGAATAAATGGAAAGGACATAGTAGTAGACTTAAAAGTCCCCTTAGGTCATCTAATTTATCCCCGTAACAGGGCAGGTTGAAATATTTATGACAGTACAATAAACTGGTTAATGGTCAATATTACTTATAGATACAGTATTACACAGCAACCCAATTTCCTCAATATGAAAAAGATATAACTCTCAGGACAATTTGTATCATATTTATATATAGTCTGGGTATATTTGCAAACACACACTATGTTAAATATATCATTTAATATATGTGAAAAATCTTGTATAGCTACTCAAATATGTTCTGGGGCAGAAAGTATTTCACACATTAAGCATTAAAATCAGGTTGATATTTGAATGTTGGCGTTTGAATAGGCTGATGACATCTAACTATTTTCTTCAGAGAAAGCCTTGAAACTGTAACCTCCTTTGAGACCTCCAAATTGTTGTGAGCCACCTTTTTACCTTCCTCTGCCTGTATAATATTTAGCGGTGGTTGCTTTGGCCTATTGCTACTTTTGTTCAATTCTACTATTTTGTGGGAGCTTGCATACGTAATGGATTCACCCCAAAACCTAGTTGCCTTTGGGGTTCACTGTTTGTCATGCATGGATAGTCTCACAAATTAGATTTACTCTTGTGATGTTTAGTCTTTGTGGGCATGTTTACATGTGCAATTAATGAGCAGTGAATAGCTCTAGTATTTTTGTTTCTGGGAACAAGCCACAGCAGGGTAGTATTTGTGTTTGGCTGGACCACGCTGCATTGGCATTTATTAGTCTACTGTGACCTAATAGAGGTGCATATGTAGTCGGTGACATTTTATGGTGGAGCTAATTAGTCAGCTTCACAGTAAATGCCTCATGTAAATGCATTCTGTATGCAGCTTTGGTGAATCTGGTTTTGTCATTTTCATATCTGTAAGTATTAAAGTGTTTGATAGAAGTGCACTTTTTATAATTTCTTGATGTAACTGGAAAAAAATCAAGTCAGGTACTTAGCACACACCACTGTCATTGCCTCCTTATATTGCAGAAATCAGCTCCTTTATAGAAAATCATCCAAGACAAATGGCACTTCAACCAGAGGAATCCCAAGTAACTCGGGGAGATAAGAAATTTCTGGAAGATTGAGGTGACTCATGTGCAATTTGAATAATTCTGATGGGAGGTGGTTTGGAATCCTTTTAGAGTCTAGCTATGATAGAACTGTGTCATTTTGGATTTTTCCAAACCTGGATAAGGGTCTGAAGTCCCAGCAACCAGGACTAGTAGAAGGCTGATCTCTAAAAACACTGACAGGAGTTTCAGGACAGCTAAGGTGTAGCCAGATGAGAGGGTAAGAAACATTATTTGTCTTTTCATTTCTGTGTCTTCAAATCTATAGTCAGTTTTGCTTATGCTATTATTTTGTCCCACATAATAAATCCCCCCCACCCTTTTTTTTTTATCCTTAGTGATTGCCTGCAGAAAGATTGATCTTTTGGGCAAATGATATTCCTGGCTAGCCCTTTCTCTAGAAAGGAGGACCTAACATTTCTTGCACAGCTCAAAGGTATGGTTACCTAGAGCTGGCAGAATTTCCCTTATTGCACCTGTGGGATATGATATAAGGGCAGTGGAGCTGAGGCTGTCAGGGATAAGCAATTATTCCAAGGGAAATTTCTTCTGGTCCTTGGGACAAACAGGCCATGTCTACATGTGTGGTCAACTATGCAGAAGTTACTGTGCAGTTATTTAGTACTGGCATAACCAAGAGTAAATGACTGCACAATAACTGGCGTTACTGCACAGTAGCATCCCCACATGGTTTTTTTTTTTGATGCTACTGAACAGTAGTGTCTTGTGTAGACATGGCCACTGTGAGGCAGCAGGGAGGAACTCAGGGTTTTGAGGGCCCACTGTGAAAGGGTTTGTGACAGCAAGGATGTCCCTTGGTTCTTACAGGTTATGCAAAAAATCCTAATGGATGGAAACCTGAATAAGGTGTCCTTCTCTTTTCCTATCAGATCTTGGAAGAGTATAACATTTTTAATACAAAACCCCAAAAACACTAGTATTAGATATTTGTTGGTGTCCCTGCTTTTATTGCCATTTTAATAAAATGGCACAGAGAAGCACACTGAAAAAAGAAAAGGACATTCTTTGTATCTCTGTGGATAACAGAGGTGTTCTTTGTATCTTTGTGAATAGTAGTTTTCATGTCAGTAATCAACTGGATGTCAGGGTAACTTTTCATTCTATTTTATCAGGTTCTTTTTTTTTCTTTTAAAGAACAGCAAGACATTTCCTTCTGAAGGATTTAGTACAGTTGACAATCAGAAATGTTGTTTGTCATATTTTGTAATAAAGGAATAAACTTTTTGTTCATCCAGTTTTCTTGCTGTTCTGTTGTCGTTGTGTTACCTGTAGTGTTGCTGCTAAGTCTGAAGTTATTTTCATTTAAGCACGATATGCCATAGCATAAGGAACAGAGCTGATCAGAAAACTGGAAGTTTCTGATAGGGAATTCTTACAAGCATTTCTGCTACTTTGTTTAGATTCCAAATTGGTTTCAAAAATAGATTTTTTTTACTAACTGGAATTTCTGTAAAATTTACATTTAAAAGCAACAAAATTTCCTTACTGAAATTTAATAGGTTGATTATATTAACACGAAACATTTCTGACTTTTCATGATAGAACAGGAAGTCCAATAGTGGCTAAGCCAAAATTGCTTTTCAGTGAGAATCAGACTGATGAAAGGAGGATGGGCAAAAGGAGTGGAATATACTAACTGAAAAGTCCCTAGAAGAAAGGAAAGAAATGGAGAGATATGGAAGAGGGAACACATGTATCCTCTCAGACACTGAAAAAGAAGCCTTCCAATTTTTTGGAAACATATTTCAGTGCTGCCAAGGCAGCAAAATATATAGCTGCCTGCTGACACTATGGACTCCATTTAGTCAAGAGAATCTGGGCTCAGTGCTCTGTCTTACCACTTCTAGACATTCAGAGGTTCTGGGAGGACACATCCTGTAAAACTGTACTTGACTGTTCCTAATCTCATCATTGTCTAGCTTTTCAGCCTTAAGCTTACTATCTATAGATGTAGTCCCCAGAACCTCACCCAAAGCCTCTGCATGAATGGGACTTGATGTGGGAGAGTCTGCAGGCTGTGAAGGCGCATGCTACAAGACCTCCAGTCTTACAAAGACTGAAGAGAGAGGAACTCTAGGCATTGGCCATGGAACCACAAGTGCAGGAACTACAACTGGAGGGGGGAGAGCAACAAGGGTGATGTTTTGGTGGGTGTCTCCTATAAACAACCAGCCCACAAGGAAGAGGTAGATGAGGCTTTCATCAGACAACTAGCAGAAGTCTCCAGATCACAGGTTCTGGTTTTCATGGGAGACTTCAATCACCCTGACATCTGCTGGGAGGGCATAGGACATCCAGGAAGTTTTTGGAGAGTTTGGAGACAACTTCCTGGTGCAAGTGTTGAAGAGAGCAACTAGGAGCTATGCAAGTCTCCTATTTACTATCATCAGTATGTCCTGTGCCTTAAATGGTCCTAGGGACATATTCTTTTATGAAGCATCTCCCTGCTTCAGGCAAAATGGATTCTTCTGACTCTTCTTAATAGTCTGTTTTCTCTTCTTCTCCTTTCTGGGGTTTAGGATGCAAAGTTTCTACAATACCTTCTCTACATTGCAAGCCCAAGCACCCCAAGACAGCCTCTCTGTTTTTTCTTCCTACTGTAAATCTATGAAAGATCAGTGCTTCTGAGCAGTGCACCCCGAGGGGACTGCTTGTTTCAGTAACATGAGGGTTCTACAAAGATGCTGTACAAATGTGAGGGATGGTGAGAGCAGCATCAGTCAAAAAACCTTTCATGTTTGTTTGGGAGTCAGAAAACTGCTGAGTCAGTTCTTCCTTTCCCCTTTCCACTCATAAAGAGGGGATCAGGCTTTGTGAGATAAAAACTGAATCTGCCCTGTATTACAGCAGCATCCAGCAAGGATGGGAGTCAGAGAGAGAGAGAACACTGTAGTCCCTGCTCCATTTTACCAAAAATGCAGGTCCATAGCCATAAAACTTTGATTCCAAAGACCAAGCCTAGCTACTGACATAAAATTCCCATTTCTAAAATGACTTTGTATGGGTAAACTGAGCCACTCTGAAATAATGCTTTTATTTAGAGAAAGAACAGCTGAGACATGATATGACAAGATAATTACAAAACCCACCACACTGAAATGATTTTTTTACACACAAAGCTGAAACTAAAATGAAAAAAGACAAATCACAGTTGCAATGTATATTTCAAATCATTATGAGACTTTTCCATTGAAAATTTCATTGAAATTGATATGGTCTGTGAAACATTTTGATTTTAACAAAACACCATTGTCCAAAAGAAAAATGTTCCATCAAAAGATGTTGACCATCTCTAGAAATATGTATTCTCAGAGAAAGAAAGAAAGACTTCCTTTGCTGCTTATCAGCTTATATATTAGAAAGAAGAAAAAGAAAAAAACCCCTTGCTAAGTACAGTAACTTAACATGTCAATATTTCAAATGATATTAAACATTTCTGATATGCATCCAGCAGAACCCAGATTTTTTCATATTGAAATGATTCTTAACCTGCTCAGTTCACAATGGGTTGCCTAATGAAAGATGAGCTGCACAGCTGTTTGCTGAGGTTTTTACTTCAAAGAGTGCCACTTCTCCACTTAGCTAAGTCACCTCACTAATCACACAGTTGTTTGGAAAAAAAATCCCTTTGGGGGGGACCCACCACTAATAGCTGAAGCACCTCAGGGGTTGCACAAAGCTGCTGGTTGTGGCTATATATACCCCAGTTGGTTTCTGAACCCTCATCTTTGCAAGGGCCTAAAGAACTCTGTAAAATATCTGCAATTTACTGTTTGCAAAAACATAGGACTAGAAGGGATCTTTGGGGTCATTAAGTCCTGTTTCCTGACATTGCAGGCAAGCACATTATATAATCCCCTTCATAAACTAATCATGCTTCATTTTAAATTAAGTCATGACTCTTCCTAGAAGGTCCCAGACACTCCCTTACCTGGCTGACCATATATATAGTATTTAGGTATTTATATGTTTATACATAAGGTTTACACACTGCTGACTTCAGTGCAGCATAGAAGTTCTTCACCTAGTGTTGAATGAGCTACCTCACATATGAGAATCAATCTAATTCCACAGCATAAAGCCCTGTGTGGGCTAATTTACTTTGCTTTTTATGTAGCATATTTTGGTTTATGTATTACTGCCTTAAGTCTTGATCCCCTTGAATTCAATAGAAATGCAGCTGAACCAATCTTTCAGGAGATGCCCAGACATAAAGGAAAATCCCATGTGACCTAGAACCTATGTCATTATGTGCTGTTCCTCAGAGGAATGGTCAGGGAAGAGGAGTAGCCAGATGTATCTGTATTTGGTTAGTACTGGCTCCTGGATTGGCTGCAGGCAATTGCATACAATTTAACATTGACCTGAGGCTGAAGAATATGAGCAGAAATGTTGTCAGCTATCTCCTTTTTATGTACTTGTTGTAACTGAACACAGAAATGGAATCTAATTTTCCATTTTCTGAGTAGCTGGATCTCTTTAGTGATGCTTTATGCTACATACACCCTGTTGCAGAAAGGGTAAGTACTCCATGAAATATTAATCTATCACATTGCATTACTTATCAAATCCTATCGTTGGATTCTCCTAGGATTTCTCCTCTGTTTTTCTTTCCTTCTTTTTTATAACCATTCATAATCTCAACAGCTACCAAGAAACTGAATGCACAGTGGGAGCATCTACATCAGAAGTTTACTGCAATTGTCTAATTAGCTCAGCAATAAACATCTCAGGGTCTACACGTGCAGTGCTGTTAAGATACAGTCAACTAGTTAATTCTGCTGTAGGCTGGTCCTTGTAAATACAAGTACTATCCTACAACAGACTTTTTTACTCCATAGCAATGCATGTGTAGATGCTGCCCTGGCTGGCAGAGGCCTGAATGGGCTTCAGTGCAGGGGCTGCTTGCCAGCTAGCTCCACACTAAAGCACCCTCATGCTCCATTCAGCTCTTCTGCATCACCATGAGCTGAGTTGGAGCACCCCCAGGCTGGCAAGCTGACATCCTGGACTCTGACCTGGCTCAACATGCTATGGTACTGGGAGCATGTTCATATACAGTGCCTGGGAGGAGTAAACTCTGGAGTGCTGGAGTTTATTGCTGCACATTAATTGCATGTATAGATGGGCCTAGTTTCTACTAATTTCATAGAAATCATAGAAAATCAGGATTGGAAGGCACCTCAGGAGGTCATCTAGTCCAACCCCCTGCTCAAAGCATGACTATCCCCAACTATTCCAGCCAGGACTTTGTCAAGCCAGGCTTTAAAAACCTCCAGGGTTGGAGATACCTTTCTGAGTAACCCATTCCAGTACTTCACTACACTCCTAGTGAGAAAGTTTTTTCCTAATATCCAACCTAAACTGCCCTTGCTGCACTATAATTTCCTGTGGCTTTCACTTGAGCATTTTGCTGTTTTGGGCTGATCGGGCACAGCTATCTCCTTATGGGTCAGCAGCTTGCCCTCCAATGGGAGTCTCTAAGGTCCCCAGGGGTTCTCTTCTGCCATGACTTGATGTTAAGGATTATTGCTGGGAGGAAGTTCTTACATCCTGGCTCTCCTGGTTCTCTCTTCGATCTCTCACTTAGGTCTATCTCTTGCTTAGGTCTTTGTCTCAGGGCTCTGCCTCCCATACACCACACCTTACACCAACCAGAGATAATGTTAGGTCTTGGCCGAAGCTAACTTAAAGTCAATCAATCACGGCTGGGCCTCAGCTGCTATTTAATCTCAGTCCCAGCCTGGATGGTATGCCATCCTTATTCAAGCCTCATGTCAGCCTGACTTGTTGTGTGTACCCCAGGGCGCCTTCTTCAGGGTTCACTGCCTCCCCAGGCGATGCTCACAACTTTTAATATCCTTCCTCTTTTCCTCTCATCACAGGCTCACTGCTGTCCCATTCTCTATTGGCTTTGTCCAGGAGCCACGGCTTAACGAGAAGTTACATATCCTGGATCCTCTGAGCCAGCTTTATCTGGGCACCCCAACTCCCAGGGTTGCCACCACTTGCCTCTGCCAGGGCATTTGTTCAATTCCTGCCAGTCTGGGATCTCAGAAGACCTCAGTTCCAGTTGTCCTCAGAAACTGTCCAGAGGGGATTTTATCCCTCTATCCGAGGGCTGCCTGGTGAATTGACATTGGCACACATCCACAATGCGTGCCCACATTGGTGTGGGGGAGTGTGTTTGGGCTTCAGTGGCATTTTGCGGTTGCTGCCTTTCCTGCCACTCTGGAACTGGTGCTGCATGTCTTCTAGTGGTGGCATCTCCTTTGCTGAGCCTTTGATCTTCGGCAGTGTTCTGCGGACACTGCTTTTCCCTCTGCTTCGGCACCAGAGGTGAGTACTAGCTCATGATGGTGTCCCTGCCACATGCCTTAAAACTATTGCTACTTGTTCTGTCATCTGCCACTACTGAGAACAGTCTAGCTTCCTCCTCTTTGGAACCACCAATCAAGTAATTAAAGACTGCTATCAAATCCCCTCTCGATCTAATCTTCACACTACATAAGTCCAGTTCCCTCAGGCTCCCCTAATAAGTCATGTGTCCGAGCCCCCTAACCATTTTCACTGACCTGTACTGTCAGACTCTATCTGCCTTGTCCAAATCCTTTCTTAACTGGGGGGACCAAAACTAAACATAGTACTCCAGATGTGGCCTCACCAGAGATGAATTGAGGGGAAGAATCACTTCTCTTGATCTTTTGGCAACACTCCTACTAATACAGCCGAGTATTTTGTTAGCTTTCTTGGCAATAAGGGCACACTGTTGCTTCATATTTGGCTTATTGCCCACAGTAACCCCTAGATCATTTTCTGCACAGCTGCTTCTTACTCAGCTGGTCCCATGCCTGTAGCAGTGCATGGGATTGTTCTGTTCTAAGTGCAGGACTTTGAACTTGTCCTTGTTGAACCTCATGAGTTTTCCTTTGGCCCAATCCTCCAATTTGTCTAGGTCACTCTGAATCCCAGCCCTACTCTCCAGTATATCTACTACTCTCCCCAGCTTGGTTTTATCCACAAACTTGCTTACAGTGTAATCTATCCCATCTTCCAGATCATTTAATGAAGATATTGAACTAAATCAGCCCCAGGACTGTCCCCTGGGGCATTCCACTTGAAGCTGGCTGCCAAATAGACCTTGAGCCATTGATGACTCCCCACTAAGCCCAATGATCCAGCCAGCTTTCTATCCACCTTACGGTCCATTCATCCAACCCATACTTCCTTAGTTTGCTTGCAAGAAAGCTGTGGAAGACCATATCAAAAGCCTTGCTAAAGTCAAGGGGTGTAGGTTGTAGCCGTCTTGGTCTAAGGACATAGGCAGACAAGGTTCTTTGGGTGAATCTGATATCTTGTATTAAACCAACTTAAATAGTAGGAAAACAATTTTTAAGCAAGCTTTTGGGTTCAAAAATCCTTCGTCAGGCTAAGGAAGTTTCAGCAGTTGGTGTGCGCTCTTCCTGGATGGAATGAAAAGTAAAGAAGCCAGAGGCTGGGCTGGTATGCATACAAGACAGGTAGTCAGTGAAAATGTAGATTGAGGAGTCAAAGGCTGAGAGACAGGCTGGGGGGTGGGGCGGAAAGAAGGGGGATGAAAGTGGAAAGATACCTGGGGAGTCAGATGTCAGGCAGGTTATAATGTGTCATAAATCAAATGTCTATATTTAGTCCATGATATTTAGTGTCCAGGAGGCTGATGAAGTGGAGTTCATAGGTTCATCTCTGGGAAGTGTTTTGTAAGTTTTCTTTGAGGATAAGGACTGAGAGATTGGAGAGAGGGTGGTTTTCTTGTCAGAAATGTGCCCCCACAGGTAAGTGGGTATTCCTGGCTTTGATAGATTTCCGGTGTGCATTCATTCTGGTGCGCAGTTGTTGTTTGGTCTCTCCTACATATTCTCCTTCAGGGAATTTGGTGCATTGGATGAGATATATTACATATCTGGAGGTGTAGCTGTAAGATGCAGGAATGCTGATGGCTCTGTTGTGGGATGTAGTAATTGTGGGGGTGGTCGAGGTATTGGCAGGTTTTGCATTTCTTGTTGTGGCATGGTCTGGATCCATTTGGTGTGTTCTGGGCTTGAGGAAGCAAACTTCCTAAGCAGAAGTACAATTAGTTAGTCTCCCCAAGCAAACCTTCCCTAGTAGGTTCCTCTATAACTGGCCTATTTTCTGTTCCTTGATCCTGAAGGGTCCCATCTTCCCTGCAAGTCTCTTTCATCTCAGCAAGCTCACAGTGTTTCCACCTGGTTTTGATCTGGGAATCTTTCCTCTCAACAAGCTTACAGTTGGTTTATTTGATTTACCTACAGCTCTATGGTGTATGCCTATTGGCAGCCAGGATTTTTTGAAGGTCTCTGCAGATTGGTGGCTTAGTTCCCTAGCCTGGGCTGTGCCACTTAACTGTGTTCTTGCCCCTTTTGCACCTCCTCAGCAGTCACAAGCAATGCACATTGCATCCAATGTCCCCCATATGTCAAAACCCCTTTCACTGGCTATAATATCTGGCCCTATGTTGTGTTGTAGCCCTTCTGTTGTTCTAATTCAGCAGACTCTCTGGTTCTCCACTGGGAGATTCCAACAATGCTACCTATCTAGAAACTGATCTCTTTAGAGATCTGACTGTAAATGAGCCTTACTTCTGGTTCTTCAGTATTAACACTCTCTGAATATTCCTGAGGCCTGGAGTAAGTGAGCCCATTGCCCATAAAGAACCATCTACCCTGGGCTACTGCAGCACCTAAAGATTGAGAAAGGGCATTTGCTATCCAAGTACAAGCCAGACCTAGAACCACATGACTTCTGAAACCAGATAACATTGGACAAATTTAATCCAGCATGACTGTAAGCCTTCACACCTGTATTGCACACTGACTTAGGTGATGGAAAGGAAAAAGCAATTTAGGAATAAGGATAAAAGCTTTCTATACTTTTAAAAGAAAGTTAATAATCCTGGTTTCCAGGAAAAAAAAGAAGCGACCCATTTAGTTTTGCTTTTCTTTCACCACCATCACTATTCAGGCTTGGCTTTCACTTATATTGTCCCTTATTATTCCCATATTAGGGACTGGTAAATGGATTCAGTGTTGCTCAGTGTTTAGCTAGGAGATGAAGTCTTTTAGTGATCCCAGAGAATAGCATCTCTGTGTGATATGGTGTATTAAATTTCTGCAATTCTAAAATGCTAAATAGTACAACCCCCCACCCCCCACCAAGGACCTTATAGAATTCCACCTTTTAGATGGAGATTTCAGCTGCCAGAGTAAATGGTTCCATTGAAATTGAAATGCATCTGAAAAATGGATCAGGATTTTATATTGAATGAAAACCAGGAAAAAATGTTGAAATGTTCAGGCTTGATTTTTCAGAATGAAATATTTATGTTATTTCTTTTGGAATAACTTTTATTTCTGAAGTTTTACATGTGGAAATGTATACTATGATATAATACCAAAAGATCGACATGAAAAAATATTTTTGGGTCTGTAAATACTTTAACATTTTTTCTTCATAAAAAATTGTCAGTTCTGGTTTGATTTAGAATTGAGCCAAATATTGAAATCTAAATCCTTCATGAAATGGAATTTTTGTCCTCTACACAGCTCCTGTTGAGCAGGATAATTATAAACCTGAGAGTCAGGGTGCTGATACAGATTACCTTTAAAACATTTTAAATCTGTGGAGTGTTATGCTATCGTAAAGATAGAATACTTTCAGAACAGGCACAGGTTAAGGCAGAGGGTCCCAAACTGTGGGTTGCGATCCCAAATGGGGTTGCAACATCACCGGATCGGGTAACGGGGGTGGGGTGCTGTTGGTTGGGAGTGAGGGGCCATGCTGAGGAAATGGGGTCATGGTGAGGAAAAGGTTGGGAAGCACTGGGTTAAGGCTTAATGTCATCTCAGAGCTGCACAACTGTGACTTGCTGCTAGAGCAGTGGTTCCCGATCTGTGGTACGGGAATCACCAATGGTACACAGACAACCTGCCAGTGATACACATTAACTGATTTATATAGCAAAAATGGTGGTACTTAATGGTGGTATCATCTTAAATTGGTGGTGCACAATTTTTCAGAGTTTGGGAACCGCTGTGCTAGAGGGCTTAACTAGCAGGGGCATGGACAGCAGCTGGGACTCTATGCCTTTTCTGGGGTTGAGGAGAAGTGGGGAGGGTGGCATGTAGCTCAGAGATGGAGACCATGGGGGCTGTGGCTTTCTTCACTCCACAGCCAGCAGGAGTCAGCTGGAGTTGTGGGTGGGAGGGGAAAAGTTTTGGGAAAAAAACCTGTCTGAAGTGAATGGGCAAGTGGGAAAAGCAAACTGGAAGGAGTGAAAAAGCATCATCATCATCATCTTCATCATAATAAAGGACCAACATCTTTCACTTGTTTCCCTGAATTGGGACTGCATCAGGGAGAGGGGTGGAGGGTGGGCAGGGTTTGGTTAGTACTCACACAAGGGCAAAGCTGCAACCTGGTCTTGACACATCTATGCCACATCAGGCCAGAGCTGAAACCCAGAGCTCTCACTGCTGGCATGCCACAACAGAGCAGAGCTGGGACCCTACTGAGAATGGTTTCCATTCCCTGGCTCATTTCCTTCATCAAGGTAGGTAGTGGGATTGCTGTTGCTGTTTGCACAGGGGTACTGGAACAAGCAGCAAACTGGTGAGCTGCACCTGGATGTTCAGAGTGGTCATGGTGTACTAGGGGTTACCTGAGGATGGAAGGGGGTATTCTACCACTGTGGACAGTGAAGTTTGTGGGGGTTGAAAATTTGCCCATGTAGCGTAAGTGGGAAGGACTGGGAATGATGGATACTGGTATGCTGGAGAAATGAAAATTGAACATTTTAGCTTTCTGGAGTGGACTAACAATACTCTGGAATGACCTGGGTAAAACAGATCAAAGATAATCCTCACCTGAAATGGCATAACTTAAAAATGTTTAGAGGGTGTTTAGCATGGATTAGCACCTTTTAATGTATGCATGGTTCCATTTTAAGTGCCTTTATGACTCTTCAAAGGTAACCTGCAACACCACCCTAAAACTGCTTGGATTCTAGCTTACTTTGCTATGTGACTTTCAGCAATTTGAAATCATATGTTTTCCTCCTTGTGCAACTAGGAATAATACTATTTACCTATTTAATCACTAAATCATTGTAAAATTCTATGGTGATTATGTGCAGCATATTTTTAAGGTTAGGCAGTTACAGATGGGGTAAAAGATTTCAGGCTGTGCTAATTTTTACTCCAAACCTCCTAAATCCACTAAGATATTTAGTTTGCAAGATCACCTCTGTTGATATTCATAATATCCTATTCTGAATTAATGTAGTTTTATAAATTCTTCCTTGCCTCACTTAGAAAAAAAAGCTTAGCATCCTGGACCTCATAAAATATGCACCGTTTGTACTTGCCAAGTTAAGTGAAGAGAATTGATGAACATTTCTAATAGTTCTACAAAAATGTTTCCAGCATTTTTTCCAGGCTTCACTTGTGATGCACACAAAGTAGGTGGGGGAAATGCCACACACTTGTGTTTCTTGGGTTTTGACATTCTACTGACATCCTTGTATGTTAAGGTTCTTCTCATGGGCACTCCTGCACTTCTGTCTCTGAATTTCAAAATTTTTCATTCTGTGGTCTGCCAGGGAGGGCTCCAGAGACCAAAAACTGAGAGCCAGTATCTCAGGAGAAGTATTTGAATGACTTGGTATATTAGGCTTCTGCAATTCTAAAATGGTAAATAGTACACTGTCATTTCCATTCCTGTATATATATTCCCTGAGGACCTTACAGAATTCACCCATTTAAGAGAATTAATAGGAGACCTCAGGAACTTCTACATTAAGCAGAATTTCCTGTAGCAAATTGTACAAGAAGAGAATTGAAATACATTTTAACAATCATCTCAGCTGGAAGCCTAACTCGTAATGACCAGTTTTACTGGATGGCTGATTTCTTTTCCTTCTGTCTTTTTAATCACTGGGCACATGTACATATGTGCCTGACAATGCAGTTGTTACTGAACAGTCATTTAGTACTTGCTAAAGCGAGTACTAAAGCAAGTACTAAATGACTGTGCAGTAACTCCCGTTACTGCTCTATCCCAGCAGTGCATGGGTCATTTCCGACCCTACTATGCAGGACCAATGAGCTGAGAGGTAGTGCCAGCATCATGGTTCATACTTGCAGATGTTACGTTGCCGCAGCAACAAGCTACGTTGCCATACCTCTTCGCTACGATGCTATAGCATCTTGTGTAGACATGCCCAATGTTTCCTAGCATTAAGGCAGGAGTAAATGTGATAGTGATATGTTAGATAAGCTTTATCAAAAGAAAGAGAAGATCACCTTCACACTTAACTTATCAAATAACAGACATGAGGGGCAAAGGTGAAGTTCATAGACTGAATACTAAATGAACATTGCCTATAAATCCCATTTTTATAGAACAGTATTCTTGGTATACATTTGTATGTTGAGAATCTTTACTAAGTGGCCTTCCTACAGCTAGAAAATGTTGTGTTCTAGAAATACGTTATATATTTTTGTTTTATTGCTGCTTATGTTTCCTTTAAACTTGAATGCTGTCACTCATAAACATGTTTCTTTTTACTCAACATCCTAACAAGCCTACACTTAGCACAATATAAGAAAATTTTCTCAAATGTGAGACTTCACTTCCTTAACATGAATAAAACAATGCTGCTCTTCACAAACAGCAGCAAAGGAGGATTTAGTCAAATTTAGTCAATTTAGTCATGTGTTTATTAATGCACATCTTATTCCATGATAGTTCCCTTTTCTTTCATATTGCATATACTTCATATTTTTTTCAACACCTTTCAAAATTAACTTTGTTAAATTTTCTGTTTATTTTATTCAACCTCTTTTCTACTGACCTCTATGTTATATTTTTTTATCTTGAATCTCAGATTTATGTTGCTCTATCTCTTCATCTCTCTCTTCACTTTAAGTATTATTTTATCATGTTTCCTTCAGATTTGCTTTAATTTCTCTACTGTATTTTTCTTCTCTTTACTTTTTTCCAGAGCTTGATTTCGCACTTCAAAGTTTTTTTTCTCATCTCCTTCTTGAAGCCCTCTTTCCTCTGCTGCTCAGAAGGAAACATGTTGGGAAGTCCCTGCAATGGTTATTGAATTAACTTTCTGACACATTCTAGCCCCTGGAAAATATATTATTTGCAATTGGCTTCCTAGCCTTCATTAATCCACTACATGGTCACTTGCCCACAGCATGAATTCTAGGATTTTAATATGGTAAGTCATTATTTTAGAAGCTTTAAATTAATGCATCTAGTTAGAAGACATCTCAGTTTTAAAAGATTCAGGGGTAAGGTTGTTACAACAGCATCCTTGTTAGTGTCAAAGGAAATATCACAAAGAGATGATGTTTTCAGAGAATAGGTTTCCTTTTCAGGAGAAAATAAGAAGCTACCAATAGGTTTGTGCATTTCTTGTCTGAACATGTTATTTCAATTTATGCTATTTGCTATTTTAGGGATGCTTCTTTTTCTCCCAGGATTTTATTCACGCTTGTTCTAACAATGATGAATGTAACAATAATAGATGTGCTAAATGCTGATTTAGGTCTACTCGCCACATTTCAAATTCACACTTTTCTTTGTTATTGCTGTTGACAATGTCCTATTTCTATCAATATATAGTTGTTTTACATATATGAAAGTCTGTCTATAAACAAAATGTTCTGAATATAAGGTAAGATTTTTTTGAATAGCTTTCCACCTTGGCCTAACTGGGGTCTCACTGAAGTCAAAGTAGAATCATAGAGAATCATAGAAACATAGAACTGGAAGGGACCTGTAAGATTATCAAGTCTGGTCCCTTGCCGTGGGCAGGAACTTATTGGGCTCAGACGAGATCAACAAGGTGCCTGTCCAGCCTCATCTTGAACACCTCCAAGCAGGGTAACTTCACCACCTGTGTTGGGAGTGTGATCCAGATTCTGGCAACCCTTATAGAGAAGTTCTTTATATCTAGCCTGAATTTACCCTATATAAGCTTATGTCCATTGGTCCTTGCCCTCCCTTCAGGTGCCTTCTTGAAGAGTTGCTCGTCTAGATCTTGGCAGTAAAAGAAGTAAAAGAAACAGTTCTTGGTGGTGTTTTCCATAACCCTTCTTCTGACAGGTGTGCATTCTAGTTTCAATTTTTTGGCCAGCAGAGTAGATTAAGGGCCCTGGTTGTACACTGCATGCCTTCATACGTCACCCATACGCTGCATGCCCTCAAACCTCCCACCAAGGGCATTCATGTTCACCAGGTCAGATTGGCCAGGAAAACTGGGTTTTTGGTTTGCCACCTACTTCTGTATGACATAATATTCACTTAGAATTCTCTGAACATATTTTATCTAAATGCCCCTACCTTTAAAATAGCCCAAGGCATTAATGCTGCCCTTATTCTCTTGCCATAATGAAAGGGGTTTTTGGGTTATCAGGAGTCTCATGCTATATAAAAAGAACTGGAATAGATATTTTTATTGTGGTGCTTTCTGGCCAATTGGTTCATTTCATGGTTGCCAGAGATATCAGGGGACAAGAGTGGAAGATCCAGGAGGTCCTTTCCACTGCAGTATTTCTCAAAAGAGTATTTGGGAACATGTCCTTTGCCAATACAGAATTGAGGTGGTATAAGTTGTTGTAAGACTCTATGGTGGTGGGAATATATTCTAGAACAGTGGGGGCCAACCTTTTTTGGCAGGCATGTCACAAATTAGCCCCATATCTTTTCCAAGTGCTACTTCCTCTGCTTCCTCTACATTCTCTGCTTCCTCTGCCCAAGCAGCCACTTTGCTTTATGCTCCTTTTCTAATCTGCTCTTCACTTTCTACTTTCTGCCCTGTGCTTCCTGCCCAATCCGCTCTTCTGTTTCCTGTTTTCTATGCTATCAGCCACTGTGCTACCCATCTCCTCCCTGGTCTGCCTGTGCCACTTGTGGCAGGTTGGCCACCCCATTCCAGAATGGTTATGGAACATACGTGGAAACACATATTGAAAAATCATAGTTACTGAACAGTAATGGCTGTTTCTTCTTTGAGTACTCATCTGTATGCATTCCACGGCTGGCAATATTCAGCTATGACTTACCTTATTTACTCACATAATTAGGCTCCTTTCCTCAAAAAAATAACCCCCTAAAATTGGGGGGGGTCTAAAGTGGGCAAGCTGATTTTTTGCTAGGAATAGAAGCACCTCTCTTTGATTCCTGTTCCCGTATGCAGCAGCAATGGCATTACTATCCAGGAAGTTGAGGGAGTCAGTCAACTTAATGGCTCATTGTTTACCATTGCACAAGTGTTAATTATTGCCCGCCCCCCTTTATAATAGTTTTGATGTTGCACTAATCAAGCAAAACCTTATCTGAGCAATTTTGCCATCTTCTAGCAGTTTCTGGTCTTTCTTCTCTTATTTCATAGCCCTGGAGACTCTTTAGCTCTTTTTAAAACAACATATCCATCCTTGAAGACTAGTCTTCAGCAGCAGCCAGGGCTTCAGCTCTTAGTTAAGCAATAAAAGGAGGACAAAATTCCTGAAAATTAGGCTCTGTCCCTGCTATATGTAGCCATACCTTTCGGAACATTTTTTTCTTCACATTGCCTTTCTAAAAATAAGGTACATGTCTTATTTGGGGGAATATGGTATGCAAGAAAATATGTTAATTTGTTAGCAGTGGAAGCTAGGGGACAGATTCTATTCCACATATTAGATGTCTAAGTGTGATTCTATTCCACCCTTCCTGAGTCCCAGAAAGACAATGGAAGGATCCTTATCCTGCTCTCTGCTTATAGTGAAGTAGTCTTAAATGTACCATGGACCATCGATAAGAATGTTAACATATTTTCAGAGTCTTGAGCATGGTGGAATATGTTTATACTTGAGTACTTAAATGTATGTGATGAATGTGGCAAATGTATGTGATGAATTCCAAATGGCTAACCTATGTATGCATCTAATATAAGTATGCTTCTATCTAAGGCCATTGAGGCTGCCTGTATTCTGGGGGAGCAGGCTTCAAGTTTCATTAATTGCTTTATATCGGACAGCTCATAGCGCAGTCTGACACGATTAGGAATCTAGCTGAACTGATTCTAAATCAGCAAAGGCTTGCTTTGTCACCCTTTTTGCATAAAATCCAAATAATTTAAATGTTCTAGTCCTGTCTAGTTTGAAGGACTCTCCGCTATGAGTATCTAAAGTTTTTTTTTTCCCATGCTAGAGCATAACTTAGGAAAGAAAACCAGGATGTGAACTATTTTCAGATGCTATTTTAAACAAAAACTCAAAATGAAGTTCAAATTCTTGGAGAAAATATGAGAATAAGAAAAAGAGGTCTTGCCATAACAGCCTGAATCTCTCCTACTTTTCCAGAGATGTTACTGTTAACAAAAAGGCTATTTGGATGGTGAGGTGAAAAATAGCATGTAGCTAGAGGCTTAAGGGTTGAATCAATCAAATTTTGTTAGTGTGATTCTTAGATCTCAAGGAAGTACAAGTTTTTTAATTGGGGTTTAAATTCTGATAAGGCACTTCAGAAATCTAGCATATGAGGAATGAGAGGAAGTATATAATCAGCAGGTGATTAACTGAAATGGCTACTAAGTGAGCCCTTATATTACTCATGATTAGTCCTGAGATTTTAAAGAAAAGTATTATTTCAGTGTGGTATACAATGATCTTCTAGAAAAAAATAGCATATCTATAGTTATATCTATCAGTTGATGGATGAATGGATAGATAAGTGAACTTCAATATATATTCACTCAGAGGAATAAGGTTCTGGAATAGCCTTCCACTAGGAATAGTGGGAGTTAAAAACCTAACTACTTTAAAAATAGAATAGATCAGTTTATAAAAGGAATTATATGATATGGCTGGTCCTAGATGGCAGGGTCCTTCTCAGTCCTTTGTTCTTAATATACACTTATCTTTATTTTGGCTTTCAGTTACTGAAGATTCCCCATATCTTTCCTTAAGTATATCATACTTTGCATTGTGACCTCTTTTTTCCTGCAGTTTTTTTAAGTGACAGAAACCCTCCCAGATTTGCCAAACACCAAAAACATATTGGTAATAGTGGCAATTTTTTATAAACAGTAATTTAATTATAGAATAATGACCAGGCAAGATGCAGTCCAGTCAGGTCTGTCTTAAAATACATTTGTTCAGTAGTTCATTCCATTTTTAATTCCAAAGGGTAACCTACTGGAGACATCACTACAACTGTGTAATATTTCTTTGTCTTAAACTTTGACAAATATTGTTTATGTGAATGAAGTGAATGACAGGTTGGGAAGGCTTGATTTATTTCAGATTTACCAATAAAATACCCATGAATTCCTACCGATCAGGGGTTGGTTGAATTAACACAGCTCAGGCCAAAGGTGGGCTGCCACATATAACTCACCACCATTTCCCTTGTGGTCAAATGCCACTGCAATTCCTCCCACTACTGAATACCACCACTATCCTGTCTTCATGTGCCAGATGAAATTGCTTGGTGGGCTGGATCTAGCCTACATCCTGTAGATTGCCAACCCTTGCTTTAGATTATATAATCTATGAAAAATGCTTTGCAGCATCTGGCCTTTGTGTCACTGTGCTTCAATAAGCTTCAGGCTGGGTGTGAATGTTCAGTTGTACTCTGAAGACTGGAAGCCACATCCAGAAGAGAGCAAATGTGTGGTATGTGGTACCACAGACCTGTCTGTGGCGCCACACACCACACATGCAGGCGTTCCCTGCACTGCTACCTTGCAGTGTGTGTGTGCATGTGTGTGGGGGGGGGGGAGTTGACCTGGGAGTTGCTGGCCCCTGCATCCTCTCTCCCACCTGGGGTAACCTGCCATGTGCCACGGGGCATGTGGGACAGGCATTCCCTGGGGAAACAAATGTCTGCACTTGTGTGGACACAGCCTAAGGTTTGTTTGCCAAAACTAAGAATCAAATTTAAAATAGCAGTGTTTAGTAATGAACCTTCTGACCTAGTGTACCAAGCAATCTTTTTGCTGGTTAAGTAGCCTTGGAGGGAAAGGAAAAATGATCAAAGAAGAATTCTGTAATGACTTTATACTGGTTATAGATGGCACAAGTAAATATTCCTGGGGAATATCTTTATGAACTGCCAGGAGAAAATGGGAAGGAGAAAACAAACATAAATGGTGCAACATTTTCTAGCAGAACGTTGTTGAATATGATTTGTTGAAAATTAAACATTCTGTTGAAGAGTGCTGATTTTAATGTAATTTCATTTAGGACCAAACACATTGAATTTCCATTTAATCATGGCTTTTAATTTATTTTTTAAGATAATCTAAAATACAAGTTGGAATAAAATATTTTCAATTTACTAGAAGGAAACACTTCCAGAGCTCAGACGCAATGTTTTATATACATACATACATACATACTTGCATATATACATACATATATATAATTTTTTTCTTCAGAGAAACAATTTAGACAAGAAAAAAATAAAAATCACAGATTTTCCTGCAAAGCAGATAATGAAGTTCCACTGATATGTACTGAACTGTGTCAGAAATAAGGTCTTAGATATCCTTATCAAAAAATTAAAAAACAAAATCATATTTAATAAGTATGGAAACAAATCTAGAAAATCTAAACAGAAAGCATTAGCTATTCATTGCCCAAGCTGGTCACAGCCTGCAAAACTAAAGCGAGCTTTTGAGATGTTTGTAACTCTAAAGAAATTAGGAAAGTGGCAAGATTTATTTTTGTCTACATTCCTTTTTCATAACAAAGAAAAAAGATTAAATTGACCTTGACAGGAGTCGAGCATTAAAATTACTAACACAGTTCATTGTGCTCTAGGTAGGGAAGAAACATCACTAGTTCTCCTAGTACCATTTTTTATTTTGTTTTACTGCATTTCATCATAGAGTGTTTAAAGGAGAGGCTTTTATGTTGCAAGGGAAGGCAATGGTTTATAGCTTACTTTTACTGCTATTAAGATCTAATCTATCACTCGTTCAGTCGATTGTATTTGACAAGCAGCTTCTTAAACTTGAACTTTGTCATTTGGTGACAGATAACTCTGCCTGTTTGCGCAATTTCCTCTTTGCAGAGGCTTCACTATGAAGTGTCTCATTATTAATCACCAGCTTTAGCTATGATTTATTATACCATATAGGCTTGAAAAAGAAAAAAAAAGAAAACAATGATGAGCCACAGGGGAATAAACCTCATTGCATCACCTTGAACAGGTGGTGAACATTTTTCTCTGAAAAGAAGTAACTGAGAAACAGCAGCTTGTTGGAAATAGAAATATGCAGGAAACAGAATGCCTGTCGTTCACTACATAGGGCCATAGTTCTCTATTAGATGAATCCTGACATTGTAAAAGTTACAAAGTTACAGTAGATACTGAGTTAGAGGTATTCCCAGGAAAACAAATTAGCATATTGGAAAGTATCCATGGAAACTCTCTTGCATCTCTGTTTTAGAAGGAATGATTTATTATTCATCATCATCATGAAAACGTAGTGCTGATGAATAGGTCTGGATGTGTATGGAGCTGTTATTTCCCACACTGGGTTCAAATCTGTCAGCATCATCAATAGCCCAAGCCTTAATGCATGCTTTCTTCCTTTATCCAATCAATGTATCTCTCTTACCTGATGGTAAGACAAGGTGGAAACTAGACTACCTGGTGGAAAGAGAGTGGAGTAGTCCAGTTTCCATGCCTGTTTGATGTGTCAGGAGCCTATCTCTTGGGCATGTCATCAAAGATCTTAACTATAGCATTTTCTTCCTTCCTTCCCCTCTAAATTGCAATGCAAAAAAGAACTCACAGGGCAGAGTTAGGTTTTCTGTTGCTGTACAGACCAAAAGACACTACAGTCCTGGTTTTCTACAGCTTCATACCTATTTCATAGATTTCATAGACATCAGGGCTGGAAGGGACCTCGGGAGATCATCGAGTCCAGCCCCCTGCCCAAAGGGCAGGAAGTCAGCTGGGGTCATAGGATCCCAGCAAGATAAGCGTCCAATTTACTTTTGAAGGTGTTCAATGTAGGTGCTTGAATCACCTCTGCTGGCAGACTGTTCCAGACCTTGGGGGCTCGGACAGTAAAGAAATTCTTCCTTATGTCCAGCCTGAAACGGTCTTGCAGGAGTTTGTGACCGTTCGACCTAGTCATCCCTTGGGGCACTCTGGTGAACAGACATTCCCCCAGATCCTGGTGGTCACCCCTGATAAACTTATAGGTGGCCATCAGATCACCCCTGAGCCTGCACTTTTCCAGGCTAAAGAGTCCCATGTCTCTCAGCCTATCATCATAAGATCTGTTTTCCTGACCTCTGATCATGCGCGTAGCTCTCCTCTGGACTCTCTCAAGCTTCTCCACATCCTTTTTGAATTGTGGAGCCCAAAACTGGATGCAGAACTCCAGCTGTGGCCTCACCAAGGCCGGGTACAAGGGGAGAATGACGTCCCAGGATTTGCTCGAGAAGCATCTATGGATGCAAGCCAGCGTTTTGGTCGCTTTATTAGCTGCAGCATCGCATTGGAGGCTCATGTTCATCTTGTGGTCAATGATGACCCCCAAGTCTCTTTCTTCTGTAGTGCTATCCAACGTAGCACTGCCGAGCCTATAAGGATGCTGCAGGTTTTTCCTCCCAAGGTGGAGAACCTTGCATTTTTTGGTGTTAAACACCATCAGGTTCTCGTCTGCCCATTTGCTGAGCTTGTCCAGGTCAGCCTGGATCACCCGCCTATCTTCTGGCGTGGATGCTTTGCCCCAAAGTTTGGTGTCATCGACGAACTTGGCCAGTCCACTCCTGACTCCAATGTCCACATCATTAATGAAGATGTTGAACAGGATGGGTCCAAGGACAGAGCCTTGAGGGACCCCACTGGTCACAGGACACCACGATGAGTGACTGCCATCAGTTACAACCCTCTGGGTCTGACCACGGAGCCAGTTTCCCAGCCAGCGGATCGTGGTGGTGCCAAGGCCACAACTGGCCAGTTTGGCAAAGAGGTGATCATGGGATACCAGATCAAAAGCTTTTTTGAAGTCAAGATATATGACATCAATCTCTTCTCCCTTGTCCAGGTGATAGGTCACCCGGTCATGTAAGGAAATGAGATTGGTCAAACAAGACCTACCCACAACAAACCCATGCTGGCTATCCCTTAGGATGTTAGCCTGGGCCAGTCCATCAAGGATGGCCTCCTTAATAAACTTTTCTAAGATCTTCCCCAGGATAGAAGTCAGGCTAATGGGCCTGTAGTTAGCCAGATCTACTCTCCTCCCTTTCTTGAAGATCGGCACCACATTGGCCTTCTTCCAGTCTTTGGGCACTACATCAGAGCGCCAGAAGTTTTCAAAGATCCGTGCCAGGGGCTGGGCTATGACGCTCGCCAGCTCCTTGAGTACCTTGGGTTGCAGATTGTCAGGGCCAGCTGACTTGAAGGTATCCAGCTTCTCAAGAGGTTCCTTCACGAGGTCAGCATTTATGGAGGGTAGGGGATCCCCATCACCCAGATTTCCCTGTCCCATAGCAGGCATGGGCGTCCCGTGGGACTGATGAAAGACTGACGCAAAGTACCTATTTAACAGGTTGGCTTTTTCCTGGGCGTCAGTTGTCAGTTGTCCCATCTGGTTTAGCAGGGGTCCAACATTGCCCTTGCTTTTCCTCCGGCTCCCCACATATCTGAAAAAGGACTTTTTGTTGTCCTTGATGCTTGAAGCTAGTTAGAGTTCAGTTGCAGCCTTGGCTTTCCTGGTTTGCTCCCTGCAGGACCGGACCAGTGCAGAATAATTCTCCTTGGAGGTGTATCCCGTCCTCCATCCTTTGTAGGCTTTCATGTTTAGCCGCAGGAGGTCCGCTAGGTCCCTGGAGAGCCAGAAGGGCTGCTGTGCCTTCTTGCTGCCTTTTGTCCATGTTGGAATAGATTTAGCTTGTGCATTAAGGATCGCTTCCTTGAGAAGCAACCACTCTTCTTGAACTCCCATCTCTCTGGGGTCATGGTCCCTAAGGGCCTGACCGACAAGCCTCTTGAGCTTGTCAAAGTTGGCTTTTCTGAAATCAAGGACTTCTGTGTTGCTGACTGACTTGCCAGCTTTATGGCGGATGGTGAAGGTGATCAGCTCGTGGTCGCTGTCACCCAGCTTCCCATCAATCACTAGGTCGCCGATTAGGTTGCCCCCTGTAGCCAGCACCAGGTCAAGCAGCAGTTTGCCTCTCGTTGGCCCATAGACTTCTTGAGTCAGGTAGAGGTCATGCATGCATGAGATAAAGCTTGCAAGTGCTCAGATTTTGCTGAATGATTTTCCCACGAGATGTCCAGGTAATTGAAGTCACCCATGACAACCAAGGTCCTGGAGCAAGTGGCCTCAGTCAGTTCCCGGGAGAAATCTTGGTCAAGTTCAGGACTTTGAGTGGGAGGTCTGTAGTAGACTCCCACCGTTGTGTCCCCTGTGCCGTATTCCCCACAAATTTTTACCCAGAGGGTTGGTAGGTGCATGTGAATGACTACAAAGCTAGGGACAGATATTAGACATAAACCAGTTTAAGTAATCAGAAGCTGGTTTAAACCTGTAACAGAAAAGATGTTCAGTGCACATCAACTAGGTTTAATTCAACCGATTTCAGCCATTCTCAAACCATAGAGGGGTCTGGCCCCTCCTCTCTGATCCCTGGCTGGAGCTTAGCACAAACTTGCAGGCACAGAACATCTGCCTGGCTTCTCCCTGCTAAGCAGGGATCATTCCCTCCTCCCCTCTGCCTTACAAAGACACTTCAGCATTAGCTAGCAGACCACAAACTCACTACAGTCTGTACTGTGGGAGAGGACAGAGGCAGACAGGCCTTTTGGAACTAATCAACAGGTAGCTAAATGTCCTTCCTTGGAAAAGCTGTTTAAGAAGAGCTCCATTAGTTAATGGAGAGAGGCTTTGTTTTCTTAATGAGTGTATAAACAGAGTTAGAGGTGATAAACATTCCCTGCTGGGCAGCTCAGGAGAGGGAGGAATAATCAGAGTATCCTGCTGGGGCCTGGACATGCCCCCTTCAGCTCTGCCTTGTGGAAGCAAAGGGAGGGCTGCTGTAGTGCCCCCAGGTTTCTAGCCTAAGCCATTGCAGACATGTCCCTGTATTTCTGGGATGTCTGTCTGGGTTACAAACTGATTTAGCTTAGCCAAGTTAGACTAATCTGCAAAGATTGAATGAATTCAGGATCAGGCTTTTGGAATGTCTGTCCCTAGCACAAAGGTACAAAGAAATGGATAAGAATCTCACAAGCACTATATCTATTTAGAAACAATTGCTGTACTACCATCTTGTTTTAAATCATGATTGATTTGAGGTCTTATGTAATTCTGTCAAAGATGTGCTTAATACACTACTACATTAAAAAATATGCCATAATATAACAGGAGGTTCAGTATAGTATCCAGACACAGTTGAGTGAATTAGCTGTTTATCATGTTCACAAGACCTAAGCTAATAAGGTCTCCCTGAATATAAGGTCTCCAGTAGTTGAAAAGACAAACTGAGGTTATGTGAAAGCTTTTGTTACATAACTACAGAAATCCAGTTTTTGCAAATGGCACTGAGGGCCATGTTACACATTATACGGTGAGTTGCTCAAATGTTGATCCGTGTTAGTGCTAGCACGAGTTTGCAGCAGTTACACATTCAGCTCAGCAGGGGCCTGGAGGACTGAAAGGTAAGAATCCTTCCCTCCCATTCCAAGCTTCCCCTGTCCCCCACTAGGGCTCCCCAGGTTCCCCCTAACCCTGGAGTTCTTTTCTGCCCCTTCTGCCCCATGGGTTCCCCACTTGTCTTCCCCACCCCCTGCTTACTTGTGGCTGCCAGCTCTGTCTGTCCCAGGCAAACAGGCAGAGAAGTGTAAACCTGCCTACCAGTCCCCTGCTGCTGCTGACAAGCTGCTGCTCTTCTTCAGGCTGAGCCCAGCTCAGAAAACAGCAGTAGCCAGGTAGGCATCTTACCTCTTCTCTAACTTCTCCCCTGGGACAGACAGTGTGGGTAGCCACAAGTTAATGGGGAGGGGGCTGTGAGCGAGGATCTGGGATACTAGGGAGGGTGGTGGGGGACAGTGGGCCTGATCTGGTCCATCAGGAGATAGAGGCACATGGAGTGTTCACATGATTGTGTAGCCAGGTGTGGCTACATGTTAGTGTACTGCGGATCAGAGACAAACTTAGGCTGGAGTAGCATAACTTTAAGCTGTCTAAAGAGCGCTTAAAACTAGTTTCTGGTGTTAATGTGTAGACAATCCAGGGGTTAAGAGCTCCAGCAGCTGCCTAAAATTAACTTGTAACAAAGCCCTAATAGATCACAAAGAGAAGTCATGATCAGAGGTATAACCAGGAAGTACTGCAATTGGGGTGGTGGCAGTGCACATTGCAGGAACACTGGCCTACACCTTCATTGAGGAGCTAAAAAAATGTAATCAGTTTCTGTGGCAAAAAAGGAAGTGACATTTTCCTCAGCAGCCACATACTACCCATTGCTGTTCCTGCAGGTAGTTCTTCTCTTTTTGTCCTGTTGCTGGGACCAGAACCGCTGCAAGGGAAATGCAGGGTGCAGAAGGAAGAGGGAAAGAGAAGGATGGGAGGTGAGACACGTTGCTAGTTCCATTTCTGGTACTCCTCCCCCTAGTGCCTTGCTCACCCACCCATCATTATACTAGGTGTATATATATAATCCACAGCTTCATAGTTTCCTTTCTGCTTTGCCGGATGGAAATTCACTGCTGAAGTGTATTAAATTTCCTGTTCATGTTGTCATAGTAAAAGTAGGCTTCAACAGCTAAAGGCAGATAAGGGGAGGTCAAAGACACCAGGTTGGACATTATCTGATTTGTGGTCTCTTTCAGAGATGGATGTGAGAGAGGCTTAATCTATGGCTCAAATGCAATGATGTGAAGGGAAACCCAGAAGTTCATCTGCATAGAAATTGAGAAGCTGTATTTTCTGGTGTTCTTCCACCAAAGTGTAGTTTTGTTGTCAGAACAAAAACATAAGTTACAAAATAGTCATGATCTCAAAGGTCGGATCCAGATGTGCAGGCATGTGAAGTTTGTGGTACCGCAAACCTCTTTGTGGTGCCACAAAATGCATATCCAGCTACTTAAAATGTGCCCTATGCTGCAACATTTCAGTATGGGGCAAAATTTGCTACCAGGAAATCCCAGTAACAAAAAAAATAAATTTAAATCAACTTCTCTAGTTCTGCCCTGGGTCTTCCAGCATGCCAGCAGCTGGGAGGAATGGGAAAATGGCAGTTTCTCAAAAGCAGGGCATTTTGCCCCTCAAAAAGCACACATGTAGGTGAGTGCACAGTGGCAAAAAGTAGTGGCACAAATTTGTGCTGCTACTTTTTTAGCTGCTGCAAGTGCATGCCCCTGCATGTGGGTACATGCCTAAAATGATTAGATCATGATAGGCAGTCTTGTCTGCATCCAGGTGTGAATGACCAGCCATGGATCATACATAGACAAGAAGGTGCTACGACTCAGATACTGCTGCTGCTTAACTCCATGGTGGCACAGGGACAGCACCTACAGCTGGAGCCCCATGCTACTGAATACCACTGATGCCCCATGTCTGTGGTTCAGATCCAGTCATTCTGCAGGTTTTCTGACCTATGGGCCAAAGGTTGCCAGTGCCCTCTGGATTAGATTCCCAACTACCCAATTCCTGATGCCATATTCATAATTTGATAAACAAGCTAAACCTCCTTCACACATCAGTTGAGCTAACACTCAAGCTGACATCCTCAGTAAAAGGACTGTGGGTTTATGTGGGTTTGCATAGGGTCACCATTAGCTAGGCCGTGTCAAAATTAAATTGAGTCAGGTATGGGCACAGCATGTGGACACTTTAGTATCTCTGTGGCTTGTGGTATGCACACAACTCTTCTGTATTACGTACAGGACCTTGCATAAAGAACTGTTTCCAGTAAAGAGGTAGTGGTCTTATTACTGCTCTTGCAAGGGTCTTGTGACTAGATTTATGTTTGTTCAGCCACATCAGGAAGTTCCTGTTGCCCCTCGCAGACTGTCTCCTGAGATGCCACACTTCCTGGACACTGTTTTCAGGAGGACATAATTTATGCTACAAACACTAGCATGGCTGTTTGTCTGTGATATCCCTCCTCTATGGGTAAGTGGACAAAAGCTGAGTATTTTTTACATGTTCACTAATGGAAATGTAATATTTTAATTTAAGTCTACTTATTGTCATCATGATGCTGTGAAGTACGTCTGATTAACATTGATGCAATTTTGAGGTGAAGCAGACTTTTTTTCCTATGAGCAGAACATTAGAAAATTACTCACATTCTCCATAAAGCAGCTGGCACGCCTGTTGGCTGATCTCCCTTTCTTTTTCCAGGTGGCTCGATAAATTTTAATACAATATATAAATACACGAGAAAAATATCCACAAATGTTACATTAAAAAGGTATTACCTCAGGCACAGCCTCATTTCATATTTTACAACCTGACTGAGCTGATGTTCATACAAAATACAGCCATTATTATATTTTCAGCAGCATGATGAACACATGATAAAGATTTGAATATGGTTGAATATCTATCTATCTATCTATCTATATATATAGAGAGAGAGAGACGTACATGTATATGTATGTATGTGTGTGTGTGTGTGTGTATGTAGGTATCTATATATAGAGAGAAAGAGAGCTATCTATCTATCTGTCTATCTGTCTATCTATCTATCTCCTGATTTGATTCTAAATTACTCCATCTATGCAGGGGTATAACTTTGTTGGCTTGAATCAAGTTGCAGTGGTACAAACCTGGGATAATGCATGGATGAATCAGGCACATTGTATTCCCATTGGATGCCCACTATGTGTCAGGGAGGCCCAGGTGAGGGAGATTCCTTGCCCTCCATTGAAGCTGACCTCGTAAAGGAACACCTCAACAGGCCGGATACCTTCAAGACAGCCAGCCTGATGGGTTACCCCAAGGGTACTCAGGGCACTGGTGAGCATCATAGCTCAGCCCCTGGCATGGATCTTTGAGAGTTCTTGGCACCCTGGTAAAGTGGCAGATGATTGGAAGAAGGCCAATGCCGTGCCTATCTTCAAGAAAAGGAGGAAAGTAGATCCGGCAAATTACAGGCCCATCAGCCTGACCTCTATCCTGGGGAAGGTCTTGGAAAAGATTATCAGGGAGGCCATCTTTAACAGACTAGCTGAAGGCATTATCCGGAGAGATACCCAGCATAGGTTTGTTGGGGATAGGTCTTGCTTGACCAATCTCATTTCCTTTTATGACCAGGTGGCTTATCACCTGGACAAAGGGGAAGAGATCGATGTCATATACCTTGATTTTAAAAAAGCCTTCGATCTGGTATCCCATGATCACCTCTTGGTTAAACTGGCTAACTGCAGCCTTGACGTCACCATGATCCACTGGCTGGGAAACTGGCTCTGCAGTAGGACCCAGAGTGTGGTGGTTGATGGAAGCCACTTGCCTTTGTGTGCTGTGACCAGTGGGGTCCCACAAGGCTCTGTCCTAGGGCCTATACCGTTTAACATCTGCATCAGTGATGTGGACATTGGTGTCAGAAGTGGACTGGCCAAGTTCACTGACAACACCAAACTCTGGGGTAAAGCAGCCACACCTGAGGAGAGGAGGGTGATCCAGGCAGATCTGGAAAGACTCATGAAATGGGTGGATGAGAACCTGATGGTGTTCAACACCGAAAAATGCAAGGTTCTCTACTTGGGAGGAAAAACCTGCACTATGCATATAGGCTCGGTAGTGCTACACTGGTTAGCTCTACAGATGAAAGGGACTTGGGGGTCATGGTTGACCACAAGATGAACAGGAGCCTTCAGTGTGATGCTGCGGCTTGTAAAGTGAGCAAAATGCTGGCTTGCATCCATGGATGCTTTTCAAGCAGATGGGACGTCATTCTCCCATTGTACTCGGCCTTGGTGAGACCGCAGCTGGAGTACTGTGTTCAGTTCTGGGCTTCGCAATTCAAAAAGGATGTGGAGAAGCTTGAGAGAGGCCAGAGGAGAGCCACGCTCATGATCAGAGGGCAGGAAAACAGACCTTATGATGAGAGGCTGAGAGCAATGGGGCTATTCAACCTGGAAAAGCGCAGGCTTAGGGGTGATCTGGTGGCCACCTATAAGTTTATCAGGGGTGCTCATCAGGATCTGGGGGAACGACTGTTCACTAGAGCCCCCCAAGGGATGACAAGATCAGATGGTCACAAACTCCACTGTGACCGGTTCAGGCTGGACGTAAGAAAAAACTTCTTCACTGTCCGAGCCCCCAAAGTTTAGAACAGACTGCCACCAGAGGCAGTTCAAGCGCCCACTTTGAACGCCTTCAAAACACATTTGGATGCTTATCTTGCTGGGATCCTATGATCTCTGTTGACTTCCTGCCCCAGGGGCAAGGGGCTGAACTCAATGATCCTCCGGGGTCCATTCCAGCCCAAATGTCTATGAAATCTACATGTCCTCCTATGGCGATGTAACGATGTGTTACGTCATTGTATAGTGCACTATAGTGAAATTGTTATCACTTGGGTCTACATGTGATCGGCAGCTACGTTGCCATGGCAGCACCAGTATAGCATGCTGGTATGGCAATATAGCGGCAAAATCTGCTGCACATATGGCACAGTAGTTGCCTGTACTGTGCCATGTTTTAGTACTTTCAAAAGGAATTAATAAAGCACTGCGCTGTAGCCATGTTGTTGTATGGAGATGAGTAGACCCACACATAGTTATTTAAAAACAGTGAAAACAAAACCCTCATGAGCAAAATTTTGCCTTAGTTTTTATTTTCTGTGGACTGGTTAACCTGTCAGTAATATTGTGACAAATCCATTTTGTGTTTGGAGCTGAAGTGGAATTTTCCACGGGAAATAAATGGGATAAACACCTATTTAACTCTCATTGCATTGGGCACCTAATTCTAGTAGGTTTTTTCAAAGTCCCAGTTGGCATATAGAAATTATACTTAGCAGTATGGAAATGGGACAGATACCCATGCATGGTAATATATGGGTTTATTTTTAATCAAGAATGCTAAGGTTTCCCTTTATATTTTTTAAATATGTGATGTAAACTGTATAATATTCATTTCAATGCAGTCTATTTGAAACATTTTTTAGTTCTGGCAATGCAGTCATTTTTAATGATGTTTTGTAGGGAACACTAGTTATTCTGTAGGCGATGACCTGAGGAGCATCTTCAGGTTTACAAACAGTAGAGTGTGACATGACATTTTGATACACAATGTTATAACTGAATCTGAAGAGCATCATGTGTATTTGCAGCTTGGATAACCTTTTTTCAGCTGTGGCAGTGGCTTTCTGAAGTGTGAATAAGAGTGAAGAATATAAGAACCATCACAACTTCTGTTTAGATTTAGTATCCACAATCAGCTGGTAGTCATGGTCTCGGAAAATAATTCAGTGTTTCTGCAATGGAGTAGCAGCCTTGGCTTCAAAATTTGCAGTTTATAGCTTTTCTCTATTTTCTGGACCATATGCCACTTAAGAGGGCATCCAAACAGAAAGAAGAGAACAGAAGCTCTCCATGTGCTTCTTTCTGATCCTTTATATGTGCTTCTCTGCAGGGTGAGAGTTTATAGTTCACTGTAAACCAGTATTATCTCTTGCAGCAAAGGCCAGATTTTCTCCCCTCTGTGCAGTTAAGGTCTCTTCTCCCCGCTTTAGGAATATCACTGATTTTTATAAATCTTGCCTTGCTGATCCTTCCTCAATCAGAATTAGAAATCATTAGGAAAAGTTGAATTGACACTTGGTATGGGCCATATCTTGTATTATAAATCAACCAGGGATGCCATGATACACATTCCCACCATAGAAATATGCTGACATGTGTGAAATGAAGAAAAAAAACCCCACCCTGGCCAGAGTGATTTTGAATTCCTTTAATGCCTGGGTTCCTGCTGCCTTATTAGCCAAACAAAACCAAAATTAGAAAGAGGAGCCCACAGTCTGTCCTAAGCACTATCAGCGAAAAGCTTTGTTAGCTGTGCTACATTTATGTGGGCCTAAGCTGGGAATGTGAGTCTTGAAAATGTCAAACCTGTATGTAGGATTTAGTCCCCAAACAGTGGAACATCAGGCCATCCTGTAAGCTCCAACCTAAAATCCTAGCATAAAGTAGGTGAGGTTTTTGTTGGGGCTTTTTGGTTGAAATTGATGGGATCAGGATTTAACCAAGGCATTCTAGAACCAAGTCCCAAATTATTTTCCCTTGTAAACTTGATTCTAAGTATTTGAACTGTCTATCATTTTTCTGAAACAGTTAAATAAATTGAAATTGTATATATAAAAATATAGCATAATCAGATCCTCCCTCTACATCTTTATTTATGCTTATTTTTTCTATAAAAGTATTAAGAACACCAGCTGGAAACTGTGATTATGGTTCATACCAAGTACAGAAATGTCCTTGATTGTTTCTTTATTCTATTTGTCTCCTTCATTTATTCCTCTGTAACATCATCCATTTTAATTGTATCCTTTTTAGGTCCAGTCTCTGGACTGTCTCTTTGTCTAGAGACTGTGAAGTGAGCTTCTTCTCATTCAAGGTGAGCCATTTTATATGTGAAATTCTAAAATTGGGTGGAAATAATAATAAAAATTACAGAGCAATAGTATCTGATTTAATTGTCCTGTGTTTTGCTGACCCATAAACCAGTTTCAATAATATTCACTTACATCAATAGTAATGACCCCTAATGACCCACAGAAGTTGCTAACAAGATTGTACTGATTGTCCACTCAATATATTCCATGTGCCTTTTAATTTAAAGATGGCAGTGGAAAAATGGAGTAAGGCTTTCAATTTTCATCATATTTCAAGTCTCAGTGCTTTATGCGTTGGTTATTTTTGTAAACCAACTAATGGCATTACATATTTGCAAACTGGGTCACAAGTTAATTTACAAGCTATAGAAGTAGTAAACTTAAACTAATGCTGAAGACTCTTTTTTTTTCTTTGTAAATACAGTTATGAAACTTGAGATCTGTAGATGCAGACGTGAATATATGAAGTTTTCCTATAGGCCAGGTACAATGCAATGAGTCATTAGGTGACCTTCTAATAGTGGCATATTGATAGCCATAAAACTGAACTAGAGTTAAGAGAGAAGCTGCATTTGAAAATATCTTTAAATGTTAATGTTTTCAAATGTAACATTAGCCAGAAGGCACAGCTGAATTTGCTAGCTAGAAATTTAATGGCAAGAAAGGAAAATTACTCACCTGGTAGTTATACTTCTTTGAAAATATTATCTCATAGTATTCTCAATCTTGAAAAAGAAAAGGGGTAGATTGGGAGAGGGGCAAGGAAGGGAAAGGGGAAGGGGTGCAGTAGTGCAGTTGTGCCCTCCTTTGATTCCTCTGTCACCCAAAAGTTTAAAACCAACTGCCCAGGAGGAGCATTGGCATTTCTATTCAGGCAGCCCTAAGGGAGTCAGTTGACTTCATGGCTCATTATAATCTACCTGATTCTTGCTAATCTCTCTTTACTCCACATGTGTTAATAGCTCTCTTTCCTTTTTCATGGTCTTTATGGTCCATTAATCAAGATATCCTTTTTTTGCAACTTGGCTGTCTGTTAGCCATTCCTGGTAATCTCTCTCTTCCATTTCATGGCTCTGCAGACTATTTTTAGCTGTAGCTAAAAATGTTAACTCATGTGTGTTAATATTAACTCCGGTGAACGTTGACTTGGGTATAGAAATGACTGACTGAAAAGTGTTAGATGCACAGGGAGTCTAGACTTTGTTTTACAAATCTGAATAAAAGTTGCATTTAATGATGGCGACTACAGGACTTATGAAACAATATCTTTTGACTATTTTGCCTAGCTTGTTGTGGTTTATTAAATTTATATATAATCTAGCAAATTAGTGTGCATTCCCATAAAGTTATATTTGTTTTTGCTTTGATCTTAAACTGAATAATATAAAGTGAAGTTGTTCTACTTCCTCTTTAACTGGAGCAAAACATGAGTTATCTTATATGTGATGATACACCAGCCCATCTGCACCCCCTGTTTCAAAAATCCTCAGTCCACCCATGAAAAGTAAGTAGCACAAACAATTTTCATTCTAATAAGACAGGAAATAATATATTCTGTTATTACATAATATAAATAATAAATATATCAGTATTATGTATGCCATCTTTCAAATGTATTTAGGACTGATCAAGACACATGACATGGCTTAATGAAAGACGGGCACATGGATGTGTGTAACCAGCAGGCATCAACTGTAGTAGCAAGGTGGTTGAACACTATTCTCCCTCAAACTAGGCATTTAAGAGTACATCTATATTACACAAGGCAAAGATGCCCCAAGCTGCCTGTCAGTGTGCTAGTTCACATCCTGGAGTTTCCATGCTGAGAGGCAATACCACATAGAGGTATGTGAGCTATTTATCTTCAATCCAGCACTGCCCTAATGCAGACATATAGTTTATGGTTCTGGGATTAGTGCTTGCTACAGAACTGTGCTTTGCACCATTTAGAAATATCCTAAATCAATCCAGGGTACAGTTACTAGGCTCCATGATAAAACCAGTTTAATAAAGGAAACTCTTTTTAACCTAAACTCTAATACTCAGCTTACTTCTGAATCCCCTTGCCTTGGATATCCAGAGGTCAAAAAAAAAACATGGAAAAAAAACTGGAGCAGTGCACGCATGGACAGCATGCGATGATGAAAAGTGGAACTGGAATGCCCAGAGCCATGCTGTGGCTGGGTCACCACTACTGCAGCCCTGGGAGGTCCCCAGGGCCCCAGGTAAGACTGCTCAGGCCAGCACAGTGCTGACCCCAGCCTTCCCTACCCCACCCAGAGGTACTTGGCATGCGCCAAAGCATGCATGCACGTGCATTCCCCAGGGATAAGTAGCTGCGGCTCCAGGTGCACCACTGCTACTTCTTCCCAGGGAACCAAACATCCACATTTATCTGGATGTGCCCTTTGACTTTTTATCTGTATTGGCTACAAGTTGCAATGGACTAACATTTCTATGTTCCTTCTAGCTAAGGGTCTATTTTCACTTCTTTTGAACAAAAGTGTGTTCTGCAAGGAAGGTGAAAAATAATCATACCCCCATTCATTTTGGTCCAGTGGAAAAAAAAATCCTTCCTGATCCCTAAAGCAGGCAGTTATTTAGAAATAGAGTAGTAAGACCTATTTTCCCCAGGGTTTTACAAGTTTTATACTGACTGATTTAACATATTTGGAAATCACTCTGCTTAAAAAATAAACTACAAAATCTAGATGAATACTCAGAGTGATAAAAAAGATAAAATACTGTCACTTCCTCCCCATTTTCCTCAGTGTTCTCCACATCCTGTGGAAACATAATTTGAAAAAGTACTTTTAATTTACAGTAATGCTACATTTTGTGTCATGGAGAAATTATGTGTAGCAAAAAGCTGGATCAGCATGACACTGTAGAAGGACTAATGCTGGTAGGGGCAGAACAATGATGACAGTTAAAAAGAAATGTTCTTTCCTTTTGGCAACATTTTGTCAGGGGTAGATCTAAATTAAAGGTAAAGGAATGGGTCCATAGCTCTGGAAGGGACTGTCCAACAGATGCTGTAAAGAATGCTGAACCCTGAATAGATCAGCAGATATCAGAGATCATGCTAGATATAACCAATCCATTCATGTTCCCCTTTCAATAAAATTAGATTTTTGCACACATGTTACTGAAAAGTTCACATCTGTTTCTTGTTTTTATTGATGTTGTCCAAGGTGTATTATAATTAATCCAGTGAAAGTTCCCTGTCCTGAGATGGTTATAGTCTTGATAATTCCCATCACAATAAATACTTGATAGCTGCATATGTTTCTTTCTAGTCCCACTGATGAGAATCTACTCAGTAAGCATTCCCATTGATTCAAGTAGCTCGGCCAAGTACTACCTAAATAGTACCCAGCAGGAGAAAGAACCCATGAGACAATCAGGATTATATATAGCTCATACAATGTACAGAATGTAGTTAGATAATTTTGTTAAATAAATTAAGATTAGTCTATAAAGGGTTGTTTTCTTAGTGAAATCTGAATGTCAGTAGCACACAGATTGAAAGTAATGAATCAAAGAATAATTTGAAGAAGCAGAGTAAGGCAGCTTCTTCAAAAATTATTAGAGGTCTAGAAAGCATGACATATAAGGTAAGGTTGGAATAACTGGGTTTACTTAGTCTAGAAAAGAAAAGATTATGGGAGGATTTGATAACAACCTTCAAATACAAAAAGGGTTGTAATGAGGATGGTAATCAATTGGTTTCATAGAGGGAATGACAAGATGTTATGGGCTTAAATAGCAACAAGGGAGATTTAGGTTAGATATTAGGAAGAGTTTTCTAATTATGTGGGTGGTTAAGCATTAGAACAGGCTATGTACAGAGATCGTGAATTCTCTATTCTTGAAAGTTTTTAAGTGCATGTTAAACAAATTTTTGTCTGGGATAGTTCAGACAGGATGATCCTGCTTAAACAGAAGTCTGGACTGGATGACATTCTGAGGTCAATTCCTGCCTTGTTTTTCTATAATTTTAGAGAACTGTTCTAGGCATAGGACACCAGACAAGCCTGAAAGAAGTGGAAAAAAGGAGACCATCAAGAAGTGCTACATGGATAGGAGTAGGTGGTTGATGAAGTGACCAGAGATGGGGGACAGTGTTCATCCAGGTCATTCCAACTTACCTGCACCTGCATGCACTCTCCAAACCCTAATGCATGTCTGTGAAGCTGCTTTAGGATCTCCAGTAGCTACCATCAAGAAACCATGATTTTCCAAATGACTGCAGAAGAAGGCTCCTGAGTATCTTCATCCACATATCTGCTTGTTTGGAGACTGTCAATGGGTGAGCGGGGGGGGTGAGCTGCCAAAATGTAGGCAAGCCCTAAGTGCATAAGTATAGTTAGCTGCTAATTAGGAAAAGCCCTCTTGCTCAGACTACTTGTGATTTTCCCATGCTGTACAATTAAGACAGTTTCTCAGTGCTCAAGTCTGCCTCCCTCTCTGCCTTCAGTTTCTAAGTCAGGGGCAGGCAATTATTTGGGCCCACGAACCACCATAGGCAGTTTTGGGGAAATGTCATAGACCAGTCAGTGCCCTGCCACACCCAGCCTGGAGCCCACGCAGCCTGTGGCTCCTCTCTGCCATTGCCACCAGTTCCTAGAAGCATCTGATTGCATAGTCCCAGCCTTGACTCCAGACTACCCTGTGCCTGCTCTGGACTCACCCCAGCCAGAGTGGACCAGCTCTGGACCAGCCAGAACCCACATGCACAGCCCCACCCCTGGCCTACCCCATGCCTGCTCTGGACTGCCTGCTCATGCTGAGCAGTGGCAGAAACTGCTGCTAGGCATAGGGGAAAAGCAGTCACTTCCCCTCACCACTGCCAGGTCCTTCTTTCTGCAGTTGCCTGTTGTTCACGCCCAGGTTGCCCTGCTGTTCCTCTACACTGCCACCACTGGATGGCCCAAAGGCAGCGGTGATGGTGGTGGAGAGGATCCACAGGTCATCCCAGGTACAGGCTCCATGCAGCTGCAGCAAGAAGGGCCCAGGAGTGGCAAGAGGGAGGTGGACACTTTTCCCCCATATCTAGCAGCATCTTCTACTTAATCACTGGTGCTGCTCAGCATGGGCAGGCAGTCCAGAGCAGGCACAGGGCAGGCTGGGATCAAGGCTGTGCATGTAGGTTCTGGGTGATCTGGAGCTTTTCCACTCTGGCCAGAGTGAGTCCAGAGTTGGCACAGGATGGGCTGGGGTCAGGCTGTGCACATGGATCCCCACCAATACCACAAGGCTGGGGCCAGCAGCGGTGGCAGCTGGAAGGAGCCACCACTGCCTGAGGTGTCTAGAAATGCAATACAACCCAGGAACTACCCTGGGGGCAGTGGGATGAACTGGGCACAGAGTGGGATTGGGGTAGTTCCTTGAAGGGACTGTGGTAGGTACATGCCTCAACTGTCCTTGTGACCGGTTCCAAGAAGGTCAAACCTGGCCTTAGCATGCTTCAGCTCCTTTGCCTGCAAAAGTCCAGAGAGATATTATAAGATTATGTTGTTGTCCTGTGAGGTCAGGCCAACTCTCAAGATCTCAAAATTGCACTGTTGGATGGGAGGGTGTGACACAATTGCATATATACACACACACACAAAAATCAATTAGGTGCATACACACACACTACCAACTCAGGCACATACACATCCAAGATTACCAGTGTAAGCACATAGACACCAATAATTAGACAAAAATCAATTGTCAATACCCACACACTCAGTACACATACATAGATCAATAATTTATATATCATGCACACAATGATATATATTCACACACACGTCTACACATACACACACTTACACATACACACAGGTGATTTTCTATCTTGGGTGGTGTGGTATGTGTGTGCTTGGGGTACTTGGGATATGTAGGGTGTTTGGTGATGCTGGGAGCTGGAGAAGGGCTCTGGGTGCTGGGAAAAACAGCATGGGAGAGGCTGTGGGTGTGGGGAGCTGCTGGAGGCAGTGGGGCAGAGACAAGAAGCAGGGAAATAGAGGGAAACACAGAGAGCGATTGGAGAAAGAAAGTGGAGGCAGCAGGGAAGAATTGGCAAGCTAGGAACAGAGGGAGACACATAGAGAAATTGTGGAGGCAGCAGGGCAGAGATGGGAAGCAGGGCAACAGAAGGAGACACAGAGAGAGACTGGAGAGAGAAAGTGGAGGCAGCAGGGCAGAGATGAGAAACAGGAACAGAGAGAGAGAGAGACAGGAAAGATTGGAGAGAAAAGGCAGGAAGTGACCAGGATCAGGGAGACAGCAAATGCAGAGAGAGAGAGAGACATGGGAGGAAGAACAGAGGGGCCGAGAGCAGGAATTGGAGTAGCAGTGGGAGGTCAGTAAGACAAAACCCAACCCAAAGACCAACTCAGGTTCTAAATTAACAGCTTTATTAAACAAACAATATACTGTACAGCTCACAGAGTTAGTGTTTCCTACACACACACACAAGTACTCATGCACCTACACAATGGTAGCAGGGGAGGAAAAGACTTGGGGGAGAGATTTAAGTTAAAGTGTGGAGGGACACAGTCCAAATCCTGTGTTTGGGGAAGGGAAGTGGGTGATAGCTCCCTATCCTGGGCTGTGAGTTGATCCTCAAAGGCCAGTCAGGGTCTTCTCCAGCAAGCTGTTGTCCAGAGGGGGTCATCGGCAGGGCCTCTGGATGGATAAGTGGCATGGCACAGTGCTGGTCCAGATGCAGAGGGCATCCCACTGGGTCTGTCTTCACTACCCCTTTTTACAGGAGCAGACCTTCTATGACCATAGTGGCAGGGCCATGCCCAGGCAAGGGTCAGCCCTGGTGTACTGAGCATGTGCACTCCAGGCAAGGACGTGCAGTTCCAGGTGTCTGTGTTGCAATAGTGGGTTGGCTGATTTCTGTAGGGTCTTTGTCTTTCAAATGCTGGGTCCATGGTTCCTGGGTGAGTCAATGAAAGGCAATAGTCCAGTCATTAAGCTGATGGTTCAGTCACGGGGTTCATTATTGAGCAGAGGCCTACTACCACTGTATCTCAAACACCCTCATTCATCTCCATTCATTCAACCATTTTACATAAAACTGGTTAAACGAGTCATAGGTTACACCTGGGCAGCAGACACAAAATGGAGGCTTGACATACAAAGTGGAAACTTGACATGACTTATGCTAACTTACATATGTAGGCCTAAATCATATAGTATCTAGTAAAAATCAGTAAAACAGTACAATAAAACAATAAAAAACTATATTAACATAATTATTCTACAATATAAAACAGTGGATATCTATAACAGGGCACTTATTTGCAAAGAAGAGGACAAAAAAACTTGCTACCAAAATAAAATGCTAAAGCTTAGCCTATGTCTTAGCTTACTCATACTTATCTATAGGAAATAGAGAGGGAGAGAAAAGTCAGAAATACTTGGGGAAGGGAAGGGAATGCATTTTTTTATATATATATATATATATATATATATATATATATATATAAAACAGAAAACTGGGGTTGTGTTACAGAGTAAAATCAAGAAATCAGGGTAGATCAAGGTGCGCACAAGGAAAATATATCCCAAAGATAAGACACTAGCTCTTTAATGAGGTCGTGCTAATGTACCAGCTGTATTGCTTGGGTGGATCTGGCTGTTGGCAGTTAGTCATAAGCAAAGGCTCCAAGCAGTTGTATGACAGAGTTGTCTACCAGTTATCTCTCTGTCTTTTAGTGTATTGTTCCTGAAAGCTTTTCTATGGTTCCTATGCTGAACTGATGTACAACAAACACATCAAGGAACAAGCTGTTTTAGCAGAAGGGATGATTTCTTGTTCAAATGACTGACCATACATATACCACAGTTCCAAGATTAAAGTAGGTGGTTTTATAGAGGCCATGTAAATAACAACTGAATCACAGATCTGCCAGAAGAAGCACCAGATTTCAATGCTTCCACTAGAGAATGGTAAGAAGCAGCAAAATGATGGAGCTGGATTTAACACTCACATCAGAGCTTTTTTGGACAGAATCCTTTTTCGGTTTACATCCCTAGATAATAGTACCTGAGCTGTGAAACTGCCATTTTTGGTGCTGCACTATATTGTATTCCACATGCTTGTGTCTTCACACAGCTATTGAGCAGATGCAGTAGGCTGCAATGGGTCTGGGCAAATATGTATCTCCATATGCATGTGCCTTGGGGAAACAAAAGTCATGAAATTGCTGCCAGCCCAAACCTATTTCAAGCAGATGTTGGACAGGGGAGGAGAGCCTTCTACATTTTAGTTCAATAGCCTCATGGTTAGGGTGATTATCCAGGAAGTAGAGACCCAGACTCTAGGACCTTCTTGTCAATGTCTCTCCAACTTCCCAGCACAATGCTTTAACTTTCAGGCTACAATTCTTTAACTTCCAGGACAGGCATTATTCAATTCTCTTTCCAGCCCTCCTCTTAATGCTGCTGCCCTGGGGTATAGATGCACTATTATCATTTGTTTTCTGAGGTGAGACACTACCACTGATAAACACTTGGTGAAAACTCTCAGAGCTATTGACAGTCCAATGGAAAGGATGTGTGATGATAGAGTGGCAGTTCAAGATTTTGGATACTTCCTGTGAGCAGGATGATTAGGGAAGAGAAGGTCAGAATCTTGCAAGTTTTAGTACTATATTTATACAGGGAAGTTTTCCAAAACTGAAATAGCAGGTAAAGATGTTAGGCTCCTATATGTCTTTTTTCTTTGTTATTAGAGCATGTTTGGAGTGGGGGGCAGGGAGGAGACTTTGGTATATTCTACAGAGAAACTACTTCTATTGCTATGAAAGAGAGGCCACTGAAGAATGTTGAGGAAGAAGGGTGAGGAACAGGGAAGATAAAGAAGTGAAGCGTACTCTACCAAGATTACTTTCAGAAGCTGTGTGTCCAGTGTTATAAAGATCTGTGCTCCCTGAAAACAAAATCAATGACAATCCCCAAATGGAAGGGAGGATACTTCTGAAATCTGAAAGCTGTGTGAAAATCAATTCTTGACCAACATGTCAAAATAACTGATTGCAGAATGAGGGAATAACACAGGGATTGAAAACATTTTTTTTTTGGTAGTGCTATCTCTTCCTGACAATCTTTGGAGGAAGGCAGTAGTCGGTAATGGTCTTTGTCTAGTATATGAATCTTTCCTATTTCCTTCTAAGAGATCATGTGCATTTTCTTACTAACTGAAGAGTGGACAGGAAGCTTTTAATGCATGCAAAATATTGTCCATTTTATTGCTAAAGGGGTTATAGCTAGCACTGGTCAGGAACTTTTCAACAAAAGAGGCTCATGATTATCTTGAGATGTGTCTTTATCTTAGGATCTGACCAGAAATTCCATCCAGACATGCAGAGCTTTGCAAACAAAAGTTTAATTAAAACTGATTAAAGGATTCTCAGCCTGATTTGGAACAGGGACATGATGTCTATGAGCTTTCAGCTCACTGATGTCTATGAACCACCAGGCTATTAGTTACTGTGCAGAGCTTACCCTGTTCCCACCTTTTTTATGAAAGACAATGGGTTTAACCATCCTCAGATTTAAATCAAATCTCCGAGAAGTACTTTCTAAGTGGAAGAACAGTAGGCCAATAGAACAAGGTCCCAGGGAAATTGTATAATCTACACTGGAGCTTTTCAAAAGAAGGCTGGATAGGCATTTGTCTTGAATGATATAGGAATATAGCATAGGGAGCACATCCTGCATTTGTACAGGAGATCAGGCCAGATGACCCTTAAGGTCCCTTCCAATTCCACAACTGAGGGAAATTGTTTTTTTTCTTAAATGAGATAAAACAAGAATTAGGTCTAAATTCAAATAGGTAAACGATACAAACAGTGTCAAAATCCTAATCCTAAAACCATATATTTAAATATGCTTACAATATTAAAAAAAAAACCAGTTTGGAAATGCAAAAAAAGAGGGATTAGTAAACAATATTTATGGTTATTTACTAAATGTTACTATTTTAATCATACATATTATCCTTTCCTTATAGTTTATGCTGCAATATATTTTATTCTCTATTCCATTGTAACATATTCCACATATTTTTATTCACCTTATTTCACATATTTTTATTAAGGAGGATGTATCTATCTTGGGGAGGCTTTTTATATTTTGTATGTAGTGTATATAAATAATTACATACACGCACACACACCTCCACATCAGTTAGCCTCTTTATTTGTATTCACCAGTTAACTGCCTTTTTAAAATTTGTGTGAATCAATACATTCATTTTTACATGCACCCCCCCCACACACACGTATCAATTAACAAGGAGCAATTATGTGGTGACCATATGCAGCCATATCATGTTACTTTAAATACTTTTCATCATGTGCACCTACTGGTATAACAAACTCAGATTTTTTTTAATTTTTTTAATTTTTTAAATAATACATCAGATGAAAAAAATGACTCAGGTACCCAGTGATGGTCAAACTTAGCAATGAGCAAATAGATTAAGGGATTGTGACAGATTTCAGATCTGGTACTGGGTAAGGAGAATGTGAGACTTACTAAAAACATTATAACTATGGGCTGGACTGAAAAAAATGTTTCATGGCAAGGATTTTTGTGGGTGATATCTTTTATTGGACTAATAGCATGGTTGCAGCATAACTCCAAAACCACCAGAAAATGTTGTATGCTGTAGATTCCGTGTAAACCCACAGATATGGCAACCAAGACAATCATGCTTGACAATGAGGAATTGCTGATTAGGATGACGTGTAGCTCTAACATATCAGGAAAACCTAAAGCACAATTTATTTCAATGGAGTTTCTGTAAAGATACATTGCTCTACACATATGAACAGAGCAAAATTACCAATGATTCACTAGTTCAGATATGAATCTTGGTAATTTGTCCAGTATGGGGGAAGAGTGAAACAAGCCCTGTTGACAAGGACAGCTTTTATGAGTAACTCTTGCATTGACTATGAAATGTTAGAGAAAGGCTCTTTGCCTTGCTTTTTCATGCAAGGGCTTCTTACAGCTTGGATCTGTCTGATACCAGGAAACATCTACTGGAACAAAAGCTCAGGAAGAGTTTCTATATATTTCAGAAGAGTTACAACTTCTTCAAATACTATTGTTTCTTTTATAAAATAGTTATTTCATTGGGTGACTAGTTATGAGCCAACCGAATGAGCAGTATAAGCCGGCTAGCCATCCAGAAAACAGTTTAATGGAATCAATTCACTTGAAGCTTGAGACCCATTTAGACGGTCTGAAATATAATATGTAGTTTGGGGTATGATCACGGTTTCCCTCTGAAAGAGCTGTGTCTTTTGCGGGATGTGAAACAATCTAGAAAAATGTCTAGCCTGTCAGTGAATACGGCTCCAAAAGAAACCAGCTGCGGTTCAGTGCGTGGGATTAGGGATCAAGGATATCAGTTGATACCTCAGAAACAATTCTGTAATTCCCTTTGCATGCCATTATACAACTTTTTAGCTAGGTGTTGTTGACATCCAGAAAGGCTAGATTTAAATACCTAGGCACAACTGACTCAGAGGCTGCAGGAGTCCAAGCAGGAAAGATTCAGTTATCAGGAAAGAAAGAAATATTTCTCCCCAGTGTGAATTTAAGAGTTTAGCAGGATGATGGATGGAAACAACTCCTTTTTCTGTACATTATTTCTTCAAATAAATACATCTACCCCTACTTCAGGTTGAACTTTAGCCACTTCTCAAAATAAATTTTGAAAGGTCATTTTAACCTCTTTTGAAACTTTGAAGCAACACTAAAAAGAGAGCAGTGGTGAACAAATCCTAAATTCCTTGTTTACTTCAGTTTTTTGTCTCATGCACCTGTTTATTTATAATGAACTTCCCAAATTTTAGCTCTTAAAACTTAATCCTCCACCATTTTGCTCCATTTATAAGGCATGCATATTAGACAGAGGTCACCATGGAATGGGGACACAAAAACTTTGCTTCTTTAGTGAATTGAAAAGAATAGAGCAATGCTTTGCCCTCCATTTATTTTTATCCATGATAAAGTTTTGCACCCGCTTAGTACAGGTGCAAGTGATCCCATCAGTTGTATCGCAGTGGAGGGATCAAGCCTGCAACATTCAAGGAGATTCTGGGCCTTATTGTCCACTATAAATCAAGACAGTTGAGCGGAGGAGAATCAAAAAAATACAAGAAAGTATGGGCTGCTAGCAACAAATTCACCTTAGAATAACTGAAAAAATCTCTCATTCAGACCTTGGTCCCAGTATGTCCCCATCACACAGAAAAGGATTAGAAGCAAAGGATTAATTTTGTGAACACCGTCTAAAATTTACTGATGTCTCCATGAAAGAAGTTACAGTTCCACTCTCAAAACACAGTGAATCCTCAGGAGAAAAAGGTCCTATCCCAGCTGCATTACTTGTAAATTGCATTTCTCTTCCCTGTGAATATAGCTGGGTTACAGCACAACCGTCCATAGTTTCATAGTTTCATAGTTTCTAGGGTTGGAGGGACCTGAATAGATCATCTAGTCCGACCCCCTGTCATGGCAGGAAAAAGTACTGGGGTCAAATGACCCCAGCAAGGTGTACATCTAACCTCCTCTTAAAGACCCCCAGGGTAGGAGCCAGCACCACTTCTCTTGGAAGTTGGTTCCAGATCCTAGACGCCCTGACTGTGAAGTAGCGCCTCCTGATATCTAACCTAAATCTACCCTCTGCCAGCTTGTGACCGTCATTCCTGGTCACTCCTGGAGGTGCTCGGGGGAACAGGGACTTCCCCAGTGCCTGCTTATCCCCCCTGACTAGTTTGTAACAGGCAACAGGATCCCCCCTCAGCCTTCCCTTCTGGAGGCTGAACAGGTTCAGGTCCTGTAGCCTCTCCTCATAAGGCCTGCCCTGCTGCACCCGTATCATGCGAGTGGCCCTCCTCTGGACCCTCTCCATGTTGTCCACATCCCTCTTGAAGTGTGGTGCCCAGAACTGGACACAGTACTCCAGCTGAGGCCTGACCAGTGCCGCATAGAGGGGGAGGATCACCTCCTTGGACCTGCTCCAGATGCATCTGTGGATGCATGACAAGGTACGGTTGGCCTTCCTGACTGCCTCCCCACACTGCCGGCCCATGTTCACCTTGGAGTCAATGATAACTCCAAGATCCTTTTCTGCCTCTGTACTGACCAGAATGGAGTTCCCCAACCTGTAGGTATGGTGCCGGTTGTTCCTCCCCAGGCGCATCACTTTGCATTTGTCAATGTTGAATCCCATCCTGTTCTCATCCGCCCACCCCTGTAACCTGCCTAGGTCCGATTGCAGCCTATTCCTCCCTTCTAGCATGCCCACATCCCCCCACATCTTAGTGTCATCAGCAAATTAGAACAGGGTGCTTTTTACCCCCTTGTCCAAGTCACTGATGAAGATGTTGAACAGTGTGGGCCCGAGGACTGAGCCCTGGGGAACCCCACTGCCCACATCCCTCCAGGTCGAAAATGACCTATCCACTACCACTCTCTGGGTGTGGCCCTCCAGGCAGTTGGTGGGAGTTGACACCACAGACCCCCAGTTTTTTAATGAGGACAGGATGAGAGACAGTGTCGAAGGCCTTCTGAATGTCCAGGAAGACTATGTCCACTGCTAACCCTGTATGTAATGATTTGGTGATCTGATCATAGAAGGCCACCAGGTTGGTCTGACAGGACCTGCTGCTAATGAACCCATATTGGTTGCCCCTAAGCATGATCTCCCCTGCTGGCCCCTCGTGGATATGCGCCAGAATAATTTTCTCAAAAAGCTTGCCCAGGATCGAGGTAAGACTCACTGGTCTATAGTTTCCTGGCTCCTCCTTCTTCCCCTTTTTGAAGATGGGAACCACATTGGCCCTCTTCCAGTCCTCTGGAACAACCTGTACAAATAACTTTCTCCTGTGGAAATGGTAGAGTTGTGTGAATGATTACTTTTTCAGGTTTCTACCTGAACAAAGGGGAGCAAAAGAAATTTTGGGTCAACTTTTTGTCATTTAGTTGTTTGTTTTATTTTCAACAAAATAGAAAACCAAAAAAACACCCACTTAGGATAAAATCCCTGACATAAAATGATATATTCATTTTAGTTTTCAGGTCTTTTGACTCCCTTTCTAACTCCCCCACCCCTAATTTAACCTGTTTTTAGTGTTGACCTGCACTAAACATAGATGTTGCCTTTTGAGGAGGAAAATTTTCATGAGAGAAGTCAGATTTGGCTGAGTAGTGTGCAAATAATACAGATATACACACAAAACTATAATACACATATATACACATGTACAAATAATGCACACATAAACACACATAAGGGTGTTTCAGAAAGTAAATAGCAATTTCAAAATAAAACCATTTTGTGTGCAGTCATCATTTATAGGACCACGTCACTTCTCTGCTTGATCAAAACTGATGTGTGCATTTGACAATGCCACTACTCCTCTGCAGCTTTTCAAACATTGCACACAAAATTCAAAATTGCCATTATTTTCTGAAACACTCTTGTAAATTTGGTTTGGTAACAGAACAAAATACATTTGAAAAAATAGTTAAGTTCAGGTTAAACCACAATGTTACTTTTTACAGTTTGTATTGAAATAATAATAATAATATTTTTTGACGAGAGTCAATATATTTTGTTTGATCCCAAAATGAAACAATTTGTTTTATTTTTATGTTACTTAACCATTTACTTAGGTCTAAATTGGAGTCTACCCTCAAACGTTTACCATTGGATCTGTGTTTGAAATAGTTTTCCTGTACTAGAAATCTCCCTGTACATTTTAAAATTTTGATTGTTTTCCAGTCATTAATTCAAGACAAAACATCATTTCTATTGCATCCAAATATATTTGTGTGTCCATGGTACTAAGTTGACGTCAGAATAATAGTATTGTTGTCTTGAACAATATAAGTTTAGATATATCTATAAACCTTGTGTCATTTGGTGTTAATAGAGCATAGTGGGGGTAGGAGGGGAGGAGAAAATAAACAGAAAAGTGGGCAAAGGATTGTTATTAATGTTAATCTGACATTAATATTTCTTCATGTAGTTATGAAATCTGAAAAGGGAAGCTATTTGGGTGGGGAGAGAAAGGCTCTTTGCCAAGTGCAGGTCAGTGGGATGCAAATTTTATTTGCAAACCATAGATTGTTCTGTGATTCTCTGTTATTGCATTTCTGGGCTGCTTCAAAGGCTGAGTACAGACCTGACTTTTGGGATTGGAAAGAGGAAAAGTGCCTGTTCTCTTTTCTCAGTTCTTCCCTTGCTGTTGCCCATGTAAGGTGAACTACAAAGCTGCCTGTGGCAGAAATAGAAGGACCAAGCAGGATGGACACGAGAGAAATGAAGCAGCATAGATAGGGTGAGAGCAAAGTATGAAATCAGATAGGCAATATTTTGATCTAGAAAAGGAGAGAAGATGTACTTTACTTTTTAATAAATGAAGCTGTGTGTGTATGTAAATGCAGCTGGAAGAGAGTAGTTCTGGGTTCTGTTCTTTGGACTGTTTCTGTATTTTATGTTAGAAAGGCATTGGACTAAAAACTAGAAAACTTGAGATCAGAAATCAGGTCTAAGCCCAGCTGAGTGTTTTATGCAGTAAACTGTGGCATTACCCATTCTGGCTCCATGACTTCTACATTCTTTGCTGTGAACAGTGATCCAGATCCTTGGGAATAGCAATTAAAAAAGTAGTACTATGGATATTTAACATTGTTAAGAATTTGGAATAAAACAACTATGCCAATTTCATATAGATTACATTTTTTCTATGCAGTTGTAGCTCCACCTATAACTTATTTCCTGAAAAAAACTATACCTTTGCAGTAAGGGTATTTGATAAGAGCTGTGCCACACAGAATGGAATGGTACTAATTTCTGTCATAGATTACATGGGCACTATAGTACATTTGGAAAAGTTGTCAAGCAAATGCCCTCTTCATCACATTCAAGCATGTGCCTTTAGGAAACTTGTAATATACTGAAGTCCTTATAAAAAAACAAACACAGAATTACGTAACAAATTAAATTTTTAAAAGTTACAACATCTTCTGTCCTGAAATCTTTGAAGAAGAATATGCATGTGCACACGTGTGCATACACATGCACGCACACACACACAGGCTAATCTAAAATTTTGAAAAGGGGGGGTAGATGGTGAGGGGAATCATCACATAAAAAAATACATATTTTTCTCCAGTTAAAAATAGACTAAAAGCTTTACTTATATGCTAGGAGCCTAAGGCTGTATTATTCCTTTTAAGACTGAAGCAAAAACAAATATAACTGTATTGAAATGAGTTAATAACAATCTGCAGGGCTTCATTCCCAGGACCAGTTAACAGGCAGCAGAACTGCAGAGCAAAGGATAGCTTGATTGGTGGAACATCGAGACCATTAAAAAGAAGAAAGGGTCATTAACACCTATGGAATGAAGAGTTTAGGGATCAGGTAGATTATAATTAACCATGAAGTCATGTGACTCTTCCAGCACTGCCTGACTAGAAATACTGCTGCCACTGCCAGGCAGTCAGTTTTAAACTTTGGGTGGACAAGGAATCAAAGGAAGATGCAAGGGCACCCCCTTGTCGATCCGCCCCTACACACATGCACACATGCACGCGTGCACACACACACACACACACACACACACACGGAAGAAGGCATAGATTCAGATCTGTTGATTTTAAAGCACTGTGTAAATTTCCTCAGGCTCTTCTATCAGAAGAAATTTCCAATGGTAATTATAATGGTTCAGAAACAGTCTCCTTCATCATAATAAAATTTTATTACAATCTAATTTTGTGTGCCTTCTTATATATAAAACAGCAAGTACTGTATTTACATTAACATTTAACCATTTTCATGCAGTAGTATCTGAGCTACTACAGTATAAAAATATAAACATGGAAGATTATAATTTACTATCTTGAGCTAACATAAGTTACCATAGCTCTACTGCCAAAGCTATGACAGTTTACATGAGTTCAGGATCTACCTTTAAGTCTTGTTGGACTTTCTTCATAAAAAAGATCCAGCACTTGGCTTATCTATGACATCTCCATATTTTAATCTGGGCCTTTTCAACTTCTTTTTATTTCTGTATTTGCTCTTTTTGTTCTTTTAAGATGTGAAGTGAATTAAACTGAACAGAGTATTCAAGGTGGGGCTAGATTATGGATGCTATAATAGTATCATAATATTTTCTGTATTATTTTCATTTCCTTCTCAATTCAATTTATGTTTTGCTTCTCTAACAATCATTATACAAAAGAACCCTAGTATGTTGATCTTATTGTAATATATTACTTTGTGGCACTGTATTTTTTGCAATAACAAAAGAAACTGATGTGTCCAACTTTTGCACATGAACACCCCCTCCATCACAATTTATACATTACCTTTTCTTTCCCCCAATAATTATATAATTCTATTTTCATTATAAGAATAGAGAAGATGTTCAAAATAAAATCAATTCACTGTTCCTGCCAGCATTGCTTTGATAACCTTTTACAATAATATAATCATCTTAGTTGTCACTCTCTTGATCCATTAAGGCACCAAGAAATACATCAAAAGATGACACTGGCTGAGACATCCCAGAGACTTGATTGCTCCTTATAAATTTTATTATAGCAGCATTGCTATAGTAAAGGTTGTGTCAGCAGTTTCATTATAATCCCAATTTTCAAGGGGTTATAACTCAGTTGTAAAGATTGGCTATGAGCTCAATCTTGGCACGCAAGGTCACAGCCCTGGAAGTCATTTTTTTTCTTATTTTTCTAAATAGTTGGAATATTTGACATTAATGAAATGAATATAATAATATTAAGCCTTATTTTACTGATAGGATAACATTCAGTAGGAATTTAAAAAATCTCAGCTATTTTACACAATCCCACAGATTAGACTCTAATCACTTTTTCAATAAAAACCAAGTTGTTGAGATATTCACATATGCAACTTAGTATTTTGTAATTTTATATTATCCAATATTCTGTCCACATAATAGTCCAGAATCATTCAACTGTCATTTTTATAAAGCAATGCTATTTAAAGGAGACTGTGAGTATGTTTGAAAGAGCATTTTGGAGGAAATGAACATATATTTGAAATTTAGGACATAACTTTTGATCATGAGATCCTACTGTACATTATAAAATTGACCGCAGATGTTCTTGTTAAAAGCAGATTCCACCTAGTTTTTATGCCAATGCTATGTGTGGAGGTGAAGAAATATACATTAGCTGCAGGTTAATATAAGTACAGATAAGAGACTGCGCTGCCCCCCCTCTTTGTTCACGCTTATAAGAACGTATACCACATCTGTAAGGTAGAGGGGGCAAAGACTATGTGCTGGTGAACAGAGATTTATGGTTGTAAAATGTGGTGGTGATAAGAGATTTACTACACCCATGAAAGAGGTATAGTAGCCTGCCTACCCCCAACGGAGAACTCTAGAAGGCATTCAACTTCACACATCGTTAGCCCTAAAATATCTAAGTTGTATGATTATCTTAGCAGGAAAAAAAAAAAGAAAGGAAAAGGGAGAGTTACATCATTCCTCATTTAACATGCCAGCATGCATAGTGGTGCTGTAGTAGGGCATACTTTGTGCTTCACTACCCCAAATTACTGGAAGAGTGCTGCTCTGTCAGAGCACTATGGGTTCATTGAACCTTAAATCAAGATCATAGATCAGGAGCAGACATCCACCAGTGCTGGCATTTGTGCCGGGAACCTGGTATAAGTAATTTGGGATTGGGGGAGAGGCAGTGGGATTGGATGGGGTCTAGAAGGTTTGTGGAGGTTTGGCAGGTCTGGGCCGGGGGGGTGGGGTGGAGCTGGTGGTTGGTTGAGGGGGCTGTCAACCCAGGGGTGGGGGAGTCATGGGTCTAAAAATATCCTGGTCAGGGTAGGGGATAGAAAGTACACAGTCCCAGGGCTGGGGCCAGCAGCTGGGTTTTCCCAGCCCCACGGCTGTGCTCCATTCATGTGCAGATGTTCACTAGATAGACATCTAGATCAACCTAGCATCTGCATGTATGCTATGACTCTGCATTACTCCTTACTATGTGCTCTGTGTAATTCATATAGCCAGGGATCCTGGTTTTCTCTGTTTAAAAATCACAAATTCTCTGAGAAGAAATCATAAACTCTCTGATCAAAAAGCCAAAGTACACATTTTTATGTTATTAAAATAAAATGCTACTACTGTATATATAGGTATCAGTTGAACACAATGTTTTATTGATATATTTACAATTTTAAAGCAATGTGGAAGCCTACCAGTGCCTCAATCACTATAATAAAATCAATTCTAAATACCTATAAATTTGGCATTTGATTTTGGTTTTTTTATTGTGGAAAATCGGAGCTCCCCCTGTCTCCTTTACTCACCAGAATGCAGGTTCAGCTGCAGCTGTCCCTGCGCCTCCCCAACCCCTGTCCCCACTTTGTGGCACTGAGAAACCCTGATATGCCAGTGCCCTGCCCATGCTATTGCCCTTCGCTGTCAACCCACAGCCCCCAAGCCATGCTGCTGCCCCTCACTCTCCACCCACAGCCCTCTACCCACCCCAGCTATGGGGCCAGGGACCCAGGTCTGTAGCCCCCTCTGCAGCAGTGCCCAAGCCATGGCAGAGCAGGGCATTGAGCCTGGCTCCTCCTCCCCCATGGGCATCGAAGTGAAGCTTCCTTCCGGGGCCTCCATGGCCCAGTGGGTGAGACCTGGCATGGCAGGGCAGAGGGGAGTGGAGTGGAGAAAACTTCTCACTGGGAGCTCCATGCTGCCATGGTGAGGTGTCCTGTGTCTGCTGGCAGCAGCGAGGGCAGCAACATAGAGTTGCACCCCTCACTGCTGCTGGTGGGCAGGTTTTAGGAGGTAGTAACCTCTTCATGTTGGAAGGCTTGAAGCAGATAAGTCAGCACTCAAAAGGCACTGTTTCTAAGTGGTGGTGTGGGAGATGTGAGCAGTTTGATGGGGTTTCTGAGGCATGCTCACTCAGTGTAAGGCAGATGTTAACTGTCAGAGGTAGGGGAAATGGATTGTGTTTCTTTTCATATATAGCAATTCTTTCATTCTCTCTACTATACAGGCCTATAAGTAGCTCTTAGAAAACAATTAATTAAAGTTATTTGTTACTTCTTTCTAATATCTTAATAATATAAATCATTGTGCCTTTAAATTAAAATAGTCAAATTTCAATCAATGCTTTTTCTGTCTTTTACTCCTAGGAAATCAAATTAGTTAGCTCTGACTTACCTAAAATAGCAATGAGAGCATTATTAATAAGAGCCTTATTACTTTACACAATTGTGATCTTTCTTTTCACCAGTGAAAACACTGAAATATGTCCAAATTAGAAGATGATAAATAAGAGACAAAATTTAAGTAAGAGCCTATATGTGGGATGGCTGAATCTCAAGCAGGTCCAAATTCTATGATCAATCAAAATCCCTGAAATTTAAAGTTTAATATCAGAAACATAATTTTATTAGGAAAAAAAATAGATCTCAATCCAGGTTTATATTTTAGTTAGTTCTCTTAGTCTAAAAAAAATGATGGCTTTTGAATTTCATCATAGAATAATAGAATCATAGAATCAGGGTCGGAAGGGACCTTGTAGATCTTCAAGTCTGACCCTCTGCCTGGGCAGGAGAAAAACTAGGTTCAAATGACTCCAGCCAGGTGAGCATCAAGCCTCCTCTTAAAAACCACCAAGGTAGGAGCCAGCACCACTTCCCTTGGAAGTTGGTTCCAGATCCTAGCCACCCTGACTGTGAAGTAGTTCTTACAGATGTCTAATCTAAATCTCCTCTCCAACAACTTGTGGCCGTTATTCCTTGTTATGCCAGGGGGTGCTAGGGGAAACAGGGTCTCTCCCAAACCCTTCTGGTCCCCCCTAGTGAGTTTATAGATGGTCACCAGGTCCCCACTCAGCCTTCTCTTGTGAAGGCTGAACAGGTTCAGGTCCCGCAGTCTCTCACTGTAGGGTCTGCCCTGTTGTCCCCAGGTCATGCAGGTGACCCTCCTCTGGACCCTCTCAAATTAGTCCACATCCCTCCTGAAATGGGGCGCACAGAACTGGACACAGTACTCCACCTGTGGCCTGACCAGTGTCGCATAGAGGGGGAGGATCACCTCCTTGGCACTACTTGAGATGCACCTGTGGATGCATGACAAGGTCCAGTTAGCCCCGCCAACCGTGACATCGCATTGTTAGCCCATGTTCATCTTGGAGTCAATAATGACTCCAAGATCCCTTTCTGCCTCTGTGCTCTCAGGAAGGGAGTTTCCCATCTTATAAGTGTGTTGCTGGTTACTACTGCCCAAGTGCAGCACCCAGCACTTGTCAGTATTGAAAAGCACCCTGTTTTTGTTAGCCCACCCCTGTAACCTATCTAAGCCTTGCTGCAGTCTTTCCCTCCCTAGTAGCATGCTCATCTCACCCTATATTTTGGTATCATCACCAAATTTAAACCAAAGTTGCTTTTCACCCCATCGTCCAAATTGCTGATAAAAAAATTGAACAGCATGGGCTCAAGGACCGAGCCCTGGGGGACTCCACCCCAAGTCGAATATGACCCATCCACCACTACCCTCTGAGTACGACCCTTCAGCCAATCTGCAATCCATCTGACTGTGTAGGCATCAGTGCCACAGTCACCTAGTTTTTTAATGAGGATCAGGTGGGAGACAGCCTGGCTGAAGTCTAGAAAGACTATGTCCATGATGACACCTGCATCCAATGCTTTTGTGACCTGACCATAAAAGGCAATCAGGTTGGTCTGACATGACTTGCTCCTAATGAAACTGTGCTGGTTGCCCTTAAGCATCATCCCTGAAGCCGGCCCATCACAGATGTGCTCCTTGATGTTCTTCTCAAAGAGTTTCCCTAGGATTGAGGTAAGACTGATGGGCCTATAGTTGCCCGGATCCTCCCTCCTTCTTTTTTTAAAGATGGAGACTACGTTGGCAATCTTCCAATCATCTGGCACCTGGCCTGAGCACCATGAGCGCTCATAAAGCTGTGCCAAGGGCCCTGCAATAACCTCTGCTAGCTCCCTTAACAGACTCGGGTGGAGAGCATCTGGACCCACTGATTTGAACACGTCCAGCCCCTCCAGAAGCTCTCTAATCTGGTCCTCTCCAACCTGAAGTCTGGTGGCATTCCCCTTGAGTCCATCTTGCATCACAGTGGGGAAGTCCTGGTCCCTGCACAAGAAAATTCAGATTTTGTTATGAATGAATCAGCCGTTTTAACATTCCCTCTAAGGTTCAAATCTGCATCTAAATTAAGACAGATAAGCAAATTCACTGGTAAGGATGCAAGAGAACATAAGTTTAGCTCCAAATTTGCACAAAGCATCATTACTACTGTTGTCTGAACCAAACTGCTTCACCTGAATATTCAGACTTATTGTATTGTGGGCACACCTACGCGTGTCATTAAAGTGATGTGATAAACTCTGGTGCAGTTTGTGCCAGAGTTTTTCATGGTGCATTAATGGAGCAAGTAGATGCTCAAACTGCTGCAGTCCAGGGTGCTTGTGCAGATTCTGTGCCTGGGACTGCAGCACTTTGGTCTGAGGCAGAGGAGCCCAGGGCTGGCAGGGGACACTGGTGGTCAGGCCCAGGCTCCAAGAGGTGGCGTCAGGCACTGAAAAGGCTGGCTTAGTCATGAGAGTGCTCCCAAGTGCAGAGCCCTGTGGTTAGGCAGCAGGCAGGGGTCTGACTTCCTGCTGCATGGGCTAACCTGGCACAAAGTATGCCTGGGTCAGCATTTATATGTGTGGTTAAACAAAGTTATTTTCACTGCAGTAAGCCAGGCACAGTATTATCTTACTGTGGCTATAATCGGGGACTGTACTATCCTACTGTGGCAAAAATTAGTTTGCTGTGGTCTAATAGTGTCACACATGTAGACATCATGCTTTACACTGCAGAAAATTAGTCTATTACACAGTTAATTGCATGTGTAGATGCACCCAGTAAGTATAAACCTGGATACAAGGTGTTGCATATTTGATTAATCTAGGTACTCTTTATTGTTCTGACTGGCGGCTATTCACAGTGAAAATTCAATCACAACACTACTACAGTAGTATTTTATTAATCTCTTAGATTACTTTAGTGTGGTGGGCTCACTGCTTTTTCCTGGCAAGCCTGGCGTGGAGAAGGACACTGGATTAGTGGAATATATCCACCAATCAGGTAACAGCTGGGAGGGTCTTGGCCTTCCCCTGCTCTGAGGGTAGGGGTATGTGAGGAGCCCCTGGACCTGATTGAAGACTGCCCTCTGCAGGTCTGACAGACTTCAGGGGTGGGGTCTCATGTGTAAATAAAATCTCAGCAGGCTGAGCAGATGCAGCGAGGAACGGTGAGGAGAGAGGAGCTCCAGAGAATACCATCATCTGGACCCTGTCTAAGCCTCAACGGTTCATGGATTGGCACATGGAGAGCCAGCTCTAGGAGTAGCTCAAGGCTGCTCAGGCCCCACATGGTGCGCAGGTCGGCACACAGAGAGTCGGCCCTGGGAGCAGCTTGAGGCTGCTCAAGTTAGCTCCAGCTCTAGGCCAGATAACCAGAGCCCCACAGTGTGGCTCAGCATTAAACTAAAAAAGCCTTGGTGCCCAGGGCAGGGCCCACAAAGGGGAAAGACCCCTGGAGTGAAGCTGGGGAACCAGAGCCAGTGAGGGCCCTGGGTGCCCAATGTGGGGCACAGGGCCCAGAGGGAAAAACCCTCAACTCGAGGCCAATGGCTTCAGGAGGCCTGAGACAGTGTGGGGACCCAGAGGCCAGATCAACAGCCTCCAGAGGAAGGACCATGAGTTACCGGGAACCCGGGTCCTGCAGGGGAGGTGCCCCTGGGCAAGGGACCCTGGGGGAAGTGGGCCTAGGGGGAGAAGACCCTATTCCATTTGACGGACCAAGTGGTTGGAACCCAGATAGGGTACATCTAATATCTAGTATAGTTATGTTTCCTATTCAGTATCTATTACTGTTGGTGTTATAAATAGTTGGGTGTATTAATTCTATATAAAGGGCTCTGTAAGGATGTCTTTATTAGCTAATCCACTTGTGGTATAAACTTGTTAGATTGACTGTCCTGGGATCCACCCCTCTTCTGGGCCTGAGGCACAGGTACGTACCCAAATGTCCTCCCTTGGGTCTGACTTCCTCCAGCTAACAGACCTTTATATGTATATTTGTATCCATATATGTAATAATATCTATCTTGAAGAGTTTTATATATACATATATATATATATATATATGTTGGTAACTCAATAAATTGTATATAGTTAACAACTTTGGCCTTGGTCTAACTCTATAGAGCAGCAGTTCTGAACCTTTTTCAGTCAACGTACCACTTGGTTTCAGAATGAGACTTCACGTACCCCATTTCAATGGGAAATTAATATTTTAGGCCCTTCGACCTATATTAGACAATGTATGAAATATATCTCACGTACCTCCTGGGGGTACATGTACCCCCGGTTCATAACCACTGCCGTAGAGGAAAGAGGGATCTGCTTGAAATTCTGGTATCCCTCTCACAGCACCCCCTCCTACCTACTCATCCCATCTGATTGAGAATAGGGCACACCCTTGTGTGTACCCGGGTTACACTGGCGATGAATAATGACAAACTGAGATGTTATGAAGTGAGTGGAGCAAATCACATAAGGTCTTAGAGACAGTAAAACATATAGTTTGACTCTGATATCCAGAAACATGCCAGAAACATTGACTGCATTTATGTGTGTGTGTGGTTTTGTTTGTTGGCTAAAGAAATTTTCTTGTTTTTTTCCCATTAAAGATATGGACCTTAGATTCTAACTAGATATGTATGGAAGCATAAGGGAAAAATTGCAGTGAGTAATGAGGAAACAAATCTTTTATGAGTTAAATCTGATCCAGTTACTGTGGATTATCCATCCCATGCCCTGTGTCAAATGTTAATGTTAGTAGAATTGAGATGAAGTTTTGAAGACTTATTTAATATGCATAAAGACACAGCTGAAGAAAATGTTTGCCATGGTTAAACTTAATTCAAACAGCAACTGCTATTGGGTTCTGAAAATCAACTAGGTACTGCATCTCCTTTGGAAATTACTTTGATGAATGATATCTGACACCTGGAAGCATTGCTAGATATAATTCAGAGTTCATCTTTGAACAGTACATCAAAGAAGCTGTTAAATCTAGCTTCTACCCTCTGAGAAACATTGGAAAGGTCTTACTGTGTGTCTCAAACATGCCTCAGAAAAGCTAATGCAGTCTTTTATTATGTCTCAGTTGGACTATTGTAAGACACTCTCAGCAGGTCTACCAGACAAGTTGATCAATAGGCTTCAGTTGGTTCAGGAGAGACCTACAAGGCTAATAAACCAAGAAGCATGAGCATATTTCTTCCATTTTAGTCTTGTTACATTCACTTCCTTTTAAATACAATATCAACTTTGAAATCTTATTGCTCATGTTCAGAGTATTAGACAATCTGGCTCTAGAGAATAGGCCCAAATTGATTCCCAGGTAACTACACGGCTGCAGACTGCAGTTAAATGATGTAGAACAATTAAATTTTTTCAAGAATGAAACATCTGACCCTATAAAATAGTACTTATTTTATAATAATACTTATATATTTCAATACCATGTAGGGAAAAAGCCCTCCCTTCTTCTATTCATGCAGTAAGCTCAATTGACTCTTAAATGACAATTTAAGATTCAGTATCTTAATTTCTCATAACTGAATACGTATGTTCACTTTCCTCTTTTAATGTTCATAATGACTAGCTTGATTATAACTAATGATTTTTAACTTTTCTGTCTTATTTATTATCTGTGTTTCACCAATATCTTCAGATAATTTCTGTTTCATCCCTTGAGCACTACCAAAGAGCTAATGGTTACAATTACATTTCAATGAGATGTATGACACAAGAATGAGGATGTTGATGTTTTTGTATAGAAGCTATGGGTCCGATCATACTTAAATGGATTAACAGATGATCCTGGTGGGCTGTTTCATAAAACCAAAATATGGTATGGAGTAGATGGACATGGAGAATCAATGTTTAAGCAGTATAATCCTATTAGGACACTGAATTATAGTGAGAAGCTCATGGTATTTGTCTCATTATTGCTACAGTAAACTTCAAGTAATTGGGACATACTTCCTGCTGGTGACTGCTTTGCTAGGTCTTCTCAAGGGAATTTCTCTAATCCACATGTGAAATTCCAAGCTCCTGATTTTACTAAATAACTTGTCTTATATAAAGGTTAAAAACTAGAAATCAAGAAAAGCTGAGATGCAGTGACTTTATCTTTTATTAATTGCCATATTTTATTTCATTTAAAGTCTTTTCAAATTTCTTTTAAAGGCAAATCTTCTGAGTTGAGAGAGCCATTTGACATGATGGACTGCAGGATATCCCTGCTACAGGCTTGTACCATGAACCCGAACACAATGTTTAAGTTGAGTTCTCTTGAAAAGGCTACAGGGAGAGATTTTTCAGCAGAAATTGGCCCATTGACAGGCAGTGGGAGTCAACTGACTAATATTCAACTGTCACTTTACAATCCCCTCACCCCCAACTTCATAGGAAACAAAGGGAATTTTATGGATCCTAGTAATCCTGATTCCTTTCAACTCCAGTTGTATTCAGTGCACATTCATGTGAATCAAGGCTCTTAAATTATAATACACTGATCCCAATGTGCCCATTTAGTTTTTTAGGAGAGCCTAGAGAACTGAAGCCTCTTTGTGTTAATACAATCAACATTTTAGCACTACTATTTAACTCATAGCCTCTTTGGGCATTCTCACATGCACTTGGGGGTAAAGCGGGGGGCTTTCAGAGCCACTCTAATTAAAGTGCCTGTAGTATCTTGTGTATCAGCTTCACCATACCTCAAAATTGTTTGACAAGCTTTAGTTAAAGCATCCCCACTGCCATTTTGAAGTACAGGGACACTGATACAGGAGACACAGAGGTTGCTGGAGCATGCTAATTAACACACTCCAGCAGACCAGATTAATTGAGTCTACTCCAATGTGTTGTGATTACAGCATATCAGAGCAGCCTCCCTGCACAGCTACAGGCACCCTTAGCTTCATAGTACATTCCTGAGGGTCATTTTAAGCTTTAGGAATGTAAAAGGACTGGGTCCTAACTCAAGTCATTTTTTGCAACTACAACCATTTTTAGAATTTAAAAAAAAGTATTTTAATAAGTAACAATAAGCATACAAACCATAGCATATGGAATATAAATTCAAAGAGCAAAAATATGTAACAATAGATAGTAACATACAAGTTCATGGCGTTTACACAAAACATTCAGTCTCCTGAATGCTCAGTTCTCTGTTCTGTCCGAGCATAGGAGCATAATCAATTTTTCATTCTATATATTTTTGGGTGAAATCTCACAGTGGTGTTATCTAATTAATGTTACTTGATTTTTTTGTGTGAATTTATTTTGTTTCATTTTGTTCCCAAAAACTAAAGTTATGTGTTTATGAGGTTCTTCTGTATTTTCATGCCAGCAATTTTGGTTAATATTTCATGTTATGCTCATTAACAGCTGCTCATTTCATTCCTTTTTACATCTAAAGCGTACCATCAGGCCTTTGAGTCCATTTAGTGGAACACAGTAAAAATAAGCTTTGTTTAATCGTTAAAGGGTATATCAGCTGTATAATGTAGGATTTTGAGTTAAGAAGGGTAATGTGCAAAATGGCTGGGGTTTTATTTTTTAAAAAAAGCTGTGTGCCTTTGCTATGATATTGGGGAAAAATTAACTAATTTCTAACCTCTAAAAAGCTCCAGACATAATTCTATGGATTTTTATATTTATAAAACTCCTAAATGAAGAATCACAAGTTTAACATTTAGGCCAGGTACAGACATTACACTTCAACCAGTATAAGTGATCTCAGAAACTGGTTTACACCTATAACCAAACAGAAGTTCAGTAGACTGATTTAAAAGTGGCAAAACCTGGTCTAAGATAGACCTGAATTGATGTGCTCTCAGACTTAATTGTTTTAGGTTAGACTGGTATATTGAACTTCTGTACCAGATCTCAAAGTAGGTTGCAACATCGCAGGCTGCTTTGTAGCCCCCCTGCTAACCCTCACCTACATGGAGGAGCACTAACAGTTGGCCTGCACTTGGCTGCTCTGGCTAAAGGCCTAGCTGGCTCTGCCCCAGGCTCTCATAGAGCTGAGTCAGCATATCCCCTCTGCCCAGTCCCATCTTCTCCTTGCAGTCAGCTGTGAGCCATAGTGTGAGGGGGCCAGGACCCCGCGGGGCCCGGCCCAAGAGACCAACCCCGGAGTTCCGCCCCGTTTCCGGGATATGAACATGCCTCGCATGAATCGAGAAGACGATGCAGAGGCATTCATAGAAACCTTCGAAAGAGCGGCTCTCGCCGCAGGCATAGATCGGATGAAATGGGCCAGTCGGCTCGGGGTCCTGCTAACCGGCCCAGCCCAGGCAGCCTACCGAGCCCTGACCCGCGCCGAAGCTAGCGACTACGAGCGGGTGAAGGCTGAGATTTTACAACGCCTTGACATCACCCCGGAAAAGCACCGACAGGCGTTCCGACGGAACAAGATCAAGGACCAAAAGAGCCCCAAGGTATTGTGGCACAGCCTTAGGGACGAAATGATGAAGTGGCTGCGGCCGGCGGAAACCACGAAAGAAGAAATATGTGATCAAGTCCTGCTGGAGCAGTTCCTGGCGGACCTGGAGGACGACACCCAACAGTGGGTGAGGTGTCACGGCCCCACGACCTCCCTGCAGGCGCTACAGCTGGCAGAGCAATATACCACAGCCCAGGTGGGTCGGCGCTCGGGCCGGGGAAACCCTCGGGCGGAAGACGTTCCACGCAAGGCCCGGGGAGGTAAGGCGGAGAAGGCCCCAGGGAACCCTGGGGTTAGTTGTTTCCGCTGCGGCGGCAGGGGGCACTTTGCCCGGTCCTGCCCGACTGAAGCTGAGTACACCCCCGGAAAGGGAACCCCGCTCCCCAGAGGCCACAGCGGAGCAGGGGAGTATACTCGGGAGGAACCCATGGACTGTGGGGTCGGCAGCAGGGAAGACCATCTTCCCAGGCCCTTGCCGCGAGTAAAGGCCTGGGTGGGGCAGCGATCACTCATGGCCGTAATTGACACCGGGTGCGCACAGACACTAGTCAGGCCATCACTGGTGGAATGGAGACG